>NC_140998.1:10978699-11026199 GCF_052327205.1 Somniosus microcephalus | reverse complement strand
TACACTACAATCCTCCCTTTTTAGCTTATTACTTACAGAGTCCCCGTTAAACATACATATCTTCAACTTCCTATAAAACAAATTACAGATATAATCTCGGTGGAGTCAATGTCATATAAAACAAATTACAAATATAATCTCGGTGGAAACAGTTCACAGGTTCAGTCTCTGCGGAAACAGTTCATAGATTCAGTCTCTGATCTTGACTCGTTCCGAACAACATCTCTTTGGTGTAGCCGGTTCACATGGCTAGCGTGACTCCTCCATAGCCTTTTTCTTGACGTAACAGCTTGAACCTTCGTCCTGTTGAACCAGCAGTGCGGACTTTTACAACCAACTGGCTGTCTTGACATTTTCCAGTTTTTCAACTAATTTAGCTCCTTTCGTAATGTCCCGCCTGGAATGGTAGAAGTGCTAATATTTTAGACAGTTATTATCTTCTGCTTCTTCTTTTTCTTTTCTGCCTTTTTGAAACTCTCGGAGCTCCTTTCTCGGCTGCCAGCTGTAGCGCCACCAACTCTCTATGTTCCTTAGACCTTAAGTGCTTCCTCCGGATTTCAGCACTTTGAGAGTTTTCATCACAAGCTGGGCAGACCACATCCTCGTAATATTCAGTGTCACTCAACAGGTCATGGTAATATTCGGGTTCGTCCTGAGTTAGGCCAGCGAGAGAGACTTCTTCTTCCTCCTCACCCGTCTGGACGTTAGCTGACGGTGGTTCCTTCCCTAAACATCTTCCTTGAAAAGCCTTCTTCATGCATTCATATTCATCCCGCTCTTCCTGGGTTATCTGCCATTCCTTCACGACGGACCTCATTTGTGAGTTCAATACCTTCCTTTCCATCGGTAATTGCGTTATCAGGCTATTTAACCCTTCTACTGAAGTAACGGTTTCCACATTCTTCTGTTCACCTTGACGTGATTCAATGTACTTTTGGCATCCTTGTAAAATTTGTGTTGCCACCTCAGCTATCTCCGTGACTTTTGAGAGCTCCGAACTCGTTCCCCCTGAAGATTGAAGCTCGTGTTCAGATTGTTCCCCTTGCAGAGTCTTGTCCTTCAGCATATGAAGGAGTTGGCTGACCGTTAACTCTTCCCTGGGAACACGGTGGATCAGAGTCTTCTCCATTTTCTCCACCTCTTTCTCCAATACTTCCACCTTACGTTCCTCTTGAACTTTGGCTTTCAGCGCTCGGAAAAGTTGCGCCCTGATGCTCTCTAGTTCATGTTCAGGGACCATTCTTACAGTGTCCTGTTCTTCCACTGAAAGGATTCCCAGTTGAATCTGTTCTTCAAGTTGTTGAACCTCGGTCATTGCCGCCTCATATTTGTCTTGGGTGTCCTTCAATGTTTTTATAAGTTCTTGGACATCCTGTCTTTCATGCTCTGCCATGAATTTCACCTCTAATTTCTCATCTATGGATAGAGCTCCTACCGATGAGTCTGTCTTGGCCTTGAGCTCATCAAGAATTTCCTGCAGCCTTTGGACTTCTTGCTCATGTTCAACCTTTAGTTGTTCATATGCTTCTACTGAAACTAGCTTTTCGGAGGCTGCCGAGTTAACCCCCTCCAGAATTGTAGCCTGGGCCTGTTCATACTGTTCTTTCAACTTCTCACACTCTGCTTGTAAGGAGTCGTAGAGAAGAACTGGAATAAAATCCTGGCTCCCTGAAGATTCCTCTTCCTTTGGTTCATTCTGTAAATATTCTAGTTCCTGAACAGCATCAGGGGAATGTGATTGGTATTTGACCACGATGGCTCTATGGTCGCTCTCTGCTTGAGCTAGCTGTCTCTGTAGTCTTTCCAGGTTCTCCCATTCGGTGTCCCAGAACCTTTCCATATTTTTCATCTCTTGTACGAGATGGTCACTCAACTGTTCTAATTGTTGTCGTACTTTGACATAAGCTCGGTGTTCTTCCGTCATGGATGAATCCTTTGCTTGAACAGGCTCAGAATTCTCTGTCAACCTGGAGTTCTGCTCTGCAGCTTTATTCTTCTTGGTACCATAAGTCCTTCTGCATGCCTTCGTTTTCTTTCCCATCGTCGGCAAGTCCCTTTTAGCCTTGTCTTCCATATTCGACTTGGTCTTATCATCATCCATTTCAGAATCTGAGCTAATAGCTTGCACCGAGTCCTCCCTCATTATGGCTTTTAGGTAATGCCATTCCATGTCTATTTTCTTAATCCACTCCCGTCCTAGAAGTGGTGGTCCTCCCTCAGGTAATACGTACAAGTTCATTCTTGGGTGTTCTTTACCCCTATCTCTCACCTTGACTCTTATTTTCCCCACGGGGTATACGTTATGCCCCGTGTATGTCTGTAATACGAACTTGGTATTTCTTAAAGGTATGTGAGAGAATAGCCGGTGGTAGTCCCTTCGGTTGATGACTGATAGAGCTGATCCAGTGTCCAGCTCCATTCTTACTTGGACTCCAGCTATTTTTAGTATGACCCAGATGACCTGTAGATCCGTTTCTTTACCCACATTGCGGATTCTCAGCCTACCCAGCTCCTGGTTGTTTGGGTCTGAGTCTGAATTCTGTTCGTCTGAACTCTTCTCAGCCACCTTGTGTACCTTGTTGTACTTTTCTTGTGGTGGCTTCCTTTGATTATTGGTCTTTTTCCCGGACCGGCATACCTTCGCGATGTGACCCAGTTTGCCACATTTCCTACACTCTTGGTTCTTAAACCAGCATTGATTCTGGTCATGCGTTGTCTTCCCACAATGGTAGCATTTTGTTGTGCTTGAAGTAATTTGGTCCACCCCGAGTGCCGCCGCCTTTAGTTGCATTTCCGCCGTTCCTTTCGCTGCGGCTTCGTGCGATGCAGCTATAAGGACAGCCCTGTCCAGTGTGAGGTCATTCTCTTCCAGTAGTCGCTTCTGCGTCCCTTCTTTGGACAATCCGCATACGAACTTGTCCCGCAGCGCTTCTGTCAGATTCCCTCCGAACTGGCAGTATTTCGCTAGCCTACGCAGTTCGACCAAGTATTCCGCATTGCTTTCGTCTTTCTTCTGCGTTCTTGCGTAGAATTTGAATCGTTCAGCCAGCATCAGCGGTGTGGGGTTCAAGTGGTCCTTCAGCACAGCCACAATCTCTTCGAAGGTCTGATCCGCTGGTTTATTTGGTGCTATTAGATGCTTCAAGAGCCCGTATGTTTTTGCCCCCATCGAGTTTAGCAATGTTATCGCCTTGTCGTCTTCCTCTATTTTGTTGGCTTCGCAATAGATCTCTATGCGTTCCACGTACGTGGCCCAGTCTTCTATTTCAGAATTAAAGTCGTTAATATTCCCTCGCTTAGGCATTTTTCTTCCCTTGGGAGCAGCACCAGTATTTCTTTAAGTATTCTTATTTATTTGTTTGTTTCTAAGATGGCGGTTTTCCCGCGAAATCGGCGGTTTCCCGCTCTTTCCTTCTCTCCCCGCCCACTTCAATGGCGGTATGTCAATCAAGATGGCGGTTTTCCCGCGAAAATGGCGGTTTCCCGCTCTTCCTTTCTCGCCCCGCCCACTTCAATGGCGGTTTCCCGCTTCTGGCGTCTTCTCCGCCTAATGGCAGCTTCCTGCGTTTCTTCCCGGTGGAAGGGGTACGCTTCCCCCACAGCGGACAGGTTCAGCCGCTGGCTGGCTTCCGCACAGCTCCCCTTACTCGGCTATGTCTTTTCCTCCCGCCCGCACGGCTCTACCGGCGCTGGGTACACCCCGTTAACGGAGGACAGTTCAGCCGCTGGACTGGCTCTCGCGCAGTCTCTCTCTCCGTACCCAGCTCTGTCGCTCTCTCACCCGCACGTTCGGTGCTACCGGCCCTGGGTACCCCATTGGTGGAGAACAGTTCAGCCGCTGGACTGGCTCTCGCGCAGTCTCTCACCCCGTTTTCGGCTGTGTCTCTCACCCACTCCCGCACGTTCGGTTTTGCCGGCTCTGAGTACCCCGTTGGTGGAGAACAGCTCAGCCGCTGGACTGGCTCCTCACAGTCTCTCTCTCCACACCCGGCTCTCACCCGCACGGTTCCCGTTCGCCTCCCCAGCCCTCTCGCAGACCGGTGTTTCCCTCCCCGGCTGCGGCTGGGTTTCTCTTCCCGCGCCTACTCGCAGGCTCAGCGCTTTGTGGCTGCGGTCGCTGCCCGGATTTTTCCCACCGATCGCGGTCCGGCTGTCACCTGACGCCGTTGGACCCGACTTTTGGCCGGCACAGCTCCCCCTCGACCGAGGTCGAGTGCTCTGCCCTTATCCTCCGGATACTTCTACACCTTCCCCTACTCACAGTCTCTTCGGCCGCCTTGTTCCCTGCTGATCGGCTCACTCCGCACCATGGTAGAAGGGTAGTCAGTGCCTGTTGCTGATGGAAGCTTTTGTTGCTAAAGTCTTCCACCTTTCTCCTGCTGCAGCCTCGTGTTTTCTTCCAGCAGCACGACGAGGGCGGTTGCCTCTCTTCGACGCTCTTCTTGCTTTGGTAATCTTGCCGCAGGGTACGATCGGACTCGTCGCCACTGTAAAGTCTGTGGGTTGTGCAGTTAATAAATACACAGACTTCAGAAGTAACAAACAAAACAGGTCTTTACTATTCGAAGGTCCGGGCGAATCTGCCCCAGCAATCCTGCTACAACACTTATATACTGGTGTGGTCACTATCGGTATTACAGTATACAGAAGCCAAACAAATAGTGCCACACCAAAAGTAGTTCCCTTAAAGGTGAATGGTTACATTCAATAGTTCCCTTAAAGGTAGACGGGTACATACACTACACCGTGGTGACCCAGACCTGATGCCGCGTGTGATGGGCGATGTCACAGCTTCCATTGCAGCACAGGCGGAGGCGACACAACGTCTTATTACTGTAATGCAGTCTATGCTTGGTGGCATCCAATCTCAGACTGCTCCCATGCAGTCTCAGCTTGATGCCATGCAAGCTCTGACTGCTGCCATTATAGCTGGGTCTATCACCATCGACCGGGGCTTTCACGGTGTCGCAGCAGGCCAGCAATCTGTGCTCTAACAGATTGCTAGGGATGCTGAGGTCATGCCCCGGGGAGAGGTAGTGGGTCAGTGGAGCAGGATCCTGCTGTCCTCTCTCAGGATGACAGCATTTCTGCTCCCACCACTGCCACTCTGCCATTGTCCTTGTCGCTGCCTGTCATCCAGCCAGCCCAGACTGCCACCGCCCAGCCTGAGGTGGTGCAGTCTACAGCTGGGCCTTCCAGGTCCAGAGCTGGTCGAGGGCGTCCTGCAAGGCCATCAGAAGTCTCCCGCACGGACACTCAGCAGCCTTCCACCCGCCGTGCTGCAGTCACTGGGCCAGCACTTCGCAGGAGCTCTAGAGTAGGCAAAGGCACAGTAACGAGAGGCACTAAGAGATTGCACAAGGCTGAATAGTAAATATTGTTGTTGTAAAGATGTGTTCACTGATTATAACAACAACTTGTATTTATATAGCGCCTTTAACGTAGTAAAACGTCCCAAGGCGCCACATAAGGAGAAATTAGGACAGGTGACCAAAAGCTTGGTCAAAGAGGTCGGTTTTGTGGAGCGTCTTAAAGGAGGAAAGAGAGGTGGCGAGGCGGAGTGGTTTAGGGAGGGAACTCCAGAGCTTAGGGCCCAGGCAGCTGAAGGCACGGCCACCAATGGTGGAGCGATTATAATCAAGAGGGCAGAATTAGAGGAGCGCAGATATCTCAGGGGGTTGTGGGGCTGAAGGAGATTACAGAGATAGGGAGGGATCGAGGCCATGGAGGGATTTGAAATCAAGGATGAGAATTTTGAAATTGAGGCGCTGCTTAAGCGGGAGACAATGTAGGTCAGCGAGCACAGGGGCGATGGGCGAACGGGACTTGGTGCGGGTTAGGACACGGGCAGCCGAGTTTTGATAAATGTATTAATTCACTTCGGTTAATTTTTGTATTGTCTCTCATTTCAGCTGTGCGCTGTGATATGGCCTGTGACAGGGATGGAATGATGGGGGTGTGGTGAGCAATGGGGATCTGGGGTTGAATTTACTGGAACCGCAGTCTGATGAGGCGGTCGCGGAAGGCCAATTGAGTGGCTGCCTCCTCCCTCGCTCCTGTTCCTCCTCATCCTCCTCGTTGTACTCCTCCTCCTCCTCTCCCTCTTCCTCCAACTGAGGTGGTCCCGCAATCCCTGCTGGCAAGGGCTGGGCCCTCATGATGGCCAAGTTGTGGAGCATGCAGCAGACCACGATGAAATGGGACACCTGCTCCAGCAAGTACTGGAGGCCTCCTCCCAGTGGCCAAGGCAGCGGAACCTTTGCTTGAGCAGGCCGATGGTCTGCTCAGTGATGTTCCTGGTAGCGGAATAGCTCTCATTATATAACTGCTGGGCAGGAGTGCTGGGGTTGCGGAGGGGAGTCATGAGCCAGGTGCAGGGCGGATAGCCCTTGTCTCCGACCAGCCAGCCGCGAGCATGACGCGGTGGCTGGGAGTGCGCTGGCACACCAGTCTGGCGCAGGATGAAGGCCATCGTGGCTGCTTCACGCCTCCTCTCCCTGTCGCTGTCGGGGGCGAGGCGCTAAGGCAGGGGATGATACTCAATTTGGCAGAGCGGGCACCCAGTGAGCGATGCACGTTCACTGACGTCATGATCTGCCCGCCGCTGAAGTCCCCGGCACTAACTCGCAGCGGCGGCAATACGGTGGGGCCGAATTTGCCGTACGTCGCTGGATTCACCTCGCTGCGGCGCTACTGCCTCAGCGCCCCGTTAGCAACCCCGCCAGGCGGTAACTAGAGGCGCGAAGGTACAGAATTTCTCCTCCTAAGTCTTTGGGCAGGATTTTCATTGGGCCGTGGAGGCGGGATTGGAGGCGTGTGGGGGGTTAAAATCCCGAAATTGGGGGGCACGACCCCATCCCGCCTCCATGCCAGTTTCAAAGGAGGCGGGTACCCAACCCGCACTAGGACCCGCCTCCCCGAGGCGGGAAGGGGATTAGTGCCAATTAACTGCCTGTTAACAGGTAGTTAACAGGCAGTTTTTAGCCTAATCCCTATTTTCATGAAGTGTGGGATTCCCAACGGCTCCAAACCACGCCAAGTTAGCGAGACGGGCCGTCGGGCGGAACGGCTTGGAGGAGTCGAGATGTCCGGTGTTCAGGCGAGTGATGGGTGCATGAGTGCAGAGGTAAGTGTGTTTGGTGTGTGTAAAGTGTTTAAAGAAGTTTTACTTACCTTTGCAGCCTTCCTTCCTTCAGGTCTCGGGAGTCCCTCATCTCACCGGCACAGAAAGCAGAATGGCCGCGAGCTGTCAAAAGTTGCAGCATTCAGCTTTCTGTTCCGGGGAGATCTCTAAATCATCCTGAGAGGAAGGAATTAACTTATACAGATTGTCAGTGTTTGACAGCTTCAAACAGCTGTCAATGCTGATATTTCATCTGTCAAAAGGTCTTGACAGATGAAATATCAATCTGTGACGTCACCTGTTGCCGGGTGGCCCTTAATTGGCCTGCCTGAGCCCGCTCAACAAGGTCAATCAAGTGAAAATCACGTGGGTTGGCTACAACTCGATGGAGGCGGGACTACAACCCCGAAAGTTGTAGTCCCGCCTCCTCAATGAAAATCCAGCCCTTTATGTTCCTATGCTTCCTGCTGCACACAAGGGATTGGGACTGAAGACTGAAGGTGTGCAACATAGGTAGCAGGTAGACCTGTTTGTGGCCTACCTTGCTGGGGTTTCACTGCGACTCCTACACCAGGGGTGTCCAACCTATGAGCTCTGTTACATGATCTTTAAAGTCCAAGAGGTTCAGCCTCTTGGAGCCCAGTCCCAAAAACAGCAGCAAGTTCAAACAGTTGGCTCAGCATGCAGGAGAATGAATAATCTTATATACAACAACAACTTGCATTTATATAGCGCCTTTAACATAGGAAAACATCCCAAAGGTGCTTCACAGGAGCATCATCAGACAAAATTTGACGTTGCTCGGGGGTGATGTCAGGAAGCACTTCTTTACACAAAGGGTAGTAGGAACGTTTAACTCTCTTCCCCATATTAAGAACATCAGAAGGTCAGAAATGGGGATGTTCGCTGATGATTGCAGTGTTCAGTTCCAATCAAAACTCCTCAGATAATGAAGCAGTCCGTGCCCGCATGCAGCAAGGCCTGGACAACATCCCGGCTTGGGCTGATAAGTGGCAGGTGACATTCACGCCACAGAAGTGCCAGGCAATGACTATCTCCAACAAGAGTGAGTCTAACCATCTCCCATTGACATTCAATGGCATTACCATTGTCGAATCTCCCACCATCAACATCCTGGGGGGTCGCCATTGATCAGAAATTTAACTGGGCCAGCCACATAAATACCGTGGCAACAAGAGCAGGTCAGAGGCTGGGTATTCTGCAGCGACTGTCTCACCTCTTGACTCCCCAAAGCCTTTCCACCATCTAAGGCACAAGTCAGGAGTGTGATGGAATATTCTCCACTTGCCTGGATGAATGCAGCTCCAACAACACTCAAGCAACTCGACACCAAGCAGCCCGCTTGATCGGCACCCCATCCACCACCTTAAACATTCAGTCCCTCCACCACCGGCGTACCGTGGCTGCAGTGTGTACCATCTACAAGATGCACTGCAGCAAGTCACCAAGGCTTCTTCGGCAGCACCTCCCAAACCCGCGACCTCTACCACCTAGAAGGACAAGGGCAGCAGACGAATGGGAACACCACCACCTCCAAGTCACACACCATCCTGACTTAGGAATTATATCGGCCGTTCCTTCATCGTAGCCGAGTGAAAATCTTGGAACTCCCTCCCTAACAGCACTGTGGGAGCACCTTCACCACACGGACTGCAGCGGTTCAAGAAGGCAGCTCACCACCACCTTCTAAAGTCGGCCTTGCCAGCTACGCCCACATCCATAAATGAATTTTAAAAAACTATTGAGGCTGGGGGTAAGCTGGAGCTTTAAACATTGAAATTGATAAATTTTTGTTAGGCAAGGGTATTGAGGCCTACGGAACCATGGTGGGTGGATGGAGTTAAGATACAGATCAGCCCTGATCGAACTGAATAGCAGAACAGGCTCGAGGGGCTGAATGGCCTCCTCCTGTTCCTATGAAACACACAAAAGGACTGACCAACAGCTTCAACAAATCAAAGAACAACTTACAACTGAAAAACAAAGGCCGATGACCAAGGCCACTGCTTTAAGGTAAATAAATTAAGTTAAATTCATTGTTAATATATTAGGTTTCCCTTTTCTGTGGAAACTGAAACCCAATGGGCTAACATGACATAGGAAAATAATTATTTACAGTGGGAGTGCAGTGGGGCATGAGTTGGTCATGAGTTAAGTTGCAGCAGTATCCTATATTCCAATAGTTGGACTATAGGGGTAGTACTGAAGGACATAAAAGTGTAATTTTTGTGGTGGTGAATTAAAAAAGTTTGGATGGGGTAAATGAGCTCTGATATTTCCTAGTGGGACCTCAAGGTGTGGTCTTAGGTGCAGGAAATGTTAATCTTGGTGCATTTGCCAGCATTTTGAAGTATACACGAATCACTGAAAGTTAACATGCAGGTACAGCAAGCAATTAGGAAAGCAAATGGTATGTTGGCCTTTATTACAAGAGGATTGGAGTATAAGAGTAAAGACATCTTACTGCAATTATATAGGGCCCTGGTGAGACCACACCTGGAGTATTGTGGACAGTTTTGGTCTCCTTACCAAAGGAAGGATATACTTGTCATAGAGGGAGTGCAACAAAGGTTCACCAGACTGGTTCCTGGGATTGGGGGATTGTCCTATGAGGAGAGATTGAGTAGACTAGGCCTATATTTTTTTTAAATTTGTTTATGGGATTTGGGCGTCGCTGGCAAGGCCAGCGTTTATTGCCCATCCCGAGTTGCCCTTGAGAAGGTGGTGGTGAGCCGCCTTCTTGAACCGCTGCAGTCCGTGTGGTGAAGGTACTCCCACAGTGCTGTTAGGGAGGGAGTTCCAGGATTTTCACTCAGCGACGATGAAGGAACGGCCGATATACTTCCAAGTCAGGATGGTGTGTGACTTGGAAGTGGTGGTGTTCCCATGCACCTGCTGCCCTTGTCCCAGTTAAGTTTCTGGTTAATGGTGACCCCCAGGATGGTGATAGTGGGGGATTCGGCAATGGTAATGCCATTGAATGTCAAGGGGAGGTGGTCAGACTCTTGCTTGTTGGAGATAGTCATTACCTGGCACTTCTGTGGCGCGAATGTTACCTGCCACTTTTCAGCCCAAGCCTGAACGTTGTCCAGGTCTTGTTGCATGCGGGCATGGACTGCTTCATTATCTGAGGAGTTGTGAATGGCGCTGAACACTGTGCAGTCATCAGCGAACATCCCCATTTCTGACCTTATGTTGGAGGGAAGGTCATTGATGAAGCAGCTGAGGATGGTTGGGCCTAGGACACTGCCCTGAGGAACTCCTGCAGCGATGTCCTGGGGCTGTGATGATTGACCTTCAATCACCACAACCATCTTCCTTTGTGCTAGGTTCAGCTAGTCCCACTCCCCCACCCTTTCCCCGTAGCCCTGCAAATTACATATTACTGCAGAATACATATTTGGTGACATTTATATCCTAACGTGAAACCCGTTTTTATGCAGCGAGCTGTTGTGATCTGGAATGCGCTGCCTGAAAGGGCGGTGGAAGCAGATTCAATAGCAACTTTCAAAAGAGAATTGGATAAATCCTTGAAGGGAAAAAAATTACAGGGCTCTGGGGAAAGAGCAGGGCGAGTGGGACTAATTAGATAGTTCTTTCAAAGAGCCGGCACAGGCACGATGGGTCGAATGGCCTCCTCCTGTGCTGTATCATTCTATGATTCTATGATAACTCAGTAGGCCAGCTGGCCTTGAACTTGCTCCAGAGTGGGAAAGGTCTGGTCATTCCAGGCAAAGATTGAAACACACTTGCATAAACCATAATAGGCCTCTTGGTTTTGGTTTAGGGCCCTGGCAACTTAAGCACTAGTCATTTCCGTGGGAGTTCTCCTCATGGTGAATGAACCCAACAGAAAGCTCGGAGGGACATAGGAACATGAGGAGGCCATTCAGCCCCTCGAGCCTGTGCTGTCATTCAATTAAATCATGGCTGATCTGTAAACGGAGATGCGGAATCACTCTGAGGTTACCATAGCACGCGGGGCAATTGGAAATCCACTAGGGTAACTTCCACGCCAAGATGTTTAGCAATGGGATTGGAACTAAATCTTCACTTAATGCTGTTAGTTAACACTCTACAAACTCTGGCCCTTGTGATTGGAAACGGGAGAGCAAACTGCAAAGTCGTCATGGGTTTGATGAGCTATGTAAGCAAAAGAGAATGATGTAATTATTTTATGTCAGTGCATTACCTAAATACCAGGCCCTCATCTGTGATTGGTCCTTTCTTTCGCCTGCACTATTACGGAAAATTCACGCCCTGGTGGTTCCAGCTGGTCAGTGCACTGCCCCCTGGTGGTTCCAGTTGGTGAGTGCACTGCCCCCTGGTGGTTCCAGCTGGTGAGTGCACTGCCCCTGGTGGTTCCAGCTGGTGAGTGCACTGCCCCAGGTGGTTCCAGCTGGTGAGTGCACTGCCCCCTGGTGGTTCCAGCTGGTGAGTGCACTGCCCCCTGCTGGTTCCAGTTGGTGAGTGCACTGCCCCCTGCTGGTTCCAGTTGGTGAGTGCACTGCCCCCTGCTGGTTCCAGTTGGTGAGTGCACTGCCCCCTGCTGGTTCCAGTTGGTGAGTGCACTGCCCCCTGGTGGTTCCAGTTGGTGAGTGCACTGCCCCCTGCTGGTTCCAGTTGGTGAGTGCACTGGCTCCTGATGAACATAAGAAATAGGAGCAGGAGTCAGCCATTCGGCCTCTCGAGCCTGCTCCACCATTCAATAAGATCATGGCTGCTCCGATTTTGGCCTCAACACTTTCCTGCCCACTCCCCATAACCCTTTGACTCCCCTGTTGCTCAAAAATCTGTCAATCTCCACCTTGAATATATTCAATGACTCCGCCTCCACAGCTCTCTGGGGTAGAGAATTCCAAAGATTCACGACCCTCTGAGAGAAGAAATTCTTCCTCATCTCCGTCTTAAATGGGCGATCCTTTATTCGGAGACTATGCCCCCTAGTTCTAGATTCCCCCACGAGGGGAAACATCCACTCAGCATCTACCCTGTCAATGCCCCTCAGAATCTTATATGTTTCAATAAGATCACCTCTCGTTCTTTTAAACTCCAATGAGTATAGGCCCAACCTGCTCAACCTTTCATCATAAGACAACCCCTTCATCTCCGGAATCAACCTCGTGAACCTTCTCTGAACTGCCTCTAATGCAAGTCTATCCCTCCTTAAACAAGGGGACCAAAACTGTACGCAGTACTCCAGGTGTGGTCTCACCAACGCTCTATACAGTTGTAGCAAGACTTCCCTACTTTTATACTCTATCCCCCTTGAAATAAAGGCCAACATTCCATTTGCCTTCCTAATTACTTGCTGCATCTGCATGCTAACTTTTTGTGTTTCATGTACGAGGACACCTAAATCCCTCTGTACTGCCGCATTCTGTAGTCTTTCTCCATTTAAATAATATTTTTCTTTTCTATTCTTCCTACCAAAGTGGATAACCTCACATTTTCCCACATTATACTCCATCTGGCAAATTCTTGCCCACTCACTTAGCCTGTCTATATCCCTTTGCAGACTCTGTGTCCTCACAATTTGCTTTCCCACCTATCTTTGTATCATCAGCAAATTTGGCTACAGTCCACTCGGTCCCTTCATCCAAGTCATTAATACAGATTGTAAATAGTTGAGGCCCCAGCACTGATCCCTGTGGCACCCCACTAGTTACAGTTTGCCATCCTGAAAATGACCCATTTATCCCGATTCTCTGTTTTCTGTTAGTTAGCTAATCATCTATCCATCCTACGTAATATATTACCCCAACACCATGAGCTCTTATCTTATGCAGTAACCTTTTATGTGGCACCTTGTCGAATGCCTTTTGGAAATCTAAATACACTTCATCTACAGGTTCCCCTTTATCCACCCTGCTCATTACATCCTCAAAGAACTCTAATAAATTTGTCAAACACAATTTCCCTTTCATAAAACCATGTTGACTCTGTTTGATTGTCTTATGATTTTCTAAATGCCCTGCTACAACTTCCTTGGATTCCAGCATTTTCCCAATGACAGATGTTGGGCTAACTGGCCTATAGTTTCCTGCTTTCTGTCTCCCTCCTTTTTTGAATAAGGGCGTTACATTTGCGGTTTTTCAATCCGCTGGGACCTCTCCAGAATCCAGGGAATTTTGGAAGATTACAACCAACGCATCCACTATCTCTGTAGCCACTTCTTTTAAGACCCTAGGATGCAGGCCATCAAGTCCAGGGGACTTGTCAGCCTTTTTCTCTCGTGATAGTGATTGTTTTAAGTTCCTCCCTCCCTTTTGCCCCTTAATTTTCTACTATTACTGGGATGTTTTTAGTGTCCTCTACTGTGAAGACAGATACAAAATATTTGTTCAATGCCTCTGCCATTTCCTTGTTTCCCATTATTATTTCCCCAGTCTCGTCCTCTAAGGGACCAATGTTTACTTTAGCTACTCTTTTCCTTTTTATATACTTGTAGAAGCTCTTACTGTCAGTTTTTATATTTCTTGCTCGTTTACTCTCATAAGCTATTTTCTCCCTCTTTATTATTTTTTGTGTCATCCTTTGCTGGCTTCTAAAATTTTCCCAATCTTCTGGCCTACCACTAATCTTTGCAACATTGTATGCCTTTTCTTTCAATTTAATACCATCCTTAACTTCCTTGGTTAGCCATGGTTGGTTCATCCTTCTCTTCGAGTCTTTCTTTCTCACTGAAATATATCTTTGTTGAGAGTTATGAAATATCTCTTTAAATGTCTGCCACTGCTTTTCTACTGTGTTACCTTCTAATCTATTTTCCCAGTCCACTTTAGCCAACTCTCTCCTCATAGATTTGTAATTGCCTTTATTTAAGTTTAATACTCTAGTTTCAGACCCAAGTTTCTCACCTGCAAACTGAATGTGGAATTCTATCATGTTATGATCACTCTTCCCTAGAGGATCCTTTACTATGAGATCATTAATTAATCCTGTTTCATTACACATTACCAGATCTAAAATAGCCCAGTCGGTTCCAGCTGGTGAGTGCACTGCCCCAGTGGTTCCAGTTGGTGAGTGCACTGCTCCCCAGTAGCCCAGTTGGTGAGTGCACTGCTCCCTGGTGGTTCCAGTTGGTGAGTGCACGGCCCCCGATTGCCCAGTTGGTGAGTGCACTGCCCCTCAGTAGCCCAGTTGATGAGTGCACGGCCCCCCAGTAGCCCAGTTGATGAGTGCATGGCCCCCCAGTAGACCAGTTGGTGAGTGCACTGCCCCTGGTGGCCCAGTTGGTGAGTGCACTGCTCCTGGTGGCCCAGTTGGTGAGTGCACTGCCCCTGGTGGCCCGGTTGGTGAGTGCACTGCCCCTGGTGACCCAGTTGGTGAGTGCACTGCCCCTGGTAGCTCAGTTGGTGAGTGCACTGCCCCTGGTGGCCCTGTTGGTGAGTGCACTGCCCCTGGTGGCCCAGTTGGTGAGTGCACTGCCCCCCAGTAGCCCAGTTGGTGAGTGCACTGCCCCCCAGTGGCCCAGTTGGTGAGTGCACTGCCCCTGGTGGCCCAGTTGGTGAGTGCACTGCCCCTGGTGGCCCGGTTGATGAGTGCACTGCCCCCCAGTAGCCCAGCTGGTGAGTGCACTGCCCCCCAGTAGCCCAGTTGGTGAGTGCACGGCCCCTGGTGGCCCAGGTGGTGAGTGTACTGCCCCTGGTGGCCCGGTTGGTGAATGCACTGCCCCCCAGTAGCCCAGTTGGTGAGTGCACTGCCCCTGGTGGCCCGGATGGTGAGTGCACTGCCCCCCAGTAGCCCAGTTGGTGAGTGCACTGCCCCTGGTGGCCCGGTTGGTAAGTGCACTGCCCCTGGTGGCTCGGTTGGTGAGTGCACTGCCCCCCAGTAGCCCAGTTGGTGAGTACACTGCCTCTGGTGGCCCAGTTAGTAAGTGCACTGCTCCTGGTGGCCCAGTTGGTGAGTGCACTGCCCCTGGTGGCCCGGTTGGTGAGTGCACTGCCCCTGGTGACCCAGTTGGTGAGTGCACTGCCCCTGGTGGCCCAGTTGGTGAGTGCACTGCCCCCCAGTAGCCCAGTTGGTGAGTGCACTGCCCCCCAGTAGCCCAGTTGGTGAGTGCACTGCCCATGGTGGCCCGGTTGGTAAGTGCACTGCCCCTGGTGGCCCGGTTGGTGAGTGCACTGCCCCCCAGTAGCCCAGTTGGTGAGTGCACTGCCCCTGGTGGCCCAGTTAGTAAGTGCACTGCCCCTGGTGGCCCAGTTGGTAAGTGCACTGGCCCTGGTGGCCCGGTTGGTGAGTGCACTGCCCCGGTGGCCCAGTTGGTGAGTGCACTGCCCCTGGTGGCGCGGTTGGTGAGTGCACTGCCCCTGGTGGCCCGGTTGGTGAGTGCACTGCCCCTGGTGGCCCAGTTGGTGAGTGCACTGCCCCTGGTGGCTCAGTTGGTGAGTGCACTGCCCCTGGTGGCCCTGTTGGTGAGTGCACTGCCCCTGGTGGCCCAGTTGGTGAGTGCACTGCCCCCAGTAGCCCAGTTGGTGAGTGCACTGCCCCTGGTGGCCCAGTTGGTGAGTGCACTGCCCCTGGTGGCCCGGTTGATGAGTGCACTGCCCCCCAGTAGCCCAGCTGGTGAGTGCACTGCCCCCCAGTAGCCCAGTTGGTGAGTGCACGGCCCCTGGTGGCCCAGTTGGTGAGTGTACTGCCCCTGGTGGCCCGGTTGGTGAATGCACTGCCCCCCAGTAGCCCAGTTGGTGAGTGCACTGCCCCTGGTGGCCCGGATGGTGAGTGCACTGCCCCCCAGTAGCCCAGTTGGTGAGTGCACTACCCCTGGTGGCCCGGTTGGTAAGTGCACTGCCCCTGGTGGCCCGGTTGGTGAGTGCACTGCCCCCCAGTAGCCCAGTTGGTGAGTGCACTGCCCCTGGTGGCCCAGTTAGTAAGTGCACTGCCCCTGGTGGCCCAGTTGGTAAGTGCACTGGCCCTGGTGGCCCGGTTGGTGAGTGCACTGCCCCGGTGGTCCAGTTGGTGAGTGCACTGCCCCTGGTGGCCCAGTTGGTGAGTGCACTGCCCCTGGTGGCGCGGTTGGTGAGTGCACTGCCCCTGGTGCGCGGTTGGTGAGTGCACTGCCCCTGGTGGCGCGGTTGGTGAGTGCACTGCCCCTGGTGCGCGGTTGGTGAGTGCACTGCCCCTGGTGCGCGGTTGGTGAGTGCACTGCCCCTGGTGGCGCGGTTGGTGAGTGCACTGCCCCTGGTGGCGCGGTTGGTGAGTGCACTGCCTCTGGTGGCACGGTTGGTGAGTGCACTGCCCCTGGTGGCGCGGTTGGTGAGTGCACTGCCCCTGGTGCGCGGTTGGTGAGTGCACTGCCCCTGGTGCGCGGTTGGTGAGTGCACTGCCCCTGGTGGCCCGGTTGGTGAGTGCACTGCCCCTGGTGCGCGGTTGGTGAGTGCACTGCCCCTGGTGCGCGGTTGGTGAGTGCACTGCCCCTGGTGCGCGGTTGGTGAGTGCACTGCCCCTGGTGGCGCGGTTGGTGAGTGCACTGCCCCTGGTGCGCGGTTGGTGAGTGCACTGCCTCTGGTGGCGCGGTTGGTGAGTGCACTGCCCCTGGTGGCGCGGTTGGTGAGTGCACTGCCCCTGGTGCGCGGTTGGTGAGTGCACTGCCCCTGGTGCGCGGTTGGTGAGTGCACTGCCCCTGGTGGCGCGGTTGGTGAGTGCACTACCCCTGGTGCGCGGTTGGTGAGTGCACTGCCTCTGGTGGCGCGGTTGGTGAGTGCACTGCCCCTGGTGGCGCGGTTGGTGAGTGCACTGCCCCTGGTGGCGCGGTTGGTGAGTGCACTGCCTCTGGTGGCGCGGTTGGAAGTTGTACTCAAGTCCTGGAAAGGGACTGTCGTTAGATTTGGAGACGGTGCAATGAGTCTCACGTTCAACACAGTGAAGAGGGACAGTGTGCAGGACGGTTGATTTTAAGCTTAAAAGGAAAAGGGAGGGACATTCAGAGAAGCACTGCCCATCGTAGATCTCAGGATGGGGACGGTACTGGCAAGACCGCATTTATTGCCCATCCCTAGTTGCCCTGAGGGCAGTTAAGAGTCAACCATGCAGTGTGGAACTGGGGTCACGTGTAGGCCAGGCCGGATGGTAGGTTCTCTTCCATGAAGGACATCAGTGACCCAGCTGGATTTTCACGACAATCCGACAGCTTCATGGTCACCTTATCAAGTGGCAGCTCACAAAATAACAGATTTTACTGAATTCAGTTGTGGCTCAGTGGGCAGCACCCTCGCCTCTGGAGTCAGAAGGTTGTGGGTCCAAGTCCCACTCCAGAGACACGAGCACAAAACTCCAGGCTGACACTCCAGTGCAGTGCTGAGGGAGTGCTGCACTGCCGAAGGTGCCGTCTTTCGGATGAGACGTTAAACCAAGGCTCTGCTTGCCCTCTCTGGTGGATGTAAAAGATCCAACAGCCACTATTTCGAGGAACAGCAGGGGAGTTCTCCCTGGTGTCCTGGCCAATATTTATCCCTCAACCAACATCACTAAAACAGATGATCTGGTCATTATCACATTGCTGTTTATGAGAGCTTGCTGTGCACAAATTGGCTGCCATTACAACAGTGACTACACTTCAAAATGTACTTCATTGGCTATAAAGTGCTTTGTGATGTCCAGTGTTTGTGAAAGGTGCTATAGGAATGCAAGTCTTTCTTTAGAACTCATGACTCTGGATGACTAGCCCAGTAGCAGAAGCACTAGGCTACCGACCCATACTGCACTGTAAAGGGTAATGCGTTTCCAGCACAAGTCAGGGAAACCCAGTGCCGGGGCCACTATCTGTTCAGTGATCAGCTTGCTGCTCTGTGATTGACTTGTGATGAAAGGAGTCCTTGTGCCTTGCCTTCCTCTCGAGCAGGTGGAGCGCAGGCAGATGCAACTCTTGATAAACAGTGGGAGCTCCTCTCAGCCCGCGGAAAACCAGCCCAGCACGCAACCTCTCTATTCAAAGTGACCGAGGGTTTTTGAGGCGGGCAGGGCGAGGGCGCGAGGTATACCGGCGACGGCAGACAGCTGTCGTCCTGTCCTGGGTCTCGGGGCCTGTGTCCAGGTCCCCACCAGCGAGTCCTGGAACTGTCTGCCGGACGGGGAGTTAGGTGCCGGGGGTCAGGGGTGGCAGGTCCCTCAGCTCCTGGGAGTTCTTCAGCCTGATTGCAATCATTAGCTGCACCTGTCAACAACAACTTGTATTTATATAGCGCCTTTATAGTAAAACGTCCCAAGGTGCATTACAGGAGCGTCATCAGAAATTTGACACCGAGATATAAGGAGATATTAGGACAGGTGAAGGAGGTAGGTTCTAAGGAGTGTTTTAAAGGAGGAGAGGCGGAGAGGTTTAGGGAGGGAATTCCAGAGCTCGGGGCCCAGGCAGCTGAAGGCACGGCCGCAAATGGTGGGACAAAGGGAGTGGGGAAGGAGGATGAAGGGAGTGAATCCTAGAATGGTTACAGCACAGAAGGAGGCCATTCGGCCCGTCGAGCCCGTGCCGGCTCTCTGCAAGAGCTCTTCAGCTCGTCCCACTCCCCCGCCCTTTCCCCGTAGCCCTGCAATTTTTTTCCTTCAGGTACTTATCCAACTCCCTTTTGAAAGCCGTGATTGAGTCTGCCTCCACCACCCTTTCAGGCAGTGCATTCTGGATCCTAACCACTCGCTGCATAAAAAAGTTTTTCCTCATGTCGCCCTTGGTCCTTCTGCCGGTTACCTTAAATCTGTCTCCTCTGGTTCTCGACCCTTCCGCCAATGGGAACAGTTTCTCTCTATCTACTCTGTCCAGACCGCTCATGATTTTGAACACCTCTATTAAATCTCCTCAACCTTCTCTGCTCCAAGGAGAGTGGGGGAGGAGGGCTGAGGGGAGTGAGGGAGGAGGGCTGAGGGGAGTGAGGGAGGAGGGCTGAGGGGAGTGGGGGAGGAGGGCTGAGGGGAGTGGGGGAGGAGGGCTGAGGGGAGTGGGGGAGGAGGGCTGAGGGGAGTGAGGGAGGAGGGCTGAGGGGAGTGGGGGAGGAGGGCTGAGGGGAGTGGGGGAGGATGGCTGAGGGGAGTGGGGGAGGAGGGCTGAGGGGAGTGGGGGAGGAGGGCTGAGGGGAGTGGGGGAGGAGGGCTGAGGGGAGTGGGGGAGGAGGGCTGAGGGGAGTGGGGGAGGAGGGCTGAGGGGAGTGGGGGAGGAGGGCTGAGGGGAGTGGGGGAGGATGGCTGAGGGGAGTGGGGGAGGAGGGCTGAGGGGAGTGGGGGAGGAGGGCTGAGGGGAGTGGGGGAGGAGGGCTGAGGGGAGTGGGGGAGGAGGGCTGAGGGGAGTGGGGGAGGAGGGCTGAGGGGAGTGGGGGAGGATGGCTGAGGGGAGTGAGGGAGGAGGGCTGAGGGGAGTGAGGGAGGAGGGCTGAGGGGAGTGCGGGAGGAGGGCTGAGGGGAGTGCGGGAGGAGGGCTGAAGTGTGGCCCCCAAGGCAGGCACCAAGTGGAACCTGACCGTGACAAGAGTCCGCACCTTTGGGAGGAGAGAAAAAGACCCCTCCCTCCCTCTCTCCTTCCCATTCTCCCTCCCTCTCTCCTTCCTTCCCTGCCTCCCTCCATCCTTCCTGCCCTCCCTCCCTCAATTGCTTCTCTTCCCGCCTTTCCTCCTTTCCTCACTCCCTTCCCTTCCTCCCTCTCTCCTTCCTTCCCTCCCTCCCTCACTCTCTTCTCTTCCTCCCTCCCTCACTCACTCCCTTCCCTCCCTCCTTCCCTCATGAACAATGCTCACACCATCTGCCTCCTCTCACCAACTCAGGGGAGTAAAAAAAAATTAACCTTAATTTTTTTTTAAACTTGAAGAAATACGCTGGAACCATTCTTTACAATCCTATTTAATTTCAACCCTGTCGGAACAGGTTATTTCAAATGAAACTTTGATTTATTATAAACACAAAACTGGGCGAATGTCACAGGAAGGGAGAATCTGACGTGCCAGATACTTGTGTTGAAACAAGCTGCCAGACTCAGAGAGCGAATACCCAGCCCCCATGGTGGGACTGAGCCACACAGCGATCCAGGGCCCGTCACTCATGCCCCCCACCCCTCTGCTGGAGTAGCTGATCGCTGCTAGAGGATGACAATTAGCCTCAGTGCCTCCAGGTTCAGAGGGTGGATGGGAGGGAGGACAGAAAGGGTTCCTGCTCCTAATCCATGCATCGAGGGGTCCTTGTCTAGGATTCCCCCCGCCAAGAGAGGCACAGGGTTCCTAGGGGATAATCCCCCCACCCCGATACTGACCGTCAGGGTTCACGGGTGGTGACTCTGGTGCTGTGCTGGAGGACGAGCCATCGACCCGACAGCCAAGCCCCAGCGAGAGTCAGCACCCTGAGGGCGAGGCAATCGACAACAGAGTCCAAATCCTTCGACTAGATACCCCAGGCAACCAAAGAGTTAAAGGATCCATCTCTAAGGGGATTAGTGCATATTATTGGGTTGCCGAGATGAGTAAGGAGACTTCGATTGTGTACGGAGGAAGGAAAGAAGGAAGGAAAGAAAAGAAGGAAGAAAGGAAGGGGAAGGAAGAATGTAAGAATGTATATGACGCCTTTCACAACCTCAGCACGTCCCAAAGCGCTTTACAGCCAATTAAGTCATTTTGAAGTGTAGTCACTGTTGCAATGTAGGAAATGCGGCAGCCATTTTGCGCACAGCAAGGTCCCACAAACAGCAATAACAACCAGATCATCTGGTTTTAGTGATACTTAATGAGGGATAAATATTGGCCAAGACAATAGTGTCGAATAGTGTCATGGAATCTTTTACCTGAGAGGGAAGACAGGGCCTTGGTTTAACGTCTCATCCGAAAGACGGCACCTCCGACAGTGCTTCGCTCCCTCAGTGCTGCACTGGAGTGTCAGCCTAGATTATGCGCTCAAGTCTTTGGAGTGGGACTTGAACCCACAGCCTTCTGATTCAGAGGTGAGAGTGCTGCCCACAGCTGACTCTCGGTTTGGAGTATTTAAATATCGGGGGCAGGGAGGGGAGGGGGAAGCAGGACGGGGTCGAATAGCTGGTGCACTCTGTCTGGGCTTGAACATGGACACTTGGTGAGGGTGTTGTAGTGCACAGGGTAGGGATTATACCTCAGACAGTGGCCAGCATCCTGAGCAAGGGTCAGAGGGCAATAAATGATACACACACCTATCACCATAGTGACTCACTTATACATCGGTTGTAACTGCAGCAGGAGGTTATTTAGTGTAATGCTATGTAACGTCACTGGGTGACAAAGCAGGTTGTGTTTTGCAAGAGGTGACATAATAGCCAGCTGCGAGAGAGGGCCTGTTTTACACCTGTGGTTATCAGGCAGCACTGAGGAATGGGAACCTGGACTGTGCCTTTAAACTCTCTACACATTGGAAGTTTAATTAATGGTAGCATCTGGTGACAGAACAGGGCCCGACATGTCTGAAATGTGAAAGCTCTCACCTACAGCTTGCTCCCTTTCCTGCTTTCACTTAACCCTTTCAGCAGCCCTGGCCCAGCTTTAAACAAACTTCACTCCACATGCTACAGCTAAGATCCCTTGGTGCGTTGCAGGGTTCGGAGTGCTGTTTCCCTTGACTCCCCCATTTACTCCCCTCCTCTTCTCAAAGCGTTGGCTCCTCGTTGGGTTACAATTTCACGTATACCCTCTGTCAACTGGAACAAGTGACTATCCACCATGTGTGAAGGTCGACAAGCTACCCAACCATAGAAAGCATCACATCTGAGCTCGATCCAGTTCTGACCTGATCCCTACATATCAGCGCAATCCAACGGGTATCACTGGATTGCGATTAGGAGAGGGGATGCTGGTGGATTTTGCCCCTCCATAGCCCAGGGGCAGTGAAACTGATTGCACGAACATCGGAACAGCAGGAGGCCATTCAACCCCTTGAGCCATTCAATTAGATGACGGCTGATCTGTATCTTAACTCCATTTATCTGCCTTGGCTCCATACTCCTTGACTTGCTACCCTGACCCAACAAAAATCTATCGGCCTCAGTCTTGAAAGCTCCAATTGTCCGCCAGCATCCACAGCCTTTTGGGGGAGAGAGTTCCAGATTTCCATTAAACTTTGTGTGAAGAAGTGCTTCCTGACTTTACTCCTGAATGACCTGGCTCTAATTTTAAGATTGAGCCCCCTTGTTCTGGATTCTCCCCCCACCAGAGGAAATAGTTTCTCTGTATCAACAACAACAACTTATATATTTATATAGCACCTTTAACATAGCAAAATGTCCCAAGGCGCTTCACAGGAGTGTTATAAGACAAAAGTTTGACACCAAGCCCCATAAGGAGAAATTAGGGCAGGTGACCAAAGGCTTGGTCAAAGAGGTAGGTTTTAAGGAGCGTCTTAAAGGAGGAGAGAGAGATGGAGAGGTGGAAAGTGAGGTAGAGAGGCGGAGAGGTTTAGGCAGGGAATTCCAGAGCTTAGGGCCCAGGCAACAGAAGGCACGGCCACCAATGGATTATAATCAGGGATGCTCAAGAGGGCAGAATTGGAGAGCGCAAAGATCTCAAAGTATTTTAGGGCTGGAGGAGGTTACAGAGATCGGGAGAGGCGAGGCCAGGGGGGGAGCGGGGATCTGAAAACAAGGCTAAGAATTTTAAAATTGAGGCGTTGCCGGACCGGGAGCCAATGTAGGTCAGCAAGCACTGGGATAATCCAGAAAATATGAGTAACGAGCTGGTCTCAGTAAAAGTGACCATGAAGCTGTCGGATTATTGTAAAAACCCAACTGTTTACTAATGCCCGGTCTGGGCCTATATGTGACTCCAGTCACACACCATCGTGGTTGACTCTTAACTGCCCTCTGAAGTAAGTCCCTCAGTTGTATCAAAATTGCTACTAAAAAGAAATGCAGCGGTTCAAGAAGAAAGCCCATCGGCACCATTTCAGGGATGGGCAATAAATGCCGGCCTTGTCAGCGACGCCCACATCGCCGAGAATGAACAGGGGAATAAATAAATTGCACAGGCAAAGTTTGGCGAGATGTGAGGAAAGCCTTGGCAGCATGTGGCGAGTGTGTGGGGTTGCCACAGTCTTTAAAAAGGATCTTGAAAGGTGCCTGAGAGGAGAAGAGGTTGCCAGCACCAAGTATTAAGTTGCGAGCTACCTGAGTCAAGAATTACTGTGGTCTCCAGGAGCCTTGCCCGATTGCCTGAGGGAGTTGGAGAGGAATTTAACCAGAGTTTTTTCCTGAATTAATCATTGGTATTTTTCCCTATGTTTCTTGCTTCTCCCAGGAGACCGCGTTGCTAAGTGACACGAGGTTACTCAATCTGCGGGATGGGGAGAACTTGCTAGGCTCTTTCTCATCCTGCTCGCCTTTCAAATGTTTGTGTCCGTCAGGCTGAATGGGAGCCAAAAGCTGGGTCAAAGAGGCGATTATTTTTTAAGGAAGATCTTAAAGGAGGTGAGGTTTAGAGAAGGAATTCAGCGTGTGCAGGGCTGCCAATGGGAGGACGATGGAGGGGGCGGAGGCACAAAAGAATGCGGTCAGAGGAACGAAGAATTCTTGTGGGTGGGGGGGGTGGGGGGGTGAAAACAGTAGCGCTGAAGGACCTGAGGCCATGAATAAGGGTGTGGTTACACTGACTGGGCCCATCACTTCCTGATCGAACACGCTTGGGGGTCTGTTGCGACGGGCACTTATCACCCTCCCCGCGTCCCCCTTGCCCAAGTTCTTCACGTGAGACCCTCGGCAGTGAGAGGCGATAGGCCATTCAACCATGGGCTGCATTACAGCCGAGCCCTGGTCCAACAGGTGTGCCCTTTCCAGCAGGAACGGGTGTGGTAAACCACTGTTACCGTTCACAACCGTTCACTATTGTTACACTGTTGTTATCACTGTTTACACTGTGTTATCGATACACAAGGTTACCTCTTGCCATGCACACTGCTATACCTGGGCTTACCTCAGCTGACTCCGCCCATGGCTCCGCCTGCTTGCCCAGGTATAAAGGTGACCGCGTGGCTAGTATTCTCCCTTGTTGGAACCAATCGCCCACGAGGGTGGGCTCTGTTATTTAGCCAATAAAAACCTATAGTTACTATCTTAACTCGTCGCTTTTCATGGACTGAATTGATAGGTATATCAATTTTATTGGCTAAATTTTGAAATGAGTGGATCGGAGCAGCCAAACGACCAGCCAAACGGCCAGCTACAACAGCCACAGCAGCCGGCCTGGCTGCGAGCCCTCCGGCCGCCGTACCTGGATCTAAACCCACAGGCAGCGAACTCAGCCCTCGACTTCGAACACTGGCTGAGCTGTTTCGAATCCTACCTGGGAGAATCCGGCGTGCCTCCGGGATCCAAACTAAGAGTTCTGACCGCCCAGGTGAGCCCTAAAGTATTTGCATTCATCCGGGACCATGCTACATACGAGGACGCCCGCAACCTGCTGAAAGAGCAGTACCGGAGCCCAGTAAACTCAATGTACGCCAGGCATCTCCTAAGATCCCGCTCGCAACAGCCAGGAGAGTCGGTTGATGATTTCTTACGGGCGCTACAAATACTCGGCAGGGACTGTGACTTTAAAGCCGTAACAGCTGCAGAACATACCGATGGAAATATCCGCGATGCCTTCGTGAAAGGCCTTCGGTCAGACTACTCACGGCAAAGACTGCTGGAATCAAAGGACCTCGACCTGAAAACAGCTGCTATCCTCGCTCGCTCCTTGGAAGTGGCCCATCGGGACCTCGAGGCGTACTCCAGGTACAGTGCTGCGCGACCCTGGGACTCGGGCCCAACTCCGGCCGCAATACCCCTCGCACCGCCGTCCCTGGGACCTACCACAGCGTCGGTGTCCCGGTATCGATCGGGACCGCCACCCCCGGGACCGGCTGCGGCAGCGGAGCCCCGCGATCGGGCCGCCTGCTGCTTCTTCTGTGGCCAGGCGAAACACCCGAGGGCGCGCTGCCCTGCAAGGAACGCGACCTGCTCCGACTGCCAAAAGAAAGGCCACTTCGCGAAGGCCTGCAGGGGGAAAGCCACTGACGCCAGCAGTGCCTCATGCGAGTTGTGGGGGCGGCCATCTTTAATCAAGGCAACAGATGCCAGCATCGCCTCGTGTGAGTCGTGGGGCGGCCATCTTTGATCAAGGCCACCGACGCCAGCAGTGCCTCGTGTGAGTTGTGGGGGCGGCCATCTTCTCTGCCATTTTGTTCAACTTCGTGGGCGCCGCCATTTTGTTCACCGCACTCGACCGCCACCTTGTCTCCAGACCCGACCACCGCCCCGCCTGCAGACTACAGCAGCTCGCTCAGCCATACACTGGCCTCCGTCACGCTTGACCAAGCCCTCCCGCATCATCTGTCCAAGTCTATGATGGACATCGGAGTAAACGGCCACGCCACGACCTGCCTGTTCGACAGCGGAAGCACGGAGAGTTTTATTCACCCAGACACGGTGAGCTACTACTCCCTCACTGTCCAGCCAACGCGCCAGCGGATCTCGATGGCGTCGAAGTCACATTCAACTGACGCCAGCGGCTACTGTGTGGTGACCCTGTCGGTTAGGGGCACGGAATATAAAAACTTTAAACTCCTCGTCCTGCCCCAGCTCTGCGCTGCCGTCCTACTAGGGCTGGATTTCCAATGCCACCTCCAAAGTGTCACCCTGGCATACAGTGGACCCCTCCCCCCACTCACAGTCTACAACCAGCAGGTTTTAAACCGCCCGCCGCATACCACCTGCGGCCTCTCCACTCTCAAAGTCCCGCCCCCCTCCTTGTTCGCTAACCTCACCCGCGACTGTAAACCCGTCGCTACCAAGAGCAGGCGGTACAGCGCCGGGGACAGAGCTTTTATTAGCTCCGAGGTGCAGCGACTCCTGAAGGAGGGCATCATCGAGAGGAGCAACAGCCCCTGGCGTGCCCAGGTCGTAGTCGTTAAGGCCGGCGATAAACACCGCCTAGTCATCGACTACAGCCAAACCATAAACCGGTACACCCAGCTGGACGCATACCCCCTTCCCCGCATATCTGATATGGTCAATCAGATTGCACAGTACCGGGTATTCTCTACCATCGACCTTAAGTCTGCCTATCACCAACTCCCTATCCGCCCTGAGGACCGCCAGTATACCACCTTCAAGGCGAATGGCCGCCTCTACCACTTCCTTAGGGTTCCCTTCGGCGTCACCAACGGGGTTTCGGTCTTCCAAAGGGAGACGGACCGGATGGTTGACCAGAACGCGCTGCATGCCACGTTCCCTTATCTAGATAACGTCACCATCTGCGGCCGCGACCAGCAGGACCATGATGTTAATCTGGAGAAATTCCTCCGTACGGCCGAACGGCTGAACCTCACCTACAATAAGGAGAAATGTGTGTTTAACACCCCGCGCCTTGCCATCCTTGGCTGCGTAGTAGAGAACGGAGTCATCGGCCCCGACCCCGAAAGAATGCGCCCCCTCATGGAGCTTCCCCTTCCCCTCTGTCAAAAGGCACTGAAGAGAACCCTGGGGCTCTTCGCTTACTATGCCCAATTATGCGGACAAAGCCAGGCCCCTCATGAAGTCCACCTCCTTCCCCCTGACAGCAGAAGCATGCGCAGCCTTCTCCCTCATAAAAGGAGACATTGCTAAGGCCACAATGCACGCGGTGGATGAGTCTATCCCTTTCCAAGTGGAGAGCGATGCATCCGACTTCGCCCTAGCTGCAACCCTTAACCAGGCGGGGAGACCTGTGGCCTTCTTCTCAAGGACCCTCCAGGGCCCTGAGATCCGACACTCTTCTGTCGAGAAGGAGGCCCAGGCGATCGTGGAGGCAGTACGACGCTGGAGGCATTACCTGGCAGGCAAACGATTTACCCTCCTCACCGACCAGCGTTCGGTCGCTTTTATGTTTAATAACAAGCTGAGGGGCAAAATCAAGAACGACAAGATCTTGAGGTGGAGAATTGAGCTCTCCACCTACGATTACGATATCTTGTACCGGCCTGGTAAACTGAACGAACCCCCAGATGCTCTATCACGAAGTACATGCGCCAACGCGCAAGTTGATAGACTGCAGACCCTCCACAACGACCTCTGCCACCCCGGGGTCACCAGACTTTACCACTTCATTAAGGCCCGCAACCTGCCCTACTCCATCGAGGAGGTCAGGACCATGACCTGGAACTGCCAAACCTGTGCCGAATGCAAACCGCATTTCTATAGGCCGGACAGAGCAAGCCTGATCAAGGCCACCCGCCCCTTCGAGCGCTTGAGCATCGATTTTAAGGGGCCCCTCCCGTCCTCTGACCGTAATGTGTACTTCCTCAACATTATTGACGAGTACTCCCGTTTCCCCTTTGCCTTCCCCTGCCCAGACATGACCAGTACCACGGTCATCAAATGCCTGAACGGCCTCTTCGCCTTGTTCGGGTTCCCGAACTATATACATAGCGACCGGGGCTCATCCTTCATGAGCGAGGAACTTCGCCAGTTCCTGCTTGCGAGAGGTATTGCTGCGAGCAGGACCACCAGCTACAACCCCCGAGGGAACGGCCAGGTGGAAAGAGAAAACGCGACAGTTTGGAAGGCCGTCCTCTTAGCCCTAAAGTCTAAGGGCCTCCCAACCTCTCGCTGGCAGGAAGTCCTCCCGGCAGCACTCCATTCCATCCGGTCACTGCTTTGCACTGCCATTAACGCCACCCCCCATGAACGAATGTTTGTTTTCCCCGGGAAGTCGACTACGGGAACCTCGCTACCAACATGGCTGACTTCTCCGGGGCCCGTCTTGCTGCGGAAGCACGTGAGGGCCCATAAAACGGACTCCCTGGTCGAGAGGGTGGACCTCCTGCACGCCAACCCCCAGTACGCCTATGTGGCATACCCAGACGGGCGGGAGGACACTGTCTCCTTGCGAGACCTCGCACCCTCGGGCACCCCCGAGATACCACCGTTACCCCCCACCACTCCCCCAAATCCAGCTCCTGTAGACGACATGCCGGAACCCCAGGAGCCTTCGTCGACCACGCAGACACCAGCATTACCATCGGATACTGCACCACCGCCGCCGCTGCTGCGCCGATCAGAAAGGCTTACGAGGCCTCCTGAGAGACTGACATACACGAACTGGTAGTACACTTCACCCCGCCGGACTCAATTTTAAACAAGGGGTGAATGTGGTAAACCACTGTTACTGTTCACAACCGTTCACTATTGTTACACTGTTGTTATCACTGTTTACACTGTGTTATCGATACACAAGGTTACCTCTTGCCATGCACACTGCTATACCTGGGCTTACCTCAGCTGACTCCGCCCATGGCTCCGCCTGCTTGCCCAGGTACAAAGGTGACCGCTTGGCTAGTATTCTCCCTTGTTGGAACCGATCGCCCACGAGGGTGGGCTCTGTTATTTAGCCAATAAAAACCTATAGTTACTTTCTTAACTCGTCGCTTTTCATGGACTGAATTGATAGGTATATCAACGGGTACACTGACTGATTGTCCCCGTCCCCAATCCGGGGGGGGGGGGTGCCCCGCGGGCGAACAACTGTAATTTGCGAACCGCCGCCCAGGGCTGAGATCAGCTGACTCATTAGAGGCCAGGGATCCAATGGGGGGGGGCGCATAATCACTCAACATAGGCCTCTAGGGGGAGCTGTATGAGTCTGTACAGAGCACAGTGGCACAGTCAATGATTGTGCAAGAACAGCCTGTGCCACCACAGGGTGTGTAAGAAAGTGAAGAACTGCATTTCCATAGCGCCTTTCATGACCTCAGGACGTCCCAAAGCACTTTACAGCCAATGAAGTACTTTTGGAAGTGCAGTCACTGTTGTAATTTAGGAAGCGCGGCAGCTAATTTGCACACAGCAAGCTCCCACAAACAGCATAGAATCATAGAAATTTATGGCAGAGAAGGAGGCCATTCGACCCATCATGTCTGTGTCGGCCGAAAGAAAGCTAGAAACATAGAAAAATAGGAGCAGGAGTCGGCCATTCGGCCCTTCGAGCCTGCTCCGCCATTCAATATGATCATGGCTGATCCTCTATCTCAATACCATATTCCCGCTCTCTCCCCATACCCCTTGATGCCTTTTGTGTCTAGAAATCAATTTATCTCCTTCTTAACTATATTCAGTGACTTGGCCTCCACAGCCTTCTGTGGTAGAAAATGCCACAGGTTCACTACCCTCTGAGTGAAGAAATTTCTCATCATCTCAGTTCTAAATGTCCTACCCCGTATCCTGAGACTGTGACCCCTCGTTCTAGACCCCCCAGCCAGGGGAAACATCCTCACTGCATCCAGTCTCTCTAGCCCTGTCAGAATTTGATGGCCCAGTAATTCCGGTCCCAACGCGTGAGTGCGGACGGGGTACTCACTCGTGGGCCCGTTGGAAGTGCCGGATTTCAGCATGCACAGCGCATGCGCGGGGAAACCGGCATTTCCTCCAAGGGGTTCA
Organism: Somniosus microcephalus; assembly: GCF_052327205.1. NCBI lineage: Eukaryota > Metazoa > Chordata > Chondrichthyes > Squaliformes > Somniosidae > Somniosus > Somniosus microcephalus. The sequence goes on along the minus strand of NC_140998.1, from coordinate 10,996,677 downwards.
GAGGTCCAACGCCTGCGCGCAGGAATCTGGTCGCACGCGTTGAACTTCCTTCTTTTTGACAGGTTTGCCCGTGTGTAAGGGCCTGAACTTTTTAGAAATGTAAAAAGGAGACGTAAGGACTTGATTCTTTAAGGTAAGTGGTCTATTATTTAAAATTATAAAAAAATTTCCACAGCTTTATTGTTTTTAAGGGCTTTACAGTAAGGTAAGTGTATTTTTAGACCCGATTTTTAAAAAAATTATTTTTTTTTAAAATTTGAATAATTGTTTAAAATAGTTTTTTTAAAGTTATTTATAGTTCATTTAATTAGTGGGATGTTTTTTAAAATTTTATTTAAAGTTTAAGTAGTGTTTTGGGCGACCGTAGTTTTCATGAGTTTGACAGTTCTTACTATCAAACTCATGAATGAAGTTTTCCCTCCCCTGATTGGCTGCCCAGTGCTCACCTGATCCCAGCCGGCACATCGCACTAACTACGCCGCTGGATCAGGCAAGCACAGCGCGCCGACATCTGAACCGGGCCAGTGACAGGAATTCCAAGCAGGCTCAGGCTTCAGCTGTCGGCGCGCCGGGTAAGTGCACATCGGGGGCTTGCACACGCGGCAAGCCCCCGATCCTAATTTCTGGGCCGATATGTTTCAATGAGATCCCCTCTCATTCTTCTAAACTCTAGCGAATACAGGCCTAGTCGACCCAATCTCTCCTCATACAGCAGTCCTGTCATCCCAGGAATCAGTCTTGTGAACCTTCGTTGCACTTCCTCTATGGCATGTATATCCTTTCTTAGGTAAGGAGACCAAAACTGCACACAGTACTCCAGGTGTGGTCTCACCAAGGCCCTGTATAACTGTAGTAAGACATCCTTGCTCCTGTACTCAAATCCTCTTGCAATGAAGGCCAACATACTATTTGCCTTCCTAACTGCTTGCTGCACCTGTTATACTGCATCTGCCATGTATTTGCCCACTCACTCAGCCTGTCCAAATCACCTTGAAGCCTCTTTGCATCCTCCTCACAACTCACAATCCCACCTAGTTTCATGTCGTCAGCAAATTTGGAAATATTACATTTGGTTCCCTCATCCAAATCATTGATATATATTGTGAATAGCTGGGGCCCAAGCACTGATCCCTGCGGTACCCCACTAGTCACCGCCTGCCACCCCGAAAAAGACCCATTTATTCCTACTCTCCGATTACTGTCTGTTAACCAATTTTCAATCCATGCCAGTATAGTACCCCCAATCCCATGTGCTTTAATTTTGCACACTAACCTCTTATGTGGGACTTTATCAAAGGTCTTCTGAAATCTTTGTACACCACATCCACTGGTTCTCCCTTATCTATTCTACCAGTTACATCCTCAAAAAACTCCAGTAGGTTTGTCAAACACAATTTCCCGTTCATAAATCCATGTTGACTTTGTCTAATCCCGTTGATATTTTCCAAGTGTCCTGTTATCACATCCTTTATAATAGACTCTAGCATTTTCCCTACTACTGATGTTAAGCTAACCGGTCTGTTGTTCCGTTTTCTCTCTCCCTGCTTTTTTAAATAGTGGGGTTACATTTGCCACCCTCCAATGTGCAGGAACTGTTCCATAATCTACAGAATTTTGGAAGATGACAACCAATGCATCCGCTATTTCCATGGCTACTCTGGGATGCAGATTATCAGGCCCTGGGGATTTATCAGCTTTCAGTCCCATTCATTTCTCCAGCACTGTTTAAACGGCACCTAAATATCCGGAATTCTCTATTTACCGGCAAAATTCATACTCCAAAAACAACACCTCAAGAACTGGAAATGTTGCCGAGTCCGAGTCTCCCGCGGTGGCCAAGTTAGTCAGTGGGGGTAGTTCTCCAAACTGCCACTACTCGGCTTCTTGGCGCTGTCGGAAGTTATTAAAGAGTTCTGGATTCCCCTCAACTGGCAGTACTGTACTTAATCAAGCATCTTCCGCCCTCCATTTAACAACATTCTGTAGGTGAGTACCCAATTACTGTATACTGCACATTTCTTGATTTTTTAATTTTTGTTTGTTAAAAATAGCCTTGGTAGATAACCCTCTCCCCCATCCGGAATTTTTAATCAACCAGCAACATCCCGGTCCCGTCGGTGCCGGATACCAAAGAGTTTCCTGTACTAATTTCCTTTAATTCCTCCTTCTCACTAGACACTTGGTTCCCTAGCATTTCTGGGAAGTTATTTGTGTCCTCTTCCGTGAAGACAGAACCAAAGTATTTGTTTAATTGCTCTGCCATTTCCTTGTTCCCCATTATAAATTCTCCCGTTTCTGACTGTAAGGGACCTACATTTGTCTTCACTAATCTTTTTCTTTTTACATACTTGTAGAAGCTTTTACAATCTGCTTTTATGTTCCTTGAAAGTTTACTCTCATACTCTATTTTTCCCCTCTTAATCAATCTCTTAGTCCTTTTTTGCTGAACTCTAAACTGCTCCCAATCCTCAGACTTGCTACTTTGGCAATTTTATATGACTCCTCTTTGGATCTAATACTATCCTTAATTTCTTTTGTTAGCCATGGTTGGGCCGCTTTTCCTTTTGTGTTTTTGCGCCAGAAAGGAATGTATAACTGTTGCAATTCATGCATTCGTTCCTTAAATGTTAGCCATTGCCTATCCACAGTCATGCCTTTTAATGAAGCTCCCCAATCTATCATAGCCAACTCCCTCCTCATACCTTTGTAGTTTCCTTTGTTTAGATTTAGGACCCTAGTTTCGGATTGGTAGCTACCCAGCCTAATCCCACTTTCCAGCTCTTGGTCCATAGCCTTGTAAGTTACAACACTTCCAGTGCATATCCAAGCACTTTTTAAATGCGATGAGGGTTTCTGCCTCTACCACCCTTTCAGGCAGTGAGTTCCAGACCCCCACAACCCTCTGGGTGAAACAAAATTCTCCTCAACTCCCCTCTAATCCTTCTACCAATTACTTTAAATCTATGCCCCCTGGTTATTGACCTCTCTGCTAAGGGAAATAGGTCCTTCCTATCCACTTTATCTCGGCCCCTCATAATTTTATACACCTCAATCAAGTCTCCCGTCAGTCTCCTCTGTTCCAAAGAAAACAACCCCAGCCTCTCCAATCTTTCCTCATAGCTAAAATTCCCCAGTATTGCAACATCCTCGTAAATCTCCTCTGTACCCTCTCTAGTGCAATCACATCCTTCCTGTAATGTGGTGACCAGAACTGCACACAGTATTCGAGCTGTGGCCGAACTAGCATTTTGTACAGTTCAAGCATAACCCCCTGCTCTTATATTCTATGCCTCAGCTAATAAAGGAAAATATCCTGTATAATAATAATAATAATCAACTTTATTGTCATTGTTGGTGCACAAGTGCAGTACAATGAAATGTAAGCCTTCTTAACCACCTTATCTACCTATCCTGCTACCTTCAGGGATCTGTGGACATGCACTCCAAGGTCCCTCTGTTCCTCTACACTTCTCAGTATCCTACCATTTATCGTGTATTCCCTTGCCTTGTTAGCCCTCCCCAAATGCATTACCTCACACTTCTCCAGATTGAATTCCATCTGCCACTGTTCTGCCCACCTGACCAGTCCATTGATATCTCCCTGCAGTCTACAGCTTCCTTCTTCAGTATCAACCACACAGCTGATTTTAGTATCATCTGCAAACTTCTTAATCATACCCCCTATATTCAAGTCAAGATCGTTGATATATACCACAAAAAGCAAGAGACCTAGTACTGAGCCCAGCGGAACCCCACTGGAAACTGCCTTCCTGTCAGAAAATCACCCGTCGACCATTACTCTTTGCTTCCTGCCACTGAGCCAATTTTGGATCCAACTTGACATTTTCCCTTGGATTCCAGGGGCTTTTACTTTTCTGACCAGTCTGCCATGTGGGACTTGTCAAAAGCCTTGCTGAAATCCCAGTAGACTACGTCAAAACACACTACCCTCATCGACCCTGAGATAATGACCAGAGTTATTTAAAGTGATGTTGGTGGGGGGATAAATATTGGCCAGGACAATACAGGCCAGATGTAGGTGGTCCTGCAACACTTTCTGAAATGAGTTTCGGCAAATTTCTCAACACTGACTTACTTCAAGAGTGAAATCAGACAACTGCACATCAACAAGGGATATCTTCATTCACAAATCGGTCCACGGAAACTGGAAATACAAGTGCTGGCTGATACCAACTGCCTGAGCAGCTGTAACTGATCAAACAGGAGGATGTGTTCAGCACTATAGAGCCAGCAGTGATTGCTCCTTGCTTCAGTGATCGCTGCTATAACACTGGGCTTGTATTACGATGTGAATCAACTCGCTTCTGAAAGCAATTCAGATAAACGCCTCTCCTTTCGCCAGCAGAGCAAGATAATAGCACACAGATCACTTTTCAATGTTAGTTGTGGCACAGTGGGGGGGGGTCTGTTTACAATGTTTGTGATAGCATCTGTATTCACAGCTGAGCGTTCCTAGGCAGCAGCACTATCGAGGGGCCAGTCAGTCACACAGTGACAGAGCCGCACTGTCGAGGGGTCAGTCAGTCACACAGTGACAGGGCCGCACTATCGAGGGGTCAATCAGTCGCACAGTGACAGGGCCGCACTATCGAGGGGTCAGTCAGTCAGACAGTGACAGGGCCGCACTATCGAGGGGTCAATCAGTCGCACAGTGACAGGGCCGCACTATCGAGGGGTCAGTCAGTCAGACAGTGACAGGGCCGCACTATCGAGGGGTCAGTCAGTCAGACAGTGACAGGGCCGCACTATCGAGGGGTCAGTCAGTCACAGTGACAGGGCCGCACTATCGAGGGGTCATTCAGTCAGTCACACAGTGACAGGGCCGCACTATCGAGGGGTCAACCAGTCAGTCACACAGTGACAGGGGCCGCACTATCGAGGGGTCAGTCAGTCACACAATGAGAGGGCCGCACTATCGAGGGGTCAGTCAGTCACAGTGACAGGGCCGCACTATCGAGGGGTCATTCAGTCAGTCACACAGTGACAGGGCCACACTATCGAGGGGTCAACCAGTCAGTCACACAGTGACAGGGGCCGCACTATCGAGGGGTCAGTCAGTCAGACAGTGACAGGGTCGCACTATCGAGGGGTCAGACAGTAACACAGTGACAGGACCGCACTGTCGAGCGGTCAGTCAGTCAGTCACGCAGTGACAGGGCCGCACTATCGAGGGGTCAACCAGTCAGTCACACAGTGACAGGGCCGCACTATCGAGGGGTCAACCAGTCAGTCACACAGTGACAGGACCACACTATCAAGGGGTCAGTCAGTCAGACAGTGACAGGGCCGCACTATCGAGGGGTCAGTCAGTCAGACAGTGACAGGGCCGCACTATCGAGGGGTCAGTCAGTCAGACAGTAACAGGGCCGCACTATCGAGGGGTCAGTCAGACACACAATGAGAGGGCCGCACTATCGAGGGGTCAGTCAGTCACAGTGACAGGGCTGCACTATCGAGGGGTCAGTCAGTCACACAGTGACAGGGCCGCACTATCGAGGGGTCATTCAGTCAGTCACACAGTGACAGGGCCGCACTATCGAGGGGTCAACCAGTCAGTCACACAGTGACAGGGGCCGCACTATCGAGGGGTCAGTCAGTCAGACAGTGACAGGGTCGCACTATCGAGGGGTCAGACAGTGACACAGTGACAGGGCCGCACTATCGAGGGGTCAGTCAGTCAGTCACACAGTGACAGGGCCGCACTATCGAGGGGTCAACCAGTCAGTCACACAGTGACAGGGGCCGCACTATCGAGGGGTCAGTCAGTCAGACAGTGACAGGGTCGCACTATCGAGGGGTCAGACAGTGACACAGTGACAGGGCTGCACTATCGAGGGGTCAGTCAGTCAGACAGTGACAGGGCCGCATTATCGAGGGGTGAGTCAGTCACACAGTGACAGGGCCGCACTATCGAGGGGTCAGTCAGTCAGGCAGTAACAGGGCCGCACTATCGAGGGGTCAGTCAGTCACACAATGAGAGGGCCGCACTATCGAGGGGTCAGTCAGTCACAGTGACAGGGCCGCACTATCGAGGGGTCAGTCAGTCACACAGTGACAGGGCCGCACTATCGAGGGGTCATTCAGTCAGTCACACAGTGACAGGGCCGCACTATCGAGGGGTCAGTCAGTCAGACAGTGACAGGGTCGCACTATCGAGGGGTCAGACAGTCACACAGTGACAGAGCTGCACTGTCGAGCGGTCAGTCAGTCAGTCAAACAGTGACAGGGCCACACTATCGAGGGGTCAACCAGTCAGTCACACAGTGACAGGGGCCGCACTATCGAGGGGTCAATCAGTCAGACAGTGACAGGGTCACACTATCGAGGGGTCAGACAGTGACACAGTGACAGGGCCGCACTATCGAGGGGTCAGTCAGTCAGACAGTGACAGGGCCGCATTATCGAGGGGTCAGTCAGTCAGACAGTGACAGGGCTGCACTATCGAGGGGTCAGTCAGTCACACAATGACAGGGCCGCACTATCGAGGGGTCAGTCAGTCACAGTGACAGGGCCGCACTATTGAGGGGTCAGTCAGTCACACAGTGACAGGGCCGCACTGTCGAGCAGTCAGTCAGTCAGTCACACAGTGACAGGGCCGCACTATCGAGGGGTCAACCAGTCAGTCACACAGTGACAGGGGCCGCACTATCGAGGGGTCAGTCAGTCAGACAGTGACAGGGTCGCACTATCGAGGGGTCAGACAGTGACACAGTGACAGGGCCGCACTATCGAGGGGTCAGTCAGTCAGTCACACAGTGACAGGGCCGCACTATCGAGGGGTCAACCAGTCAGTCACACAGTGACAGGGGCCGCACTAGAAACATAGAAACATAGAAGATAGTAGCAGGAGTAGGCCATTCGGCCCTTCGAGCCTGCTCCGCCATTCAATGAGATCATGGCTGATCATCCAAATTTAGTACCCTGTCCCTGCCTTCTCCCCATATCCCTTGATCCCTTTAGCCTTAAGAAATATATCCAACTCCTTTTTGAATATATTTAATGAACTGGCCTCCACCGCCCTCTGTGGCAGAGAATTCCACAGGTTCACCACTCTCTGGGTGAAGAAATTCCTCCTCATTTCAGTCCTAAATGGCTTACCCCTTATCCTTAGACTATGACCCCTGGTTCTGGACTCCCCGGCCATCATAAACATCCTTCCTGCATCTAGTCTGTCCAGGCCTGACAGAATTTTATAGGTTTCGATGAGATCCCCTCTCAATCTTCTAAACTCCAGTGAGTATAAGCCCAATCGACACAATCTCTCCTCATACGTCATTCCTGCCATCCCAGGTATCAGTCTGGTGAATCTTCGCTGTACTCCTTCCATGGCAAGAACGTCCTTCCTCAGGTAAGGCGACCAAAACTGCACACAATACTCAAGGTGCGGTCTCACCAAGGCCCTGTACAGCTGTAGCAAGACATCCTTGTTCCTGTACTCGAACCCTCTTGCTACGAAGGCCAACATACCATTTGCCTTCTTAACCGCCTGCTGCACCTGCATGCTTACCTTCAACGACTGGTGCACAAGAACACCCAGGTCTCTTTGCACTTCCCCTTCTCCCAATCTATTGCCATTCAAATAATAATCTGCCTTCCTGTTTTTGCCACCAAAGTGGATAACCTCACATTTATCCACATTATAGTGCATTTGCCATGTTTCTGCCCAATCACCCAATCTGTCCAAATCGTACTGGAGTTTCTCGACATCCTCCTCACAGCTTACCCTCCCACCCAGCTTTGTGTCGTCTGCAAATTTGGAGATATTACATCCAATTCCCTCGTCCAGATCATTAATATATATTGTGAACAGCTGGGGTCCTAGGACCGATCCTTGCGGTACCCCACTAGTCACTGCCTGCCACTCGGAAAACGGCCCGTTTATTCCAACTCTCTGCCTTCTGTCCGCCAACCAGTTCTCTATCCAAGTCAATACCTTGCCCCCAATCCCATGTGCCTTAATTTTACACGCTAATCTCTTATGTGGGACCTTATCGAAAGCCTTCTGAAAGTCCAAATACACCACATCCACTGGTTCTCCCTTATCTATTTTACCAGTTACATCCTCAAAAAATTCCAGTAGATTAGTCAAGCATGATTTACCTTTTGTAAATCCATGTTGACTTTGTCCGATCCTGTCACTGCTTTCCAAGTGCTCTGCTATTACATCTTTTATAATGGACTCTAGCATTTTCCCCACTACCGATGTCAGGCTTACCGGTCTATAATTCCCCGCTTTTTCTCTACCACCTCTTTTGAATAGTGGGGTAACATTAGCTACCCTCCAATCCATGGGTACTGTTCCAGAGTCTATCGAATGCTGGAAGATGACCAGCAATGCATCTACTATTTCTAGGGCCACTTCCTTAAGTACCCTGGGATGTAGATTATCAGGCCCTGGGGATTTATCGGCCTTCAGTCCCATCAATTTTCCTAACACCATTTCCCTACAAATACTGATTTCTTTCAGTTCCACCTTTTCATCAGGCCCTATGTTCCCCGGCATCTCTGGGAGGTTATTTGTGTCCTCCTTTGTGAAGACAGAACCAAAGTATGAATTTAGTTGGTCTGCCATTTCTTTGTTTCCCATTATAAATTCCCCTGATTCTGACTGCAAGGGACCTACGCTTGACTTCACCAATCTTTTTCTCTTCACATATCTATAAAAGCTTTTACAGTCAGTTTTGATGTTCCCTGAAAGCTTACTCTCATATTCTATTTTCCCTTTCTTAATTAATCCCTTTGTCCTCCTTTGTTGAATCCTAAACTGCTCCCAATCCTCAGGATTATTGCTTTTTCTGGCCAATTTATATTCGTCTCCTTGGCTCTTATGCTATCCCTAATTTCCCTTGTTAGCCACGGTTGAGTCACCTTTTTTGTTTTATTTTTATGCCAAACTGGGATGAACAAATTCTGTAGCTCATCCATTCGGTCTTTGAATGTTTGCCATTGCCTATCCACCGTCAACCCTTTGAGTGTCATTCTCCAATCAATCCTACCCAACTCGCTCCTCAGACCATCGTAGTTTCCTTTATTTAGATTGAGGACCCTAGTCTCTGAGTCAACTACTTCATTCTCCATCTTAATGAAGAATTCGATCATATTATGATCGCTCCGACCCAAGGGGCCTCGTACAACAAGATTGCTAATTAATCCTTTCTCGTTACATAATACCCAGTCTAAGATGGCCTGATCTCTGGTTGGTTCCTCGACATATTGGTCCAGGAAACCATCCCGTAAACACTCCAGGAATTCCTCCTCCACAGTATTGTTACTAATTTGGTTGGCCCAATCTATATGTAGATTAAAGTCACCCATGATGACTGCTGTGCCCTTATTGCACGCTTCTTTAATTTCCCTTTTCATGCCATCCCCAACCTCCGCCTTACTGTTGGGAGGTCTATATACCACTCCCACTAATGTTTTTTTCCCCTTAGTGTTTCTCAATTCTACCCATACAGATTCCACATCATCAGAGCTAATATCCTTCATTACAATTGTATTAATCCCTTCTTTAACCATTAATGCTACCCCACCTCCCTTTCCTTTTTGCCTATCTTTCCTGAATATCAAATACCCCTGGATGTTGAGTTCCCAGTCTTGGCCATCCTTGAGCCACGTTTCCGTAATCCCAACCAAATCATATTCGTTTACCTCTATTTGCGCAGCCAATTCGTCCACCTTATTACAAATGCTCCTCGCATTAAGACACAAAGGCCTAGAAATTCAGTGGCCTGTGCCACCAGTTTGCGCCCAAAGAGGGCTTTTGCACCACTGTGCAATATTTAGCGGGGCGCTAATGGCGGCGTTAGCCAGTAGCGCTGCGCCGCCAGCGATGACGTCATCGGTGTGCGCAGCGCCCCGCTGGCCATATTTGGTTGCTGCCGCCTCCCCCGCGCCGGCCGCAAACAGCGACCGGTACATGGGGCCTACCTGTGCCGGTAGTGGGGCGAGTTAAGGTGGAGGTGCGGCCGGCCGCTTTTTCGGCGGCCGCCTGCCCGCACCTCCGTCCCCGGCCTCCTACACCCCCCCCCCGCGGCATTGCCGGCTGTTTCCAGAGAGCCCGGCACTTCTCCTTGGTGCCGGGCTCATTTGCCGGCACTCGCGAGCGGGGATCGCACTGTTGCAGGCACCTCCCCCTTAAGAGTGAGAGGAAGGCCTGCAGTACCGCAGGCTGCCGTGCCGCAGCGGGTGGCGCTGCAGCACTTTGCACGCCGATATTCAGTTTCAGCGCCCCAAGCGGGGTGCCGAAACCCTTGTTTAGCGGCCGGCTTCCACTTGGGGCGCTGAAACTGAATTTCCCGCTGGCGCAAGTGGCTCCGCGCGCAGCGGTAATTCCGGCGCCCAGGCGAGCTGGGCGCCCCTAACTGAATTTCTAGGCCAAAGCCTTCAGGCTTGTTTTTTTAACGCTCTTAGACCTATTAGAATTATTATTTACTGTGGCCACGTTTGATTTAAACCGTTGATTTCTCTGACTGCCACTTTTGTTTTTCTCCTTCCTATCTTTTGCTTTTATCCCTGTTTCCCTTTCCTCTGTCTCCCTGCTCAGGTTCCCAACCCCCTGCCAAGTTAGTTTAAACCCCCCCGAACAGTGCTAGCAAACCTCCCCGCAAGGATATTTGTCCCGTTCTGGTTCAGGTGCAACCCGTCCGACTTGTACAAGTCCCACCTTCCCCAGAAGCAGGCCCAGTGATCCAGGAAACGAAAGCCCTCCCTCCTGCACCAACTCATTAGCCACGCATTCATCTGCTCTATCCTCCTATTCCTATACTCACTAGCACGTGGCACCGGGAGTAATCCAGAGATTACAACCTTTGAGGTCCTGCTCTTTAATCTGCTATCTAGCTCCCTAAATTCTTGCTGCAGGACCTCATCCCTCTTCCTACCCATGTCATTGGTCCCAATGTGAACCACGACCTCTGACTGTTCACCCTCCCCCTTCAGAATGCCCTGCAGCCGTTCAGTGACATCCTTGACCCTGGCACCAGAGAGGCAACAAACTATCCTGGAGTCACGTCTACGGCCACAGAAATGCCTATCTGTTCCCCTTACGATAGAATCCCCTACCACTATTGCTCTCCCACTCTTTTTCCTCCCTTCCTGAGCAGCAGAAGCACCCCTGGTGCCAGGAAGTTGGCTGCTGCTGCCTTCCTCTGGTAAGTCATCCCCCTCAACAGTATCCAAATCGGTATACCTGTTTTGAGAGGGGGATGGCCACAGGGGTCCCCTGCACTACCTGCCTGCCTCTACTGCTCTGCCTGATGGTCACCCATTTCCCTTCTGCCTGTGCAGCCCTTACCTGCGGTGTGACCACCTCATCAAACGTGTTATCCACGACCCTCTCAGCATCGTGAATGCTCCAAAGCACATCCATCCGCAGCTCCAGCGCCGCAATGCGGTCTGCTCGTAGCCACAGCTGGATGCATTTCTGGCACACGTGCTCATCAGGGACACCGGCAGTGTCCCTGAATTCCCACATAGAGCAAGAGGAGCATAACACGGGGCTGGGCTCTCCTGGCATGACTTACCCTTTAATTAATTTAAATTAATTCACTATCACCAATTAAAGATAAACTCTAAGGCGCTATCGAGGAGTCAGACAGTCACACAGTGACAGGGCCGCACTGCCGCACTATCGAGGGGTCAGTCAGTCAGTGAAAGGGCCGCACTGTCGAGCGGTCAGTCAGTCAGTCACACAGTGACAGGGCCGCACTATCGAGGGGTCAGTCAGTCAGACAGTGACAGGGCCGCACTATCGAGGGGTCAGTCAGTCAGACAGTGACAGGGCCCCACTATCGAGGGGTCAGTCAGTCAGACAGTGACAGGGCCGCACTACCGAGGGGTCAGTCAGTCAGACAGTGACAGGGCCGCACTATCGAGGGGTCAGTCAGTCAGACAGTGACAGGTCCGCACTATCGAGGGGTCAGTCAGTCAGACAGTGACAGGGCCGCACTGACCTGTTAACCTGACCAGTGGTTCTGTGCCCTGCAGCGCTGCCTGGTCAATCACACTGTGTAATGTAAATGTTGAAACAAGGGAAAGTCACTGGTGATGATACGGATCAACAATTGTCTGAGAGTGAGTGAGCGTTGGGTTTCATCTACAATGCCAAAGAAGTCAGACAACTTCTCTCTCTGCCTGCTGATGGAAGGAATACTCTGTTTCACGACCGGTGACAGCATGTCGGCCACTCACCTGCTCCTGGAAAATTCTTAAGAACTTTCCCCGCTCACAACACCGACCCAGCATCGTACATAAAGGGATCAAGGTGCCGATGGTTGCCTCAGTCCCGAAACCAAGATGGAACTTCCGTAAGGCTTCCTGGCCCACCTTCACGAGCATTGTCGAGGACACAATCCAGAGAATACCACCGTCCCTAAACAACTGCGACCGTGTTGCTCGACTTCCAAGTGGGGGCCGCCAGAAGCATCCTACGCAGCTACAGGAAAGAATAGGTGCCATGCTGGTCCCAGGGGAACGAGAGACTGCTGGCACAGTTCAGTGTCGCTCGAGACACGGATACAGCAACAGCACTCGTGGATTCCCTGGACGAAGGCAGATTAGCGCAATGCTGAGAAATCACCGAAAAACTGGATTTCGCACACTCCAGCGGGAAACCCTGGATCCCACTCCGCCGGCTTGGCGCCTCCTCATTCGCTCCACGGGAGGCGCCAAAGATCAGTGCAGATGCCATTGCGGCCTGCCTCCTAACCAACTCATAGGTAACGACTACCACCGAAAACAAACGCAGAGTGAAAAAGCTTCTTAAGCTCTCTCTGCAAAAAGCTGCTGCTTATACCACCTTCACCACCGAAGAGGTGGACACAGCCCTGACAAGTCTGGGAAGACCGCCGCCATCGTCAAGAACCAGGGCCCAAATGGATGGATGTGGCTTGTCAAACTCACCTCCAACATCCTTGGCACTGGGATAATCCTAGAAGCCTGGCGCCATTCCAAAGTTGCTGCCATCCTAAAGCCAGGAAAACCAGCCAACGATCCCAAAAGCTACCGCCGCATCGCACTTATGTCTACGGTCTACAAGGTGGTCGAACGGCTCATCCTTAACTGGATAAAACCAGCTTCAGAAGCCACGCTCCCAAATGAGCAGCATGCGGGCTTCAGAAAGGGAAGGAGCTGCTCTGACCAGGTTCTTGCACTCTCTGCCAACATTGAGGCAGGGTTCCAGGAAGACCGGTCCGGAAACTCGCTGGGACGTCACGTGGGAGCACAGCCAGGACACTTTGCACCGTATCAGTGGCCCGAGTCTACTCTGCTGCAGAATACCGCTCTGCCTCAAGGTCCTGGATGTGCAGCTAAATGCTGCCATGAGGGTGGTGTCAGGGACGCTCGAGTCCACTCCAACTGATTGCCACATTCCTCGCCTGCCATTCGCCACGATGCCACCGTGCTCCATGAGATGGAAAAAATCACGAGCAACATCGACCTTCCCATTCACGAAGACTTGAAAAACCCACCACGAAAGCGCCTACCATTCTGGGAAACAGCAGCCAATAGTCACGCAGCTGGTATCGACCCACTATCCAGATGGACGGAATAGTGGGATGCAAGCAACACAAAGAACCAACACCTCATCACTGACCCACAGCAGAGGTCCCTGGCTTCGGCCTCCTTCGAGCACAGTGGACAACCGAATCCACACAGGGCACGGACGATGCGGCCACCCGCTCCACAAGTGGAGGATGAGGGACGACCCAAAATGTGACTCTGGCTGTGAGTCCCAGACCGTGGAACACATCACATCAGCCTGCCCACTGAGATCTGTTGCGGGAGGCACCTCATTTCTCCACTCGGCATCTCAGGAGGCCATCGGATGGAGAGCCAAACTAGACATCCCATTATAAGCTTTTCCCATCATACGAAAGTATTAAGTAGTATCAATGGGCTTCATACAGCACAACTTATAGACACTGTCTAAACCTGGTAGCTCGTCGGAAGCAGTCTGGCCCTTGGCTGAGATTTTAAGTCAAACCTCACTCCAGGGCGCCTGGTCCTGTCTGTTGACTGTTTATTTGGTGAGGCAGGTTTACAGACCCTCTGAATGGGTCTGTCAGGTCCTGGCCCAGCATTCATCCCTCAATCAACACCACAAAAATCAGATTGTCCGCTCATTTCTCATTTTCTGTTGATGGGATCTCACTGTGTGAAAAAAATGCAGCATTTGCCACCCGAACAACAGTAAGTGCACTTCAGAAGTAATCTATTGGGTGCAAAACACTTACAGACATCCTGAGGATGTGGAGAGCTACAAGCTTTTCCTTTTGTTCCACGGAACCTTTCACATCCCCCAAATGGACGAAGCCTTGGATTTCTTTTTTATTCGTTCATGGGATGTGGGCGTCGCTGGCAAGGCCAGCATTTATTCCCCATCCCTAATTGCTCTTTCGAAGGTGGTGGTGAGCCACCTTCTTGAACTGCTGCAGTCCGTGTGCTGAAGGTACTCCCACAGTGCTGTTAGGGAGGGAGTTCCAGGATTTTGACCCAGCGACGATGAAGGAACGGCGATATACTTCTAAGTCAGGATGCTGTGTGACTTAGAGGGGAACTTGGAGGTGGTGGTGTTCCCATGCACCTGCTACCCTTGTCCTTCTAGGTGGTAGAGGTCGCGGGTTTGGGAGGTGCTGCCGAAGAAGCCTTGGTGAGTTGCTGCAGTGCATCTTGTAGATGGTACACACTGCAGCCACGGTGCGCCGGTGGTGGAGGGAGTGAATGTTTAGGGTGTGGATGGGGTGCCAATCAAGTGGGCTGCTTTGTCCTGGATGATGTTGACTTTCTTGAATGTTGTTGGAGCTGCACTCATCCAGGCAAGTGGAGAGTATTCCATCACACTCCTTACTTGTGCTTTTTAGATGGTGGAAAGGCTTTGGGGAGTCAGGAGGTGAGACACTCGTCGCAGAATACCTAGCCTCTGTCTTGTTGCCACAATATTTATGTGGTTGGTCCAGTTAAGTTTCTGGTCAATGGTGACTCCCAGGATGTTGATGGCGGGAGATTCGATGATGGTAATGCCGTTGAATGTCAAGGGGCGCTGGTTAGGCTCTTGCTTGTTGGAGATAGTCATTGCCTGGCAATACTGTGGCGCGAATGTTACCTGCCACTTATCAGCCCAAGCCTGAATGTCGTCCAGGTCTTGCTGCATGCGGGCATGGACCGCTTCATTATCTGAGGAGTTGCGAATGGCAATCACCAGCGAACATCCCCATTTCTGACCTTATGTTGGAGGGAAGGTCATTGATGAAGAAGCTGAAGATGGTTTGGCCTAGGACACTGCCCTGAGGAACACCAGCAGCAATGTCCTGGGGCTGTGATGATTGACCTTCAACCACCACAACCATCTTCCTTTGTGTTAGGTATGACTCCAGCCAGTGGAGCGTTTTCCCCGATACCCATTGACTTCAGTTTTACTAGGGCTCCTTCATTCCACACTCAGTCAAATGCTGCCTTGATGTCAAGGGCAGTCACTCTCACCTCACCTCTGGAATTCAGCTCCTTTGTCCATGTTTGGACCAAGGCTGTAATGAGGTCTGGAGCCAAGTGGTCCTGGCGGAACCCAAACTGGACATCAGTGAGCAGGTTTTTGGTAAGTGCCACTTGATAGCACTGTTGATGACACCTTCCATCATTTTGCTGATGATTGAGAGCAGACTGATGGGTGATAATTGGTCGGATTGGATTTGTCCTGCTTTCTGTGGCCAGGACATACCTGGGCAGTTTTCCACATTGTCGGATAGATGCCAGTGTTGTAGCTGTACTGGAACAGCTTGGCTAGAGGCACGGCTAGTTCTGGAGCACAAGTCTTCAGCACGATAGCCGGGATGTCGTCGGGGCCCATAGCCTTTGCTGTATCCAGTGCGCTCAGCCGTTTCTTGATATCACGTGGAGTGAATCAAATTGGCTGAAGACTGGCTTCTGTGATGGTGGGGACCTCAGGAGGAGGCCGATATGGATCATCCACTCGGCACTTCTGGCTGAAGATGGTTTCAAACGCTTCAGCCTTGTCTTTTGCACTCATGTGCTGGGATCCACCATCATTCAGGATGGGGACATTCATGGAGCCTCCTCCTCCCTTTAGTTGTTTAATGGTCCACCACCATTCACGACTGGATGTGGCAGGACTGCAGAGCTTTGATCTGATCCGTTGATTGTGGGATTGCTTCGCCCTGTCTATAGCATTCTGCATCCGCTTTTTAGCATGCATGTAGTCCTGTGTTGCAGCTTCCCCAGGTTGGCACCTCATTTTTCGATACGCCTGGTGCTTCTGGTATGCTCTTCTACACTCCATATTAAACCAGGGTTGGTCCCCTGCCTTGATGGTAATGGTAGAGTGAGGGATATGCCGGGCCATGAGGTTACAGATTGTGGTGGAATACAATTCTGCTGCTACTGATGGCTCAGGGCGCCTCATGGATGCCCAGTTTTGAGCTGCTAGATCTGTTCTGAATCTATCCCATTTAGCACGGTGGTAGCGCCACACAACACGATTAAGGGTGTCCTCAGTGTGAAGACAGGACTTCGTCTCCACAATGACTGTGCGGTGGTCACTGCTACCAATGCTGTCACGGACCGATGCATCTGTGACAGGTAGATTGGTGAGGACGAGGTCAAGTCGGTTTTTCCCTCGTGTTGGTTTTCTCACCGCCTGTCGCAGGCCCAGGCTGACAGGTATGCTCTTCAGAAATCAGCCAGCTCGGTCAGTAGTGGTGCTACCGAGCCACTGTTGGTGATGGACAGTGAAGTCCCCCACCCAGAGTACATTCTGTGCCCTTGCTACTCTCAGTGCTTCTTCCAAGTGGTGTTCAACATGGAGGAGTACTGATTCATCAGCTGAGGGAGGGCGGTAGGTGGTAATCAGCAGGAGGTTTCCTTGCCCATACTTGACCTGAAGCCATGAGAATTCATGGGGTCCAGAGTCAATGTTGAGGACTCCCAGGGCCACTCCTTCCCGACTGTATACCACTGTGCCGCCACCCCTGGTGGGTCTGTCCTGCCGGTGGGACAGGACATACCCAGGGATGGTGATGGAGGAGTTTGGGACATTGGCTGAAAGGTATGATTCTGTGAGTATGACTATGTCAGGCTGTTGCTTGACTAGTCTGTGGGACAGCTCTCCCAATTTTGACACAAATCCCCAGATGTTGGTGAGAAGGACTTTGCAGGGTTGACTGGGCTGGGTGTACTGTTGCCTTATCCGCAGTCGGTGCCGAGGTCGATGCCGGGTGGTCCGTCCAGTTTTATGCTTATTATTGCTTTTCCTAGCAGTTTGTTCTGAGTGGCTTGCTAGGCCATTTCAGAGGGCAGTTAAGAGACAACAACATTGCTGTGGTTCTGGAGTCACATATAGGCCAGATCAGGTAAGGACGGCAGATTTCCTTCCCTGAAGGACATTAGTGAACCAGATGGGTTTTTACGACACTCCGTTAGTTTCATGGTCACCATTACTGATACTAGCTTTTTTATTCCAGGTTTATTTCATTAACTGAATTTAAATTCCCCAGCTGATGGACCCATCCGAAGGTCGACACCCCCGACACTGCAGCACTCCCTCAGTGCTGTGCCGGGTTGCGTGCTCAAGTGCTGGGCTTCTTGAGGCAAGAGTCTCACTAACTGAGCCAAGCTAATGCGATCTGGCAGTCAACGTTCCGCTTAGCTGCGCGGCCCGCGCGACTGTGTGGAGATCTCGCGCACTGGCTTTTCAACTGGAACATGCACGAGATTTTGAGTGGGCCGTTAGATGGACTGCGCACCCGGAAAGAAAATTAGGGGGAACATTACTAGCAATTTCATCTCAGGAGCCCCAGCGTCGATGCGGAGTGCGGACTGGATACCTCTCATCCACCGGGAGCGAAATCTGCAGGGCGAGTCCCCAGCGGAGTCTCCGAGATGCTCCTTCAGCATCTCCGATTTTAATCACTCCCCCATTGGCGGCCGTGCCTTCAGCTGCC
>NC_140998.1:10853699-10973699 GCF_052327205.1 Somniosus microcephalus | reverse complement strand
TGGAAAACTGTACCTTTTTGCTATGTAAGCTTTGGCAATATGGTTCTCTGTAAACTTTCATGCCAATAAAGCATTTGAATTGGAATTGGAATTGGAATTGGACAGAAAGAGACAGGGAGAGAGACAGAGAGACAGGGAGAGAGACAGAAAGAGAGAGACGGAGAGAGAGACGGAGAGAGAGAGAGGGAGAGAGAGAGAGGGAGAGAGAGAGAGGGAGAGAGAGGGAGAGAGAGAGAGGGAGAGAGGGAGAGAGAGACAGGGAGAGAGAGACAGGGAGAGAGAGAGGAAGAGAGACAGGGGGAGAGACAGGGAGAGAGACAGGGAGAGAGACAGGGAGAGAGACAGGGAGAGAGAGACAGGGAGAGAGAGACAGGGAGAGAGAGACAGGGAGAGAGAGAGGAAGAGAGACAGGGGGGAGACAGGGAGAGAGACAGGGAGAGAGACAGGGAGAGAGACAGGGAGAGAGAGACAGGGAGAGAGAGACAGGGAGAGAGAGACAGGGAGAGAGAGACAGGGAGAGAGAGACAGGGAGAGAGAGACAGGGAGAGAGAGACAGGGAGAGAGAGACAGGGAGAGAGAGACAGGGAGAGAGAGACAGGGAGAGAGAGACAGGGAGAGAGACAGTGAGAGACAGGGAGAGAGAGACAGGGAGAGAGCGACAGGGAGAGAGCGACAGGGAGAGAGCGACAGGGAGAGAGCGACAGGGAGAGAGCGACAGGGAGAGAGCGACAGGGAGAGAGAGACAGGGAGAGAGAGACAGGGAGAGAGAGACAGGGAGAGAGAGACAGGGGGGAGACAGGGGGGAGACAGGGAGAGAGACAGGGAGAGAGACAGGGAGAGAGACAGGGAGAGAGACAGGGAGAGAGACAGGGAGAGAGACAGGGAGAGAGACAGGGAGAGAGAGAGGGAGAGAGAGACAGGGAGAGAGAGACAGGGAGAGAGAGACAGGGAGAGAGAGACAGGGAGAGAGAGACAGGGAGAGAGAGACAGGGAGAGAGAGACAGGGAGAGAGACAGGGAGAGAGACAGGGAGAGAGACAGTGAGAGAGAGACAGGGAGAGAGAGACAGGGAGAGAGAGACAGGGAGAGAGACAGACAGAGAGAGAGAGAGAGAGACAGGGAGAGAGACAGGGAGAGAGAGACGGAGAGAGACAGGGAGAGAGACAGTGAGAGAGAGACAGGGAGAGAGAGACAGGGAGAGAGACAGGGAGAGAGACAGGGAGAGAGACAGGGAGAGAGAGACAGGGAGAGAGAGACAGGGAGAGAGAGACAGGGAGAGAGAGACAGGGAGAGAGACAGGGAGAGAGAGACAGGGAGAGAGAGACAGGGAGAGAGACACCGACACTCTTTAATATTTACATAAATGGATTGGCAAAACTACTTGAACAATCTACAGCACCCGGCCTCACCCTATATGAATCCAAGGTTAAATTCCTCCTCTATGCAGACGACCTGGTTCTGCTGTCACCAACTAAGGAGGGTCTACAGCAGAACCTGGACCTGCTGGAGTCGTACTGCCAGACTTGGGCCCTGACAATAAATCCCCAAAAAACCAAAGTCCTTGTGTTCCAGCAAAGATCCAAACATCAGGGGCCCAAAATAAATTTCACAGTAGGAACAACCAAAATTGAACAAACCACTAACTACACATACTTGGGCTTAAAAATCAGTTCTACGGGAAACTTCAAACTGGCTGTGAATGAACTGAAAGAGAAAGCAAGAAGGGCTTTCTATGCCATCAAAAAATCAATCCAAATAGAAATCCCAATTAGCATTTGGCTCAAAATTTTCAAATCAGTAATTGAACCAATTGCACTCTATGGCAGTGAGGTCTGGGGACCGCTAACACAACAAGAATTTGCAAAATGGGACAAACACCCAATTGAGATCCTACATGCAGAATTCTGTAAAAGTATCCTCCGGACTCAAAGGAAAACAGTAAACAATGCATGCAGGGCGGAACTAGGCCAATACCCATTAATAATCACTATCCAAAAAAGAGCCACCAAATTTTGGAATCACCTACAAATGAGCAATCCCCAATGCTATCACTACGATGCCCTGAAATGCCAAGAGCTGACCATAAAGAAGAATACCCTCAGTCAACTAGTCCTGGGACTCAGTGAAGTAACTACTAACAATACTAACAATAACCAGCCCCAGGACAGTGACAGGGTAACACAAAGAATTCGACCCAACACAATCGTCGCTAAGCAAAAGGAAAAATATCTGACATATTGGGCAGAAACAACAAAAACCCAAAGCAAACTCAATTGCTACTTGGCCCTAAACAGACAATACAACATAGCTGATTACCTGACCATGGTAAAGGATAACAAACTGAGAAGAACCTTGACAAGGTACAGACTTAGCGAACATAGCCTAGCGATCGAAAAAGGCAGACACAGGCAGACCAGGCTGCCAAGAGAAGACAGGATATGCGCTCACTGCAGTCAGGGAGTAGTAGAGACAGAGATGCACTTCCTCACAGCCTGTGGAAAATATCAGGGCATCAGGGAGAATTTCTACCAAAAATTCTCACAAATATGCCCTGAATTCAGAAATCTGAATGACAACCAAAAACTCCCATTCCTACTGGGGGAGGAGAGAAGCTGTGTAACACTGGCGGCACACTATGTTACAGCTTGCCATGAACAGAGGGACAACCAGTAAACTAAGAAAAGAGTATATATAAACAAGGCGAATGTATATTTATACACTCAGGGATATACCTGTTTATACACTGTATGAATGGAACTGCGTTTATGTGTTCAACCATAAATGTATTTTGATGCTTTGGCAACATAAGATGTACCTTATCATGCCAATAAAGCGATTTGAATTTGAATTTGAATTGAGAGAGACAGAGAGAGACAGAGACAGAGAGAGACAGAGGCAGAGAGAGACAGAGACAGAGACAGAGCGATACCATGAGATACAGAGGGAAAAACAGAAAGACAAAATATCACAGAGTAAACAGAAAAAGAGAGAAAGTGATAGAGAGACAAAGAGCGAGCGAGGGATGCAGACAGAATGACAGAACTGGAAAGGGAGAGATAGAGAGAGAGAAATACAGCAAGATATAGAGTGAGAGAAACATAAAGAGACAAAGAAACAGAGAGAGGGCTAGAGGAAACAGATAACGAGTGACAAGGGAGAATGAGAAAGATGAAGGCAGAGTGAGAGAATAGAGTAATAGAGAGGGACAGAGAGACCGAATGTCAGTATGTGTCAGTGTTCTATTAATAGCCCATTAACAGGCCGCTGTCATTTTAAAACTGGTACATTATAATGTGTAAAACAGGACAGGCCAGAGGTGTAACTAACTGAGCAAGTTATAAGCATGGGGCCCATTGTGGGACTGACACCTTTGGGTTAATGAGGTACACTAATTTGAACAATGCAGAGTGGCTGAATTCCTTCAGTTGGTTTCCCTAGGGCGTGAACTATCCAAGGCTGCGGCACCTCCCAAACCCGCGACCTCTACCACCTAGAAGGACAAGGGCAGAAGGCGCATGGGAGCACCACCACCGCCAAGTTCCCCTCCAAGTCACACACCATCCAGGGGCTGGACTGAATATTTCCCATCTACAGCTCCAATTCATGAGTGGCAATGGACTGCATTCCTTGTTACTGAGAAGGGAAATGAAGGGCCAATTTGAGTAATTTGAGACATGACATGCGGTGAGTGTCGCGTGCTCGGGAGGAACTGCTGACTTTGAACTATGGTTCGCAAAGCCCTCCACCACTGGGGGTTTTCCTCGCCTCATGCCTGGGACTGTTGTGGACTCATTGCTAGAGATTGATTGCTGTGATTAGTCAACAACTCCATTATCGTTGTATCATTGACGGGAATGGTAGCATAGTGGTGTACAGTTGGGAAGGAGTGGCCCTGGGAGTCCTCAACATTGACTCCGGATCCCATGAAGTCTCATGGCATCAGGTCAAACATGGGCAAGGAAACCTCCTGCTGATTACCACCTACTGCCCTCCCTCAGCTGATGAATCAGTACTCCTCCATGTTGAACACCACTTGGAAGAAGCACTGAGAGTAGCAAGGGCACAGAATGTACTCTGGGTGGGGGACTTCAATGTCCATCTCCAAGAGTGGCTCGGTAGCACCACTATTGACCGAGCTGGCCGAGTCCTGAAGGACATAACTGCTAGGCTGGGCCTGTGGCAGATGATGAGAGAACCAACACGGGGGAAAAACATACTTGACCTCGTCCTCACCAATCTACCTGTCGCAGTGACAACTGTCCATGACAGCATTGGTAGCAGTGACTACCGCACAGCCCTTGTGGAGACAAAGTCCCATCTTCATAGAGTCATAACAGCACAGAAGGAGGCCATTCTGCCCATCGAGTCCGTGCCAGCTCTCTGTAGAGCAATCCAGTCAGTCCCATTCCCCCGCTCTATCCCCGTAGCCCTGCAAGTTTATTTCTCTCAAGTGCCTATCCAGTCTCCCCTTGAAAACATCGAGTGTCTCCGCTTCCACCACTTCCGTCGGCAGCGAGTTCCTGGTCCTCACCACTCGCTGCGTAATAAAGTTTTTCCTCACGTCCCCCCTGTATCTCTTGCCCAAAACCTTAAATCTGTGTCCCCTAGTCCTTGTACCATCAACTAGTGAGAGCAACCTTTCCCCATCTAGCCTATCCAAACCCGTCATAATCTTGTACACCTCTATCAAATCACCCCTCAACCTCCTTTGCTCTAATGAAAACAAATCCAGCATCTCCAACCTGTCCCTTTAGCTAAGATCCCCCATCCCCGGAACCATTCTGGTAAATCTCCTCTGCACCCTCTCAAGGGCCTTCACATCCTTCCTAAAGTGTGGTGACCAGAACTGGACGCAATACTCCAGTTGTGGCCTAACCAGCGCTTTATAAAGGTTCAGCATAACTTCTCTACTTTGTACTCAATACCTCTATTTATGAAGCCTAAGATCCCCTATGCTTTGCTAACCACTCTCTCAATATGTCCCGCCACCTTCAGGGACCTATGCACATTAACTCCCAGGTCCCTCTGTCCCTGCACACTCTTTAAAACTGTGCCATTAAGTGTATATTGCCTCTCCCTGTTCCTTCTGCCAAAATGCATCACCTCACACTTCTCTGTATTAAATTCCATCTGCCACTTGTCTGCCCATTCTGCTAGCCTTTCTATGTCCTGTTGTAGTCGATTGGTGTCATCCTCACTGTTTCCCACACCCCCAAGTTTGGTGTCATCAGCAAATTTAGAAATTCTACTCTCTATTCCAATATCCAGGTCATTTATATATATCAAAAAAAGCAGTGGCCCCAGCACTGACCCTTGGGGAACACCACTGTCTACCATCCTCCAGTCTGAAAAACAGCCATTTACCACAACTCGCTGTTTTCTGTCCTTAAGCCAATTCCTTATCCAAGCTGCCACTGACCCACCTATTCCATGAGCCTCAATTTTGTTAACCAGCCTTCTATGTGGTACTTTGTCAAACGCCTTCCAAAAATCCATGCAGACAACATCCATTGCATTCCCTTCATCAATCCTCTCTGTTACTTCATCAAAAAATTCAATTAGATTAGTCAAACACGAACTACCTTTTACAAATCCGTGTTGGCTCTCCTTAATTAGCTTAAACCTCTCCAAATGCCCGTTAATTTTTTCCTTGATTATTGTTTCTAAATCTTTACCCACCACTGATGTTAAACTGACCGGCCTGTGGTTACTAGGATTGTCCTTACACCCTTTCTTGAACAATGGTGTCACATTTGCCACTTTCCAATCCTCAGGCACCTCCCCCGCATCTAGGGAAGATTGGAAAATTATGGCAAGCCCTTCCACTATCTCCTCCCCCAATTCCCTTAGCAACCTGGGATGCAAGCCATCTGGACCAGGCGACTTGTCTGCTCTAAGCATACCCAGCCTTTCTAGTGCATCCTTTTTTTTTAATTAATTGATGGGATGTGGGCGTCGCTGGCTGGCTAGGCCTGCATTTAGTGCCCATCCCTAATTGCCCTTGAGAAGATGGTGGTGAGCCGCCTGCTTGAACCGCTGCAGTCCATATGGTGTAGGTACACCCACAATGCTGTTAGGAAAGGAGTTCCAGGATTTTGGCCCAGCGACAGTGAAGGAACGGCGATACAGGTCCAAGTCAGGATGGTGTGTGGCTTGGAGGGGAACTTGTAGGTGGTGATGTTCCCATGCGTCTGCTGCCCTTGTCCTTCTAAGTGGTAGAGGTCACGGGTTTGGAAGGTGCTGTTGAAGGAGCTTTGGCGAGTTGCTGTAGTGCATCCTGTAGATGGTACACACTGCAGCCACGGTACACCGGTGGTGGAGGGAGTGAATGTTTAAGGTGGTGGATGGAGTGCCAATCAAGCAGGCTGCTTTATCCTGAATGGTGTCGAGCTTCTTGAGTGTTGTTGGAGCTGCACTCATCCAGACAAGTGGAGAGTATTCCATCACACTCCTGACTTGTGCCTTGTAGATGGTGGAAAGGCTTTGGGGAGTCAGGAGGTGAGACACTCGCTGCAGAATTCCCAGCCTCTGGCCTGCTCTTGTAGCCACAGTATTTATATGGCTGGTCCAGTTCAGTTTCTGATCAATGGTAACCCCCAGGATGTTGATAGTGGGGGATTCAGCGATGGTAATGCCATTGAATGTCTATCAATTTTCACCCCTTCCATTGCTTCTACCTTTTCCACTTCTACCAATATTTTGTCAGCATCACACTGAGGACACCCTCCATCGTGTTGTGTGGCACCACCACCGTGCCAAATGGGATAGATTCAGAACAGATCCAGCAGATCAAAACTGGGCATCCATGAGGCTCTGTGGGCCATCAGCAGCAGCAGAATTGTATTCCACCACAATCTGTAACCACATGGCCCACCATATCCCTCACTCTACCATTACCATCAAGCCAGGGGACGGAAAGAAAAAAGACTTGCATTTATATAGCGCCTTTCATGACCACTGGATGTCCCAAAGCGCTTTACAGCCAATGAAGTACTTTTGAAGTGTAGTTACTGTTGTAATGTAGGAAACGCGGCAGCCAATTTGTGCACAGCAAGATCCCACAATCAGCAATGTGATAATGACCAGATAATCTGTTTTAGTGATGTTGATTGAGGGATAAACATTGGACCAGGACACCGGGGAGAACTCCCCTGCTCTTCTTTGAAATAGTGCCATGGGATCTTTTATGACCAAGCTGTTCCAGTACAGCTACAACACTGGCATCTATCCGACAATGTGGAAAACTGCCCAGGTATGTCCTGGCCACAGAAAGCAGGACAAATCCAATCCGACCAATTATCACCCATCAGTCTGCTCTCAATCATCAGCAAAATGATGGAAGGTGTCATCAACAGTGCTATCAAGTGGCACTTACCAAAAACCTGCTCACTGATGTCCAGTTTGGGTTCCGCCAGGACCACTTGGCTCCAGACCTCATTACAGCCTTGGTCCAAACATGGTCAAAGGAGCTGAATTCCAGAGGTGAGGTGAGAGTGACTGCCCTTGACATCAAGGCAGCATTTGACCGAGTGTGGAATGAAGGAGCCCTAGTAAAACTGAAGTCAATGGGTATCGGGGAAAACGCTCCACTGGCTGGAGTCATACCTAACACAAAGGAAGATGGTTGTGGTGGTTGAAGGTCAATCATCACAGCCCCAGGACATTGCTGCTGGTGTTCCTCAGGGCAGTGTCCTAGGCCAAACCATCTTCAGCTTCTTCATCAATGACCTTCCCTCCAACATAAGGTCAGAAATGGGGATGTTCGCTGGTGATTGCCATTCGCAACTCCTCAGATAATGAAGCGGTCCATGCCCGCATGCAGCAAGACCTGGACGACATTCAGGCTTGGGCTGATAAGTGGCAGGTAACATTCGCGCCACAGTATTGCCAGGCAATGACTATCTCCAACAAGCAAGAGTCTAACCAGCGCCCCTTGACATTCAACGGCATTACCATCATCGAATCTCCCGCCATCAACATCCTGGGAGTCACCATTGACCAGAAACTTAACTGGACCAACCACATAAATATTGTGGCAACAAGACAGAGGCTAGGTATTCTGCGACGAGTGTCTCACCTCCTGACTCCCCAAAGCCTTTCCACCATCTACAAGGCACAAGTCAGGAGTGTGATGGAATACTCTCCATTTGCGTGAATGAGTGCGGCTCCAACAACACTCAAGAAGCTTGACACCATCTAGCCTGCTTGATTGGCACCCCATCCACCACCTTACACATTCACTCCCTCCACCACCGGCTCACCGTGGCTGCAGTGTGTACCATCTACAAGATGCACTGCAGCAACTCGCCAAGGCTTCTTCGGCAGCACCTCCCAAACCCACGACCTCTATCATCTAGAAGAACAAGGGCAGCAAGCGCATGGGAACACCATCAGCTCCAAGTTCCCCTCCAAGTCACACACCATCCTGACTTGGAAATATATCGCCGTTCCTTCATCGTCGCTGGGTCAAAATCCCGGAACTCCCTCCCTAACAGCACACCACACAGACTGCAGCGGCTCACCACCACCTTCTCAAGGGCAAAGAGTAGGAGAGAAGCAGAGATGATTCAGCAAGGAGTGGTTAGGTTATGCTAAGCTCGTGTTTTAAAAGCTTTGAGAGTGCAGGAGGAAGAGAAGTCTTGAGGTATTGGGAATGAATAAGTTAGAATAAATCTTGACCAACACACTGTGCTGCAGGGAGGAGGAACAGTGTGTATTGAAGCTTAAGAGGAAGGTAGGAGGAAAGTTAAGAAGAACACTGGCTATATATTAGTATCAATTAAATAGCGAGAGAGACAGAGACAGGCAGAGAGAAAGAGGGACAGAGAGAGAGAGAGAGGGACAGACAGAGAGATAGAGAGAGACAGAGAGAGAGACGGCGAGAGAGAGAAGAAAACTGCTGCGGGATTGGAAGCTCGAGTTGAGCATCCTATCAAATAACAATTCCTTTATGTGTTGGAATATAATTAATGTGAAGCAAAATGAAGAATTGTTAAAAACTGTAGAAAGCAAATAAAGTCCAACAATCGCTCTCAATGGAACAAGCCTGAACCTTGCCCCTTCATGGTTTATATCCCCCTACTCCAAATCCTGCATTCGCACCCTTTTTTTATTCACGGGATGTGGGCATCGCTGGCAAGGCCAGCATTCATTGCCCACCCCTAATTGCCCTCGAGAAGGAGGCGGTGAGCTTAAACTGGTTTGGTACAACTGAGTGGCTTGCTAGGCCATTCCAGAGGGCTGTTAAGAGCAACACCCATTGTTGTGGGTCTGGAGTCACATTTAGGCCAGACTGGGTAAGGACGGCAGATTCCTTTCCCTAAAAAAAGGACATTAGTGAACCAGATGAGTTTTTACAACAATCCGGTAATACCATTACTGACACAAGCATTTTAATTCCAGATTTATTTAATTAACTGAATTTAGATTCTGTGGTGAAATTTGAACTAGCCCAGTAACATAACTACTACGCTACCCCCACCCAATACCTGATGTCCTCCTAAACCCTTTATACCTATTTGCACCTTTGCTTGAATAATGTAGCTGTGGTTCCCCACTCCTGTGTAAGGTATATCCGTGCATCCCTCCCACCCTGCCCCCATATCTATTTTTCCTCCCGGGAATATTTCTCTGAAGTTTTTACTATTGACTAGGTGTGACTGGAGTTGGGAAATAGCTTGAACGGAGTGCTTTACTGCGAGAAACTTGGCGGCCGTTCTCCCTCAATTATTCAAAATGTTTTCACTGAAGCCTGACAGGTTGTGATGGTTAACTGCACCGGCGTGTTCCTGCTTGTAGGCAGAGAGCAGCGACTGTAAAAAACTGACTGAGAATCGCCACACTTTGCGCAGGGCCAGCTGTGGAGGGCTCAGGGAGGTGACGCTGGCTGAAAAGGTTAAACGAAAAGAGCGCGGAAAGAGTGAAGAACCCCGGTTAGCTCAGAGTCTGCCAAAGCTGGAAGTGGGGGTGGGGAGAGGAGAGGATTAAAACCAGCTGGAGCCCTCGCGCAGCCTGTTGAAAAGCAGTGGGTAGCAACTGCCTTGCGTCCTTATTCTACCATTTGTTTAATTTCTCCTCCGCCCCCCCCCCCACAACTCTCCTCAGCTCCTGATTCATACTGGGACATATGTTCTCCACAGCCTCCCCAAGTGACCGTTTTACCTGAAAGTGTCCAGTGAGACACAGTCGGCAGGCTGTTCAACTATAACAACAACTAGCATTTCTACATAAGAAAAGAAATAGGAGCAGGAGTAGGATGTTCGGCCCTTTGAGCCTGCTCCGCTATTCAATAAGATCATGGCTGATCTTCAACCTCAACTCCACTTTCCCACACTATATCCACATTCCTTGATTTCCTTAGTGCCCAACAATCTATCGATCTCTGTCTTGAATCTACTCAATGACTGAGCCTCCACAGCCCTCTGGGATAGAGAATTCCAAAGATTCACCACCCTCTGAGTGAAGAAATTTCTCCTCATCTCAGTCCTAAATGGCCGACCCCTTATTCTGAGACTGTGACTCCTGGTTCTAGACTCCCCAGCCAGGGGAAACATCCTCCCTGCATCTACCCTGTCAAGCCCCTTAAGAATTGTGTACGTTTCAATGAGATCACCTCTCATTCTTCTAAACTCTAGAGAATATAGGCCTAGTCTACTCAATCTCTCCTCATAGGACAATCCTCCCATCCCAGGAATTAGTCCAATTGCACTCCCCCTAAGGCAAGTATATCCTTTCCTTAGGTAAGGAGACCAAAACTGTACACATGTGGTCTCACCAAGGCCCTATATAATTGCAGTAAGACTTCCTTACTGTTATTATATAGCGCATTTAACGTAGTAAAATGTCCCAAGGTGCTTCACAAGAGCATTATCAAACAAAATTTGACATCAAGGCGTATAAGGGAATATTAGGACAGGTGACCAAAAGCTTGGTCAGAGAGGTAGGTTTAAAGGAGCATCTTAAATGAAGAGACAGAGATGAAGAGGCAGAGAGGTTTAGGGAGGGAATTCCAGAGCTTAAGGCCGTCAGTTGAAGGCACGGCTGCCAATGGTGGAGAGATCAAAACCGGGGATGCACAAGAGGCCAGAACTGGAGGAACGCGGAGATCTCGGAGGATTGTAGGGCTGGAGGAGGTTACAGAGATAGGGAGGGGCGAGGCCATGGAGGGATTTGAACACAAGGATGAGAATTTTAAAAGCGAGGCGTTGCCAGGCTGGGAGCCAGTGTAGGTCAGCGAGCACAGGGGATGATGGGTGAACGGGACTGGGTGCGAGTTAGGACACGGGGCAGTGAGCACAGGGGGTGATGGGTGAACGGGACTGGGTGTGAGTTAGGACACGGGGCAGTGAGCACAGGGGGTGGTGGGTGAACGGGACTGGGTGTGAGTTAGGACACGGGGCAGTGAGCACAGGGGGTGATGGGTGAACGGGACTGGGTGCGAGTTAGGACACGGGGCAGTGAGCACAGGGGGTGATGGGTGAACGGGACTGGGTGCTAGTTAGGACACGGGGCAGTAAGCACAGGGGGTGATGGGTGAACGGGACTGGGTGCGAGTTAGGACACGGGGCAGTGTGCACAGGGGGTAATGGGTGAACGGGACTGGGTGCTAGTTAGGACACGGGGCAGTGAGCACAGTGGGTGATGGGTGAACGGGACTGGGTGTGAGTTAGGACACGGGGCAGTGAGCACAGGGGGTGATGGGTGAACGGGACTGGGTGCGAGTTAGGACACGGGGCAGTGAGCACGGGGTGATGGGTGAACGGGACTGGGTGTGAGTTAGGACACGGGGCAGTGAGCACAGGGTGTGATGGGTGAACGGGACTGGGTGCGAGTTAGGACACGGGGCAGTGAGCACAAGGGGTGATGGGTGAACGGGACTGGGTGCGAGTTAGGACACGGGGCAGTGAGCACAGGGGTGATGGGTGAACGGGACTGGGTGTGAGTTAGGACACGGGGCAGTGAGCACAGGGGGTGATGGGTGAACGGGACTGGGTGTGAGTTAGGACACGGGGCAGTGAGCACAGGGGGTGATGGGTGAACGGGACTGGGTGTGAGTTAGGACACGGGGCAGTGAGCACAAGGGGTGATGGGTGAACGGGACTGGGTGTGAGTTAGGACACGGGGCAGTGAGCACAGGGGGTGATGGGTGAACGGGACTGGGTGTGAGTTAGGACACGAGGCAGTGAGCACAGGGGGTGATGGGTGAACGGGACTGGGTGCGAGTTAGGACACGGGGCAGTGAGCACAGGGGGTGATGGGTGAACGGGACTGGGTGTGAGTTAGGACACGGGGCAGTAAGTACAGGGGGTGATGGGTGAACGGGACTGGGTATGTGTTAGGACACGGGGCAGTAAGCACAGGGGGTGATGGGTGAACGGGACTGGGTGTGAGTTAGGACACGGGGCAGTGAGCACAGGGGGTGATGGGTGAACGGGACTGGGTGTGAGTTAGGACACGGGGCAGTGAGCACAGGGGGTGATGGGTGAACGGGACTGGGTGCAAGTTAGGACACGGGGCAGTGAGCACAGGGGGTGATGGGTGAACGGGACTGGGTGTGAGTTAGGACACGGGGCAGTGAGCACAGGGGTGATGGGTGAACGGGACTTGGTGCCAGTTAGGACACGGGGCAGTGAGCACAGGGGGTGATGGGTGAACGGGACTTGGTGCGAGTTAGGACACAGGGCAGTGAGCACAGGGGGTGATGGGTGAACGGGACTTGGTGTGAGTTAGGACACGGGGCAGTGAGCACACGGGGTGATGGGTGAACGGGACTGGGTGCGAGTTAGGACACGGGCAGCAGAATTTTGAATGATCTCATGTTTATTTAGGGTGGAATGTGGGAGGCCGGCCAGGAGTGCGTTGGAATAGTCAAGTTAACAAAGGCATGGATGAGGGGTTCAGCAGCAGATGAACTGAGGCAGGGGTGGAGTCGGGTGATGTTATGGAGGTGAAAATCGGCGGTCTTGGTAATGGTGAAGGAGTGGATATGTGGTCAGAAGCTAATCAAATACGACACCAAGGTTGTGAACCGTCTGGTTTAGCCTCAGACAATTGCTAGGGAGAGGAATGGAGACGGTGGCTGGGGAACGGAGTTTGTGGCGGAGACTGAAGACAATGGCTTCGGTCTTCCCAATATTTAGTTGGAAGAAATTTCAGCTCATCCAATACTGGATGCCGGACAAGCAGTGTGGCAATTCAGAGACAGTGGAGGAGTCAAGGTGATGGTGAGGTGATAGGTGCCGTCAGCGCACATGTGGAGCTTGACGTGTTTTCAGATGATGTCGCCGAGGGGCAGCATGTAGATGAGAAATAGGAGGGGGTCAAGGTAAATGGGGGACTCCAGAGGCAAGACTGTGGGAGTGGGAAAAGAAGTCATTGCAGGTGATTCTCTGGCTACAACGCGATAGATAAGAATAGAACCAGGCGAGTGCAGTCCCACCCAGCTGAACGACAGAGGAGAGGCATTGGAGGAGGGTGGTGTGGCCAACCGTGTCAAAGGCTGCAGACAGGTCGAGAAGGATGAGGAGAGATAGTTTACCATGCTCATAGTTACATAGGAAGTCATTTGTAACTTTGATAAGGACCGTTTCAGTACAATGGCAGGGGTGGAAACCTGATTGGAGGGTTTCAAACATGAAGTTGCGAGAAAGATGGGCACGGAATTGGGAGGCTGCAACACGCGCAAGGACTTTGGAGAGGAAAGGGAGGTTGGAGATGGGCAGATATTTGCAAGGACAGAGGGGTCAAGGGTGGGTTTTTTGAGGAGTGGTGAGGACGGTAGATTTGAAGGGGAGGGGGACAGTACCTGAGGAGAGAGAACTGTTAACAATATCAGCTAACAGTGGGTCCAGGAAGGGATGTTGGCTGGTCAGCAGTTTGGTGGGAGTAGGGTTGAGGAAGCAGGAGGTTGGGTCTTATGGACAAGATGAGGTCGAAGGGGGCATGAAGGGAGAGGAAGATGCAAGTTCAGGGCTAGGGCAGGAGAGAACCTTAGGGGAAGTTTGGCCTGGTGGGATAGGGGAAGGGAGGGAAGTGGCAGAGACAGCGGATGGTCTCAATGTTAGTGACAAAGAAGTCCATGACCGCCTCACACTTCTTGTTGGCCACAGGTGCCATTCGTGGCTTAGTGGGTCGCACTCTCGCCTCTGCGTCAGAAAGTCATGGGTTCAAGACCCACTCCAGAGACTTGAACACAGAATCCAGGCTGACACTCCCAGTGCGGTGCTGAGGGAGTGCTGCACTGTCAGAGGTGCTATCTTCTGGATGGGATGTTAAACCAAGGCCCTGTCTGCCCCCTCAGGTGGGTGTCAAAGATCCCAGGTCTCCATTTGAAGAGCGGGGGAGTCCTGACCAGTACTTATCCCTCAACCAACACCCAAAACAGATTACCTGGTCATTATCTCATTGCTGTTTATGGGATCTTGCTGTGCATTTCCTACTTTACAACAGTGACTACACTTCAAAAGTACTTCACTGGCTGTAAAGCGCTTTGGGGCGTCCTGAAGCCATGAAAGGCGCTGTAGAAATGCAAGTTCATCCTTTATTTTCTTTTTCCATTCACAGGGGCATCAAAGCCAACCCCCAATCTTGTCCTTGTCCAACACTTGTGGTTGCAGCAAATAGAGTTGTCGGACAGTGAGCATGAGCAGGAACCCTGGCTAGTTTTTTTCTCCCCCTTCGTGTACCGAGCCCATGGGGAGAGTGGACCCATTCAATATGATGTCTATCGTGGTCTTGTTTCCTGGGCAAACAGGTTGTCGCGTTCTTGTACAATAGCAAAGGGTTCACCTGAAACGTTGACTCTATTTTCTTTCCACAGATGTTGCCTGGCCTGCTGAGTTTTTCCAGCATTTTCTGTTGTTATGTCGCGTTCTTGTAGTTCAGGCTAATCTGATACCCATTTTGTAAGGTAAACCTTGGTCAAGTCCCAAACTCTGCACTGGCCTGGAGCCCATTTCACACCGAGACTGATAACCTTGGCTAGTTCAGGGTTCACGACAGCCACGTCTTGATAAAAGTGGCCACTAGTTTAGTCTCAGCTGTGGCTCAGTTGGTAGCATCCGCGCCAGACTCAGACGGTTGTGGGTTCAAGTCCCCACTCCAAAGACTTGAGCACAAAATTCCAGGCTGACACTCCAGTGCAGTGCTGAGTGAGCGCTGCACTGTCGGAGGTGCCGTCTTTCGGATGAGATGTTAAACCGAGGCCCCGTCTGCTCTCTCAGGTGGACATAAAAGATCCAAAGGCACTATTTCGAAGAAGAGCAGGGGAGTTATCTCCGGTGTCCTGGCTATTATTTATCCCTCACTCAACAAAAGACAGATTATCACAGTGCTGTTTGTGGGAGCTTGCTGTGCGCAAATTGGCTGCCGCGTTTCCTACATTACAACAATGACTCCACTTCAAAAAGTACTTCATTGGCTGTAAAACGTTTTGGGACGTCCGGTGGGTGTGAAAGGCGCTGTAGAAATGCAAGTCTTTCTTTCTTTACTAGTGACCCGTCATCTCGCACAGCTGTGTTCTACGTACGTACCTCAGTCTCCGTGCCGATCCTCACTGAAGGCGGCTTGTGAAGCTCCCCCCTACCTCCCCAGTATAATCAAGGCAGATTCATTTGGAGGCCCACTATCAGAGTGCCAGAGTGTGGGTTTGCAACCAAGGTCCTCCTGCACCAAAGGCCAACACTATACAGGAGAGTGGACTGTCTATGGTGGTCCTGGTGTATTTGTGCAGTTTGTGCAATGATGCTTGTAAATTAGGATTGGGGATTGTACACACCAGATGATCTGGCTATTTTATCTCGTTGCTGTTTGTGGAATCTTGCTGTACGCCAGTTGGCTGTCACGTTTCCCTACACTGACTACACTTAGAAAGTACTTCACTGGCTGTAAAGTGCTTTGGGACGTCCTGAGGTTGGGAAAGGCGCTATAGAAATGCAAGTTCTTTCTTTCTATCAGACTCAGGGCAGGCTGCATGATTGTTGATGAGGGGACATCCATCTATGGACCTGGTTAAATAGGGAAAGGTACTACAAGGAATTAAATTAGGGGTGACATGAATCAGTCATTCATGAAAGAAAGACTTATGAAATAATACTGAGCGGCCTACGGGTGGCGCTGTCCAGGGAGAGTATAAATACTCGGGCACGGGCCCAGCTTGCGCAGGACATTCTTAACAGGAACTAGTGAAGGACACAACTAGACCTCCATGTAAAACAGTTGATTAAAGCTTTAACGCTTAGACCAAGTGCCTAGTAGTTTTCTTACGTCAAGGGGTTCATTGAAAATTTAAAAACTGAGATGGATGGATCTTTGTTAGGCAAGGGTATTAAGGGTTATGGAACCAAGGTGAGTAGATGGACTTTAAGATACAGATCAGCCTTGATCTCGTTGAACGGTGGAGCAGGCTCGAGGGGCTGAATGGTTGGTGACATTGGCCTCGTCCTGTTCCTATCTTCCTACAATGAGCCTTGGCTCGTCACCGAGGATTTTCATTAATTAGGTTTGGATTGTTTTGTGCTGCGATTGTACAGGTTCTGGCTGTCTGATCAAAATTGTGTATAAAATTATGAGGGGCCAAGATAGAGTGGATAGGAAGGACCGATTTCCCTTAGCAGAGAGGTCAACAACCAGGGGGCAGAGATTTAAAGTAATTGGTAGAAGGATTAAAGGGAAGATGAGGAGAACTTTTTTCACCCAGAGGGTGGTGGGGGTCTGGAACGCACTGCCTGAAAGGGTGGTAGAGGCAGAAACCCCATCACATTTAAAAAGTACTTGGATACGCACTTGAAACACCGCAACCTACAGGGCTACAGACCAAGAGCTGGAAAGTGGGATTAGGATGAATAGCTCTTTTTCGGCCAGCACAGACACGATGGGCCGAATAGCCTCCTTCTGTGCCGTAAATTTCTATGATCAGGGGAGAAGTCGGAGGTGAATTCTCTCATTGCTAGCCATGGCGCACTGAACTGCCTTACAGTTTCAATATGTCTGAATAGATTAGAATTCACCCAATTTGGATCCAGGCCCTGGTACACCAGGGGAGTAAAAGGCAATGGATTACTGAGAGTCTGGGGGGAGCTATTTAAAGGTCAGGTGTAGACACCTTAGACCAAGGAGAGGCCGTTTTTACACAGCCACGTGCAATTGTTCTCCAGCTAAGGTTGAATGCTCTGAATGTTTAGACAGTAACAGCTGTCTGCCCTTCACCTACACACTCACAAAAAACCCATGCTAAACAATAAACAGCCCCCTAGCAACCAGGCCTCCGCCAATGGGCAGCAAACCCACACTAACCAATGAAAACAGACCCTACAGTCACAACCATGACAACAAGGACAGTGCCAAAAAGTTATTTTCAGTCGGTGCAGTGTCTGCCATAGTGTACAACTCATTTCAGTCTTAGCTTCAGAACAAAAATCACCCTAGCTATTTAAATTCTGATAAAAGCACTTCAGGGAGCCACTGTGTATGATATCGATCATTCATGTGTTGTTTGACAGGGTGCACACTTTGTTTAAATATTGAATAGTATGTGTCCCAACGAGTATTCTCCATATCCTTCATATTCCATGTGTATATCCTCCATATCCAATGCATAACTATGTTATCTCCTGTGTGCCCACTATATCCCATGTATACTTTCTCCATCTCCAAAGTACCCTCCATATCCCGTGTGTACTCTCTCTCCGGCCCGCCTGCACTCTGCCTCCGGCCCGCCCGCAAATTCACCCTCCGGCCCGCCTGCGCTCTCCCTCCGGCCCGCCCGCAAATTCACCCTCCGGCCCGCCCGCGCTCTCCCTCCGGCCCGCCCGCGCTCTCCCTCCGGCCCGCCCGCGCTCTCCCCCCGGCCCGCCCGCGCTCTCCCCCCGGCCCGCCCGCGCTCGCCCCCCGGCCAGCCCGCGCTCGCCCCCCGGCCAGCCCGCGCTCGCTCCCCGGCCCGCCCGCGCCCTCCCCCCGGCCCGCCCGCGCCCTCCCCCCGGCCCGCCCGCGCCCTCCCCCCGGCCCGCCCGCGCTCTCCCCCCGGCCCGCCCGCGCTCTCCCCCCCGGCCCGCCCGCGCTCTCCCCCCCGGCCCGCCCGCGCTCGCCCCCCGGCCCGCCCGCGCTCTCCCTCCGGCCCGCCCGCCCTCTCCCTCCGGCCCGCCTCCACTCTCTCTCCGGCCCGCCTCCACTCTCTCTCCGGCCCGCCTCCACTCTCTCTCCGGCCCGCCTGCACTCTCACTCCGGCCTGCCTGCACTCTCCCCCCGGCCCGCCTGCACTCTCCCCCCGGCCCGCCTGCACTCTCCCCCCGGCCCGCCTGCACTCTCCCCCCGGCCCGCCTGCACTCTCCCCCCGGCCCGCCTGCACTCTCCCCCCCGCCCGCCTGCACTCTCCCCCCGGCCCGCCTGCACTCTCCCCCCGGCCCGCCTGCACGCTCTCTCCAGGGACTATAGCATTGTGGTTGACATGAATCTTGTCATTCAGGTGGAAATGACTAATGAAATAATACTGAGCGGCCTGCTGGTGGCGCTGTCCAGGGAGAGAATAAATACTCGGGCATGGGCCCAGCTTGCTCAGGACATTCTTTAACAGGAACTAGTGAAGGACAGAACTAGATTTCCATGTTGAAAAACAGTTGATTAAAGCCTTGTTTGCTATTTAGACCAAGTGCCTAGTAGTTTTCTTACGTCACTGGTTGTGTTACTGGACTAGTAATCCAGAGACATGAGTTCAAATCCCACTACGGCAGCTGGGGAATTTCAATTCAGTTAATTAAATAATATCTGGAATAAAAAGCTAGTATCAGTAGTGTTCTTTAAGAAAGGAAATCTGCCGTCCTCACCCAGTCTAGTCTATATCTGACTCCAAACCCACAGCAAAGTGGTGAACTCTTAACACAACAATGGCACACCCAGCCCAGTTGATCCTGCAAAGTCCTCCTCACTAACATCTGTGCCAAAATTGGCTGTCCCACAGACTAGTCAAGCATCAGCCTGACATAGACATACTCAGCGAATCATACCTATCAGCCAATGTCCCAGACTCCTCCATCACCATCCCTGGGTATGTCCACCGGCAGGACAGAGCACCAGAGGTGGCGGTACAGTCGGGAGGGATTGACATCCAGACCCCATGCAAACATGGGCAAGGAAACCTCCAGCTGATGAATCAGTACTCCTCCATGTTGAACACCACTTGGAAAAAGCACTGAGAGTAGCAAGGGCACAGAATGTACTCTGGGTGGGGGACTTCAATGTCCATCACCAAGAGTGGCTCGGTAGTACCACTACTGACCAAGCTGGCCAAGTTCTGAAGGACATAGCTGCCAGACTAGGAGTGCGGCAGGTGATGAGAGAACCAACACGAGGGAAAAACCGACTTGACCTCGCCCTCACCAACCTGTCGCAGATGCATCTGTCCATGACAGCATTGGTAGCAGTGACCACTGCACAGTCCTTGTGGAGACGAAGTCCCATCTTCACACTGAGGACACCCTCCATCGTGTTGTGTGGCACTACCACCGTGCTAAATGGGATAGATTCAGAACAGATCTAGCAGCTCAAAACTGGGCATCCATGTGGCGCTGTGGGCCATCAGCAGCAGCAGAATTGTATTCCACCACAATCTGTAACCTCATACCCGGCATATCCCTCACTACCATTACCATCAAGGCAGGGGACCAACCCTGGTTTAATGAGGAGTGCAGAAGTGCAAAAGACAAGGCTGAGGCATTTGCAACCATCTTCAGCCAGAAGTGCTGAGGTCCCCACCATCACAGAAGCCAGTCTTCAGCCAATTCAATTCACTCCATGTGATATCAAGAAACGGCTGAGTGCACCAGATACAGCAAAGGCTGTGGGTCCCGGCTGTCACGCTGAAGAATTGTGCTGCAGAACTAGCCGTGCCTCTAACCAAGCTGTTCCAGTACAGCTACAACACTGGCATCTATCCAGCAATGTGGAAAACTGCCCAGGTATGTCCTGTCCACAAAAAGCAGGACAAATCCAATCTGCCCAACTACCGTCCCATCAGTCTACTCTCAATCATCAGCAGAGTGATGGAAGGTGTCATCTACAATGCTATCAAGCAGCACTTCACAACCAATAACCTGCTCGCTGATGCTCAGTTTGGGTTCCGCCAAGACCCCTCGGCTCCAGACCTCATTACAGCCTTGGTCCAAATATAGACAAAAGAGCTGAATTCCAGGGGCGAGGTGAGAGTGACTGCCCTTGACATCAAGGAAGCATTTGACTGAGTGTGGCATCAAGGAGACCTAGTAAAACTGAAGTCAATGGGAATCAGGGGGGAAACTCTCCATTGGCTGGAGTCATACCTAGCACAAAGGAAGATGGCTGTGGTTGTTGGAGGTCAATCGTGTCAGCCCCAGGCCATCGCTGCAGGAGTTCCTTAGGGCAGTGTCCTAGGCCCAATCATCTTCAACTGCTTCATCAATGACCTTCCCTCCATCATAAGGTCAGAAGTGGGGATGTTCGTTGATGATTGCACAGTGTTCAATTCCATTCGCAACTCCTCAGATAATGAAGCAGTCCATACCCGAATGCAGCAAGACCTGGATGACATTCAGGCTTGGACTGATAAGTGGCAAGTAACACAAGTGCCAGGCAATGACTATCTCCAACAAGCAAGAGTCTAACCACCACCCCTTGACATTCAACGGCATTACCATCTCCGAATGCCCCACCATCAACATCCTGGGGGTCACCATTGACCAGAAACTTAACTGGACCAGCCACATAAATACTGTGGCTACAAGAGCAGGTCAGAGGCTGGGTATTCTGCGGTGAGTGTCTCATTTCCTGACTCCCCAAAGCCTTTCCACCATCTACAAGACACAAGTCAGGAGTGTGATGGAATACTCTCCACTTGCCTGGATGAGTGCAGCTCCAACAACAGTCAAGAAGCTCGACACCATCCAAGACAAAGCAGCCCGCTTGATTGGCACCCCATCCACCACCTTAAACATTCACACCCTCCACCACATGGCTGCAGTGTGAACCATCTACAAGATGCACTGCAGCGACTCGCCAAGGCTTCTTCGGCAGCACCTTCCAAGCCCGTGACCTCTACCACCTAGAAGGACAAGGGCAGCAGGCGCATGGGAACACCACCACCTCCAAGTTCCCCTCCAAGTCACACACCATCCTGACTTAGAAGTATATCGCCGATCCTTCATCGTCGCTGGGTCAAAATCCTGGAACTCCCTCCCTAACAGCACTGTGGGAGGACCTTCACCACACAGACTGCAGCGGTTCAAGAAAGCGACTCACCACCACCTTGTCAAGGACAATAAGGAATAGGCAATAAATGCTGGCCTTGCCAGCGATGCCCGCATCCCAGGAAGGAATAAAGAAAAATGAAGTGCACTCTCGCTCTATCCCACATATGGCCCCGATGTGCAATGGCCCAGAAATTCGGGTCCCAAAGCGTGAGTACGCACGGGGTACTCACGCATTGGCCCAACGAAAGTGCCGGTTTCATGCATGCACTACGCATGCGCGGGAAACCGGCACTTCCATTCCCCTGAAAGAAGGGGTGCAGAAGTCGAACGTGTGCGCCGGAGAGGCAGCGCGTGCGCATCGAACTTACGTTTTTTTGCAGGTTTTCCCAGGAAGGTAAGTCTCCAGCAGTTACACTTTTAAAAAGCAGGCGCAAGGCCTGCTTTTAACAAGGTAAGTGGTGAATTAATTAAAATTAAAACATTTTTTCCACAGGTTTATTATTTTTAATACTTTAAAGAAAGGTAAGTTTATTTTTAGCCCCGTTAGAAAATGTAATTAATTTTTTCAAAAATTTAAATTATTGTTTAAAATAGTTATTTCATGTTATAGTTATTTTTAAAATGTGATTTAAAAAAAAAATTATTTGAGGTTTTACTGATGTTTTGGGGCTTATAGTATTTATAGGTTTGACAGCGCTTCCTGTCAAACTTATGAATGGAGCATTCCCTGCTACCATTGGCTCTCCATGGCCCACGTGATCCCAGGGGACGCATCGAACTAACTGCGCCCCTGGGATACGCGAGCACTGCACGCTGGCAGTTGGAGTAGGCCCAGGATCGGAATCCCACGCGGGCCCACAGCTCAACGGCCGGCGCGCTAGGTAAGTGCAGGTCGGGAGCTTGCACCCGCGGGAAGCCCCCGACCCGAATTTCTGGGCCAATGTGTTTGTCCACTAAGTGAGGATTTGGTCCCTCTGTCCCCTAGCCTAGTGAGTCTGAGATCAAAATCATCCACGTGTCATCCCTGGTCTGTGCGAAGGTCACTGATATCAGTTTGGGCAGCAGTTTGGGGACTGACATGAATCAGTCATTCATGAAAGGAAGACTTATGAAATAATACTGAGCGGCCTACAGGTGGCGCTGTCCAGGGAGAGTATAAATACTCGGGCACGGGCCCAGCTTGCGCAGGACATTCGTAACAGGAACTAGTGAAGGACACAACTAGACCTCCATGTTGTAAAACAGTTGATTAAAGCTTTGTTTAACGCTTAGACCAAGTGCCTAGTAGTTTTCTTACGTCAGGGAGTGCTGAAGGTTCAGCACTGACCCAACCCTGGACTATTGAGGGGAAAAAGTCAGCTAGGGTTTCTACTCCTGATCACTATCCAGTGACCTCTGCTAGACAGTGGACGTGTGTGGGTATCAGGTGAGGGCAGCATGTGATACGCTCCGAGACGATCAATTGACTTGTATGTAAAGAATGACCTCTCGGGGGAGGTAACCAGAGGGCAGCAAATGCCCGCGGTGGAACCCCAGTACCCCAGCGAGGTTCAGCACCTTCAGGAGAGAGGAGGGAACTGGAGAGGGAGGGGGAGGAAAGAGGGTGAATGACAGTAACTTGAAAAGAAGTCAGCCCTGACAGTTTATGAGTAGTCACAGTTAGCTTTCCCAGATTGGGAAAGCAGATGGACCTCCTTATCTATAGCACTGTTTGTTGTTCTCTGCAAGGTTTTGTGCATGGATGGCGTTATAAGGAACTAATAAGCTAAAAGAACAAGTGAAAAAAAATTATGATGAAACTAAACTGAGGCAATGATCATTATATGGCACAAAAGGACAGGTGCATCCTTTGCCAGACTCATTTAGGAGACTAATTGCTAAAAAGCTCTCAGGAACTGTGCAGAGATATGGAGACATCTGACAGAGTTCACAATTTCCGTTATCTCCATGTCTCTGTCAAGAAGAGAACATAAGATGACCGAATCATAGTTTTCAGGATTACATGAAAAGAATTGACAAAATTGATTAAGGCAAATTGTTCACTAATCTGAAGGGTTCAAATACTGGGACACTTTAAATCAGCTGGAACTTTTGTACGCAAGAGTATAACAGAATTCCTCTCCTCTTCTTCGAATAGTATCACGGTACCCGAGAGGGCAGACGAAGCCTTGGTTTAACGTCTCACCCAAAAGACGGCATCTCCCTCAGTACTGCACTGAGTGACACCCTAGATTATGTACACAGCCTCTACACTGTGTCACCTAATACTCCCAGGGCAGGTAAAGCAAGGGTTAGATACAGAGTAAAGCTCCCTCTACACTGTCCCATCAAACACTCCCAGGGCAGGAACAGCACGGGTTAGATACAGAGTAAAGCTCCCTCTACACTGTCCCATCAAACACTCCCAGGGCAGGTACAGCACGGGTTAGATACAGAGT
The DNA here is from genome assembly GCF_052327205.1 of Somniosus microcephalus. Taxonomy (NCBI): domain Eukaryota; kingdom Metazoa; phylum Chordata; class Chondrichthyes; order Squaliformes; family Somniosidae; genus Somniosus; species Somniosus microcephalus. The sequence goes on along the minus strand of NC_140998.1, from coordinate 10,950,047 downwards.
AAAGCTCCCTCTACACTGTCCCATCAAACACTCCCAGGGCAGGTACAGCAAGGGTTAGATACAGAGTAAAGCTCCCTCGACACTGTCCCATCAAACACTCCCAGGGCAGGTACAGCACGGGTTAGATACAGAGTAAAGCTCCCTCTACACTGTCCCATCAAACACTCCCAGGGCAGGTACAGCACGGGTTAGATACAGAGTAAATCTCCCTCTACACTGTCCCATCAAACACTCCCAGGGCAGGTACAGCACGGGTTAGATACAGAGTAAAGCTCCCTCTACACTGTCCCATCAAACACTCCCAGGGCAGGTACAGCAAGGGTTAGATACAGAGTAAAGCTCCCTCGACACTGTCCCATCAAACACTCCCAGGGCAGGTACAGCAAGGGTTAGATACAGAGTAAAGCTCCCTCTACACTGTCCCATCAAACACTCCCAGGGCAGGTACAGCAAGGGTTAGATACAGAGTAAAGCTCCCTCTACACTGTCCCATCAAACACTCCCAGGGCAGGTACAGCAAGGGTTAGATACAGAGTAAAGCTCCCTCTACACTGTCCTGTGAAATGCTCCCAGGGCAGGTACAGCACGGGTTAGATACAGAGTAAAGCTCTCTCTACACTGTCCCATCAAACACTCCCAGGGCAGGTACAGCATGGGTTGATACAGAGTAAAGCTCCCTCTACACTGTCCCATCAAACACTCTCAGGGCAGGTACAGCACGGGTTAGATACAGAGTAAAGCTCCCTCTACACTGTCCCATCAAACACTCCCAGGGCAGGTACAGCATGGGTTGATACAGAGTAAAGCTCCCTCTACACTGTCCTGTGAAACGCTCCCAGGGCAGGTACAGCACGGGTTAGATACAGAGTAAAGCTCCCTCTACACTGTCCCATCAAACACTCCCAGGGCAGGTACAGCATGGGTTGATACAGAGTAAAGCTCTCTCTACACTGTCCCATCAAACACTCCCAGGGCAGGTACAGCATGGGTTGATACAGAGTAAAGCTCCCTCTACACTGTCCCATCAAACACTCCCAGGGCAGGTACAGCACGGGTTAGATACAGAGTAAAGCTCCCTCTACACTGTCCCATCAAACACTCCCAGGGCAGGTACAACACGGGTTAGATACAGAGTAAAGCTCCCTCTACACTGTCCCATCAAACACTCCCAGGGCAGGTACAGCACGGGTTAGATACAGAGTAAAGCTCCCTCTACACTGTCCTGTGAAACGCTCCCAGGGCAGGTACAGCACGGGTTAGATACAGAGTAAAGCTCTCTCTACACTGTCCCATCAAACACTCCCAGGGCAGGTACAGCATGGGTTGATACAGAGTAAAGCTCCCTCTACACTGTCCTGTGAAACGCTCCCAGGGCAGGTACAGCACGGGTTAGATACAGAGTAAAGCTCTCTCTACACTGTCCCATCAAACACTCCCAGGGCAGGTACAGCATGGGTTGATACAGAGTAAAGCTCCCTCTACACTGTCCCATCAAACACTCTCAGGGCAGGTACAGCACGGGTTAGATACAGAGTAAAGCTCCCTCTACACTGTCCCATCAAACACTCCCAGGGCAGGTACAGCATGGGTTGATACAGAGTAAAGCTCCCTCTACACTGTCCTGTGAAACGCTCCCAGGGCAGGTACAGCACGGGTTAGATACAGAGTAAAGCTCCCTCTACACTGTCCCATCAAACACTCCCAGGGCAGGTACAGCACGGGTTAGATACAGAGTAAAGCTCCCTCTACACTGTCCTGTGAAACGCTCCCAGGGCAGGTACAGCATGGGTTAGATACAGAGTAAAGCTCCCTCTACACTGTCCCATCAAACACTCCCAGGGCAGGTACAGCATGGGTTAGATACAGAGTAAAGCTCCCTCTACACTGTCCCATCAAACACTCCCAGGGCAGGTACAGCATGGGTTGATACAGAGTAAAGCTCCCTCTACACTGTCCCATCAAACACTCCCAGGGCAGGTACAGCACGGGTTAGATACAGAGTAAAGCTCCCTCTACACTGTCCCATCAAACACTCCCAGGGCAGGTACAGCACGGGTTAGATACAGAGTAAAGCTCCCTCTACACTGTCCTGTGAAACGCTCCCAGGGCAGGTACAGCATGGGTTAGATACAGAGTAAAGCTCCCTCTACACTGTCCCATCAAACACTCCCAGGGCAGGTACAGCATGGGTTGATGCAGAGTAAAGCTCCCTCTACACTGTCCCATCAAACACTCCCAGGGCAGGTACAGCACGGGTTAGATACAGAGTAAAGCTCCCTCTGCACTGTCCCATCAAACACTCCCAGGGCAGGTACAGCACGGGTTAGATACAGAGTAAAGCTCCCTCTACACTGTCCCATCAAACACTCCCATGGCAGGTACAGCACGGGTTAGATACAGAGTAAAGCTCCCTCTACACTGTCCCATCAAACACTCCCAGGGCAGGTACAGCATGGGTTAGATACAGAGTAAAGCTCCATTTACACTGTCCCATCAAACACTCCCAGGACAGGTACAGCACAGGTTAGATACAGAGTAAAGCTCCCTCTACACTGTCCCATCAAACACTCCCAGGGCAGGTACAGCACGGGTTAGATACAGAGTAAAGCTCCCTCTGCACTGTCCCATCAAACACTCCCAGGGCAGGTACAGCACGGGTTAGATACAGAGTAAAGCTCCCTCTACACTGTCCCATCAAACACTCCCATGGCAGGTACAGCACGGGTTAGATACAGAGTAAAGCTCCCTCTACACTGTCCCATCAAACACTCCCATGGCAGGTACAGCGCGGGTTAGATACAGAGTAAAGCTCCCTCTACACTGTCCCATCAAACACTCCCAGGGCAGGTACAGCACGGGTTAGATACAGAGTAAAGCTCCCTCTACACTGTCCCATCAAACACTCCCATGGCAGGTACAGCACGGGTTAGATACAGAGTAAAGCTCCCTCTACACTGTCCCATCAAACACTCCCATGGCAGGTACAGCGCGGGTTAGATACAGAGTAAAGCTCCCTCTACACTGTCCCATCAAACACTCCCAGGGCAGGTACAGCACGGGTTAGATACAGAGTAAAGCTCCCTCTACACTGTCCCATCAAACACTCCCAGGGCAGGTACAGCACGGGTTAGATACAGAGTAAAGCTCCCTCTACACTGTCCCATCAAACACTCCCAGGGCAGGTACAGCGCGGGTTAGATACAGAGTAAAGCTCCCTCTACACTGTCCTGTGAAACGCTCCCAGGGCAGGTACAGCACGGGTTAGATACAGAGTAAAGCTCCCTCTACACTGTCCCATCAAACACTCCCAGGGCAGGTACAGCACGGGTTAGATACAGAGTAAAGCTCCCTCTACACTGTCCCATCAAACACTCCCAGGGCAGGTACAGCGCGGGTTAGATACAGAGTAAAGCTCCCTCTACACTGTACCATCAAACACTCCCAGGGCAGGTACAGCACGGGTTAGATACAGAGTAAAGCTCCCTCTACACTGTCCTGTGAAACACTCCCAGGGCAGGTACAGCACGGGTTAGATACAGAGTAAAGCTCCCTCTACACTGTCCTGTGAAACACTCCCAGGGCAGGTACAGCACGGGTTAGATACAGAGTAAAGCTCCCTCTACACTGTCCCATCAAACACTCCCAGGGCAGGTACAGCACGGGTTAGATACAGAGTAAAGCTCCCTCTACACTGTCCCATCAAACACTCCCAGGGCAGGTACAGCGCGGGTTAGATACAGAGTAAAGCTCCCTCTACACTGTCCCATCAAACACTCCCAGGGCAGGTACAGCGCGGGTTAGATACAGAGTAAAGCTCCCTCTACACTGTCCTGTGAAACGCTCCCAGGGCAGGTACAGCACGGGTTAGATACAGAGTAAAGCTCCCTCTACACTGTCCCATCAAACACTCCCAGGGCAGGTACAGCACGGGTTAGATACAGAGTAAAGCTCCCTCTACACTGTCCCATCAAACACTCCCAGGGCAGGTACAGCGCGGGTTAGATACAGAGTAAAGCTCCCTCTACACTGTACCATCAAACACTCCCAGGGCAGGTACAGCACGGGTTAGATACAGAGTAAAGCTCCCTCTACACTGTCCTGTGAAACACTCCCAGGGCAGGTACAGCACGGGTTAGATACAGAGTAAAGCTCCCTCTACACTGTCCTGTGAAACACTCCCAGGGCAGGTACAGCACGGGTTAGATACAGAGTAAAGCTCCCTCTACACTGTCCCATCAAACACTCCCAGGGCAGGTACAGCGCGGGTTAGATACAGAGTAAAGCTCCCTCTACACTGTCCCATCAAACACTCCCAGGGCAGGTACAGCGCGGGTTAGATACAGAGTAAAGCTCCCTCTACACTGTCCTGTGAAACACTCCCAGGGCAGGATTCGCCGAGTTTCCCTCTTGTGCAGAGGTTCCCCTTTCTTTCCCCCTTTTTGATGTCTATGACGGTGAAGAAACAGAAAGTGAGAGTCCCGCACAAGTGATGAGGTAACCCCCACAACCTGGAGACAATGACTATCCCCATTACCTTCAGAACGCACTTACCTGTACGAGGTAATCTTCTGCAAGTTTCCCACCGACACATTGTAGCCGCATTCCTCCAGAATCTCCTCCTTGGCTATTTCCTGCAGCGAAAGGTCCAGCTTGTCGACAATTCCGGCACAAAGCTCGTACGTTACGCCAGCGGAAGCAGGCAAGAGCTCTGTCGCCACGCGCGACTGGGGAGCGCAGTCTGCGGACGTCGTGTCTACTGTGGGCAGGATCCCTTGCCTCGCGCACTCGCACATGTAGACAGCTGGAAGTAAAGGACTGCAATGCTCAGCAACAGTTTACCACAGAATCCAATAGCACTGAGGGAGGCCGTTCGGCCCATCCTACCTGTGCCGGTTCTTAGAAAGAGCTATCCAATTATTGCCACCCTGCAAATTTTCCCTTTTCAAATATTTACCCAATTCCCCTTTTGAACGTTACTGTTGAATCTGCTTCCACCTCCCTTTCAGGCAGCGCGTTCCAGATCACAACTAGCTGCGTAAAAAAAATTCTCATCTCCCCTAAGTTCGTTTGGCAATTACCCTAAATCTGTGTCCTCTGGTTAGCCTGCCACTGGAAACAGTTTCTCCCTATGTATTCTATCAAAACCCCTCATAATTTTGAACACCTTTATTAAATGTCCCCTTAACCTTCTCTGCTCTAAGGAGAGCAACCCCAGCTTCTCCAGTCTCTCCCGGTAACTGAAGCCCCTCATCCCTGGTGCCAGTCTAGTACATCAGTTCAACTTTATACAGTGCCTGTCATAAAGTTTACACTTACACTAAAGAGGACTTACATGCTCACAGTGAAAGGAGGAAATATTTGCATTTACTTGAATTCTTCAGAATGTGAGGACACAGCATGTTGTTTTACCCTTTCCCTTTAACCCTTCGCTCCTTTAACCCTCCCCCCCCACCGCGAGCGATTTCCCTTGTGCAGCCAAGGAGGGCCGTGAGTGGGACCTGCCACTTTTGAGCAGGCCCCTATTAAGAGTCCCAGAATGTCGCTCCGTCAGGGAATGTTCTTCTCTCTGACCCTGTGACCTCGAGGTCAGCCACCTCACTACAGCAAGACCAAGAGCAGCAGAGTGCGTCAATCCAAGCTGCACACTGTCAGTCCGTGGCCTCCTTACTCTGAACGGTTGAATGGCTGTTTCACTGTTCCTAGTTGATAAAGTGGAGGGAAGGGGGATGCACAGGAGATCATGTCAGCTTTGGCTCTCTCGCCTCTGAGTCAGAAGGTTGTGGGTTCAAGTCCCACCGCAGAGACTTGAGCACAAAATCTAGCCTGACTCTCCCAATGCAGTGCTGAGGGAGTGCTGCACTGTCGGAGGTGCCGTCTTTCAGATGAGACGTTAAACCAAAGCCCCGCCTGCCCTCTCAGGTGACACAAAAGATCCCATGGTACTATTCGAAGAAGAGCAGGAGTGTTCTCAGAAATCAGACATTTACCCTAGCGAACATCACTAAAAACAGATCATCTGGTCATTATCTCATTCCTGTGTGGGAGCTTGCTGTGCGCCGATTGGCTGTCGCGTTTTCCTACATTGCAACAGTGACTGCACTTTAACAATACTTCACTGGCTGTAAAGCGCTTTGGCATATCCTGAGGGCGTGAAAGGAGCTATATAAATACAACTCTTTCTTTCTTTCTGGGGGAATCGAAAGGTATGGCTTGGGATGTAGGTCTGCAAGAGGTTGTAGGGGTAAGGTGGAGCGAAGCCATGGAGGGATTTGTAAAGGAGAACAAGGCTCTGAACCAGATATCAAGGCTGGTGTCAGGCTCAGCACTACACCAGGTGATTCCTTTTCCCACGGAGTGGAGCCTCAGAAATCCGGCATTTGTCCTGCAGACTCCCGCGCGCCCCGTCAGTGGAATCACAATAGGTTGTAACTGGTTAGGAATAGAAAAATAACAGACTGACTCCAGCCTCCGCATGCTATTAGATCAACCCGGAGATTAGCCACACGCCAGTGCAGGCTACAGTAATGCTTCAGTGATCAAAAGCAATTTATCTCAGTGTATGTTTAACTAAACTAGTTTACACATAATAGTGAGGCAAAGGCTAACCCAAAATAAAAAAGAATTTGGTTGGAAGTGAAATCAGGCACTTGAACGCTTTTCAATTAAATGCTTTGCCAAGAGAAGCTTTTCAGATCGCAGGATAAAGAATGAGACACAGGGGCAGCAGAGACAGAGTACTGATGACTAAAAATATACAAATGGTGCACGCTGCGTTCCTTCTCTCCCAGGAGTAGCCAGCGTCAGGCCCGTCCTGGCACGTTTGCAAGTCGCCGATGTTATTTGTTCATAAGGAAATCCGGAGAGAAAAGGGCCATTCGCTCCTTCAAAGACCACTCCATCCTGAGTCCTGTCATGGACTCTGCCAGATTTCCACTACCTGAGAACCCGATCTTAGAACACCCCCCAAAAGAATCAGGCAGTGAGGCGAATCTCTCTCTAACTCTCAACTCCACCCTTCTCAAGAGAATTCAAGCCAGCTCCTTTAAAGGTGCCGACATACACACGTACATTTCACAATGAATCTTTGGAATTCTCTAGAGGGCTGTGAAAGCTCAGTCAATGAGTATATTCAAGACAGAGATCGATAGATTCTTGGATATTAAGGGAATCAAGGGTATGGGGATAGTGCAGGAAAGTGGAGATGAGGTAGAAGATCAGCCATGATCTTATTGAATGGCGGAGCAGGCTCGAGGAGCCGAATGACCGACTCCTGCTCCTACTGCTTATGTCCTTATGTTTCTTAGGACCTTTAAATCCTCGGGGGAATGCTTGGCCCCCACCCTGGCCTAGACCCCGAGGTGGGCTTCCCTTCTGCTGCTATCGACCGGGTACACTTGGAGAGACCCAGGGCACTTGTGCCGAAAGAACTCTCAGTCCTGACAACATCCGCTGTCCTGTGGCGAAAAAAGTTTTTATATTGGTGTCCTCTAGTCCTCGTCTTATTGTCCAAGTTCACCTTGTTGACTTTAACCGTATCTATACCTTTCATTATTTTAAAGACCCATATCACGTCACCTCAGTCTTAGTATCATACAGCACAGAAGGAGGCCATTCGGCCCATCGTGTCTGTGCCGGCTCTTTGAAAGAGCGATCCAATTAGTCCCACTCCCCTGACTCTTCCCCATAGCCCTGTAAGTTTTTTTCCCTTGAAGTATATATCCAATTCTTTTTAGAAAGTTATTATTGAATCTGCTTCCTTTGAATTGCTATATATGTGTGATATCATCAGGGATTCAAGAATAATCAGCTGGAATGCACATTCTGCATCATAACAACTTTGAGTAAAAAAAAGTGTTTCCTCAAGTCACCTCTGGTTCTTTTGCCAATCACCGTAAATCTGTGTCCTCTGATTCTCGACCTTTCTGCCACTGGAAACAGTTTCTCCTTATTTACTCTACCAAGACTCTTCATGATATTGAACAACTATCAAATCTCCTCTTAACCTTCTCTGCTTTTCTTCAAAGAGACACCACACCGACCCTGGCTCTAAGCATGGTACAATCCACCGCATCTTATCTGGTTGTTACATAGAATTTACAACACAGAAACAGGCCATTCGGCCCAACTGGTCCGTGCCGGTGTTTATGCTCCGCACGAGCCTCCTCCCACCCACTCTTCATCTCACCCTATCAGCATATCCTTCGATTCCTTTCTCCCTCATGTGCTTCCCCTTAAATACTTCAATGGTTGTTCCTCCTTCTGTTTTACATTCCCCGCTCGATTTTCTCCTGAAAATGTTCCCCGTTTGTTGGGGTGCAGTTGCACAGGTGCTGACTGCATTCTGACACCTCAACCATGTAAGATCGTCGCAGAGTCCAAACCTATCCTCACCCGGCGCCCAAGCACCTTCCAGCAGGGCTCACTGAATAGTAACGCCAACCGCAAAGCCTGGCTGAATCTAACTTTTCCCCACCCGTCGACCGACCGTAATACCTCAACTAGCTGAGATTATCTGATCTGGTGTGATTCACTATTACACAGCTCAGTAATTTAAAGAAAGACTTGCATTTATATAGCCCCTTTCACAACCTCAGGTCATCCCAAAGCGCTTTACAGCCAATGAAGTACTTTTGAAGTAAAAACAGAAAATGTTGGAAATACTCAGCGGGTCAGGCAGCATCTGTGGAAAGAGGAACAGAGTTAACGTTTCAGGTCGATGACCCTTCGTCAGAACTGGAAAAAGCTGGAGATGGAACCGGTTTTTAAGCAAGTGCAGGGGCAGGGAAAGGGGGGAGGGGAGGAAAGACAAAAGGGAAGGTCTGTGATAGGGTGGGATGCAGGAGAGATTAAGAGACATTGAGCGATTAAGAGATGGTGCAAGGCAAAAGGAGATGGTAATGGGACAAGTTAAGAAACAAAAGATGGCAATAGTGGCCATGGGATCTTTTACATTCATCTGAGAGGGCAGGCGGGGCCTCGGTTTAACATCTCATCTGAAAGTCGGCATCTCCAACAGTGCACCACTCCCTCAGCACTGACATGGAGTGTCAGCCTGGATCATGTTCAGATGCAAGAGTGCTACCACTGAGCCAAGGCTGACACGTTCACCCATTAAACAAAGATCTTGCATTTATATAGTACTCTATCACATCCTCAGGACTTCCCAAAGCGCTCCACAGCCAATGAATCACTGTCGTTTTGTAGGCAAACAAAACAGGCAATTTGTGCACAGCAAGATCACACAAAAAAAAAAAAATAAGATGAATGACCAGTCAATCTGTTGGTCAGGACACCAGTTTCATCCCCTCCCCCATTTCCCTGCCCCCAAACTTGCTTCTTAATCTGTTTCATTTCCTGCTTTTTTCTCAGTCCTGACGAAGGGTTTCGACCAGAAATGTTAACTCTGTTTCTCTCTCCACGGATGTTGCCTGGCCTGCTGAGTTTTTCCAGCGTTTTCTGTTGTTATACCAGCAGGACACCCTACTCTTCTTTGAATAACGCCACGGGATCTTTTATGTCCACTTGAACCAGCGCAACAGGCGGACTGAGCCTCGGTTTAATGTATCTTTGAAAAGTGCAGTACTCCTTCAATACTGCACTAGAGAGTTGGACTAGATTATGTGCATCAAGCCCTGGAGTGGGGCTTGAAACCATGACCTTCTGACCCAGAGACAAGTGGCTTACCAGCTGAGCCAAGCTGCCATCCACAAGTCAAAGAGGAGCTCCTAGACTAGTTTCCTGGTTCACCCTTCTATCCTGACACCTGCTTGGGGTACAGTTTCACAGGTGCTGGTCACCCTCTGGTACTTTGCCCAAATAGCCTTTATTAACGTGGGCACTGAGTGTTGGAGGGCTATTCGACTGTGGTGGGAATCACAGCCGAGCCTGACCCTGTTCTCAACCAAAGGCCACACATCAATAGCTCTGACAAACCTCTTGGCCTCGATGGGTGTTGCCGTGACCCACAGGTGGTGACTAAACCCACTGAACCACCGGGGTACATACCACTTGCACTTAGCTTGAGTTTATATCCATGTCCCTGAGTCTCGACACAAGGGACACCTCCACAGCCACCCCGCTCATTCCAACTTGGATTCCAAAAGCTTGGGTCACATCCTTCCACACAGCAATGTCCACGTTCAGCAGAGGAGATTACCTGGACGGAACTGCTTGACCAGGACAAAGGACTCCTGTGTGGTATTGAAGATCAGGATCGAGACACTGAAATAGAAAGGAGAAACAAAAGGTATTAATTACACTATCCCTCCCATTATTAGCTTTGCCTCCAAGTACGGTATCAACTGTAACAATTTTTTAATTCTCATCCTCGTGCTCAAATCCCTCCACGGCCTCGCTCCTCCCTATCTCTATAACCTCCGACAAGCCTCAGAGAACTCTGCGCTCCTCCAATTCTGGTCCCTTGTTCATCTTCCACTTCCTTCACCCCACCATTGGCGGCTGTGCCTTCATCTGCCTAGGCCCTAAGCTCTGGAATTCCCTCCCGAAACCTCGCCACCTCTCTCTCTCCTCCTTCAACCCTTCTTAATACATCAAATAAAAACAGATTTCCAGCATCCGCAGTATTTTACTTTTCTGCTTAATACCTACCTCTTTGACCTGCCCTAATGTCTCCATCTTTGGCTCGGTGTCAGTATTTGTCTGATTACGTTCCTGTGAAGGACTTTGGGATGTTTTACTATGGGAGCTTGCTGTGCGCAAATTGGCAGCCATGTTTCCTACATTACAACAGTGACAACACTTTAAAAGTACTTCATTGGCTGTAAAGCGCTTTGGGACATCCTGAGGTTGTGAAAGGCGCTATAGAAATGCAAGTCTTTTTTTTATTCAATGTGAGCAGATTAACACTTTATCATCATCGTCTCTTTTATTGGAATGAACTTGCATTAACACCAATCACCACACTTGACAGTAATGCAGTGTAGGTGAAGCGCCTCGAGACACGTCTCAGGCTAATGAGACACGATACCCCAGGTGGCCACACGACAGCCCGTGGGCCACATCAAGCCCAAGGGCACTGCCCCAGCCAGCTCAGCCCTATCTGCGCATATATTGCGTACTCACTGGATTATCCCGTTTGGAATTTGTGGGCTGGAGGTTTGGAACGGGTTCTTCTTGGGACTGTCGTCTCATTGGTGGATAGGTCACTGACCCTGCTGTAACCTGCACGTGATTCCCAGCAGGGGCGGCACCATCAGGACAGATGGGGAAAACATGAGGAAAATAATGTCCTTGATGTGCACACGAGCCCGAAAAGTCGCTTTGTTTAATGCTGATTACAAGCGAAAGTTGGGCACTGTTTTCCAGCATTTGTTGATAGCCAACGCAGATTGAAATGGTGGTGTCACTGGCAAGGCCGGCATTTATTGCCCATCCCCAGCTGCCCTGAGAAGGTGGTGGTGAGCCTTCTGTACTGGTGTGAGAGAAAAGAGCCCCTTGTCAGGCGTGGCTCAGTGGGCAGCACTCTCGCCTCCGAGTCACAAGGTTGTGGGTTCAAGTCCCACTCCAGGCTGACACTCCAGTGCAGTACTGAGGGAGTGCTGCAGTGTTGGAGGTGCCGTCTTTCAGATGAGACGTTAAACTGAGGCCCCGTCTGCTCTCTCAGGTGAATGTAAAAGATCCCATGGCCACTATTTCGAAGAGCAGGGGAGTTCTCCCTCAACCAACATCACACAGATTATCTGGTCATTATCACACGGCTGTTTGTGGGAGCTTGCTGTGCACAGGTTGGCTGCCGTGTTTCCTACATTACAACAGTGACTCCACTTCAAAAAGTTCTTCCTTGTCTGTGAAGCGCTTTGAGACATCCGGTGGTTGTGAAAGGCACTATATAAATGCAAGTCTTTCTTTGTAGGGCCACTCCAGAGGGTAGTAAGAGTGAGTCACATATAGACCCAAGACCAGGTAAAGGAGACAGGTTTCCTTTGACAATCCAACAGCTTCATGGTCACTTTTACTGACACCAGCTTTTTATTTCCATATTATTTTAACTGAATTCAAATTCCCAACTGCCTTATTAGTCCAGTAACATAACCACTACACTACCGTACTGTGATAACATTTTATAACTACTTTTACGATGGGCCATCTAACAAGTTTAAATGAACTTTGACATTCTCACTTAGTCTTTAGCAAGGTCCCAGGTTCAGTCCCTAGTCTGTGCCTGGGGAAACAGTGGGAGCACTGCAATTACCCTCAGCAGGCCCTGGGCTAGCGAGACTAAAATAATCAGCCAGGGTTCCCAGTTCCTGGTAGATACTGTGCTGCAATGTGAATGTGTGCAGACATCAGGTGGCTGGATAAGACATGTCGGTGATGCCTCTCACAGCCAAACAGCCTGCTGACATTCACTGTCTAAGCTCATGCACAATGGAGTATTGAAACGCCACCCGCCTCTCGCAAAGGTTCGTATCATCAGGATAGGAGAGAACGGGGGAGGAGAAGGGGAGTGGGAGAGGGGGAGTAGGAGAGAGGAGAGAGGGAGGAGGAGAAGAGGACAGAGAGTGAGAGGGAGGGGGAAGAGGGAGAGAGGAGGGGAGAGAGGGGAGGGAGGAGGTGGGGGAGGGGGAGGGAGAATGGGAGGAGGAGGAAGGAGAATGGGAGAGAGGGGGAGAGAGAGAGAGGGAGAGAGAGAGGGAGAGGGAGAGGGAGAGGGAGAGGGAGAGGGAGAGGGGGAGGGGAGAGGGGGAGGGGAGAGGAGGAGGAGAAAGGGGGAAAAGAAAGAAAGACTTGCATTTATATAGCGCCTTTCACGAACACCGGATGTCTCAACGCGCTTTACAGCCAATGAAGTACTTTTGAAGTGGAGTCACTGTGGTAATGTAGGAAGAGGAGGGGGAAGGGAAGAGGGAGAGGATGCAGAAATTACAGGGTTTATTTTGTTGGTTGAATTGAAATAAATCAGTGATGATGAATTGATATAAATAATTCCAGCGAGGCCCACAAGCTGCCAGTCTGGAATCTGCTCTACTTTCACACAGCATGACCAGCCCCAGAACAAGAATCACCAGTTTGCCAAAATGCTGACGGGCAGACACTAAAAAAGGTGCAGTTTGCTGCATAGCCGCGTGTGTCTTTATTTGGACAGTGGTAGCACAGTCTATATTTAGCTCGAGTCAGCGTTCCCTCCCATGCCCACCAAAGCCTTCTCCAAATAGTTTCACCGAAAACTCGTTTATGCGTGAAAACGTGATTTAACTTTTGCAACTGCAAGGTTACCTCTGGATGTGCGAAGAATCCATCGCTTTGCGTAGTACATCACTGATACCGTACTCTCTCATGTATGAGTTGCACCTTTAACTACAATTTACGGTACATGCAGTTTAATTTCCTCTGGTAGGTCACTGATCTCTGATATACCCTAAATGGTACATTTTGAAGGGGGTGCAGGAACAGAGACACCCGGGGGTGTATGTACATAAATCTTTGAAGGTGGCAGGACAAGTTGAGAAGGCTGTTAAAAACTCTTATAGGATTCCTTGGTTTTATAAACAGAGGCATAGAGTACAAAAGCAAGGAAGTTAGGCTAAACCTTTATAAAACACTGGTTAGGCCCCAGCCGGGGAATTGTGTCCAATTCTGGGCACCACACTTTAGGAAGGGTGTCAAGGCCTTGGAGAGGGTGCGGAAAAGATTTACTGGAAATGTGTGTAGGCATCAGGTGGCTGGATAAGACATGGCGGTGATGCCTCTCACAGCCAAACAGCCTGCTGACTTTCACTTCCTAAGCTCACGCACAATGGAGTATTGAAACACCACCCGCCTCTGAGGAGAACAACCCCAGCTTCTCCAGTCTCTCCACATAACTGAAGTCCCTCATCCCTGGAATCATTCTGGTCAATCTCCTCTGCACCCTCTCCAAGGCCTTGACGTCCTTCCTTACATTAGTATAGCCGAGGCACCTTCTGTCCATCAGACAACAGAAAGTGTCTCCTACTCTGTATTTTTTCCTTAAAAAAGACTGTCAATTCGACCAGGAGCTTTTGATCCATCTAAAAAATTTCTGCCACAACCCACTACGTACAACCCTTCACTCGAGGATAGTGGTTACGTTTCCGGACCAGTCATCCAGAGGCCTGGACTAATGATCCGGAGACGTGAGTTCAAATCCCACCACGGCATCTGGGGAATTTAAATTCAGTTAATTAAGTAAAAATCTGGAATAAAAAGCTAGTATCAGTAATGGTGACCATGAAACTACCGGATTGTCATAAAAACCCATCTGATTCACTAATGCCCTTCAGGGAAGGAAATCTGCCGTCCTTACCCGGTCTGGCTGATATGTGACTCCAGACCCATAGCAATGCGGTCGACTCTTAACTGCCCTCTGAAATGGCCTTGCGAGCCACTCAGTTGTATTCAAGAAGGCAGCTCACCACCTTCTCGAGGGCAAAGTAGGGATGGAGAATAAATGTTGGCCTTGCCGGTGGCATCCACATCCCGCAAATGAATAAAAAGAGAGAAAGAGAGTGGGAGGGAGGGTGAGAGAGGCTGAGTGCACTCACTGGGCTGACTACCTACACAGACCCTCACACAAACTCCCCGAATCTCTCCAGGATTGTTAATACCAGTCAACTTAAGCATAGAATTACATATAATTACATAGAATATACAGCACAGAAACAGGCCATTTGGCCCAACCAGTCTGTGCTGGAGTTCATACTCCACACGAGTCTCCTCCCATTCCATCTACCTCATCTCAGCCTTGCAGCATGTGTTTCGAATCCCTAATCTCTCAAGTACTCATCTAGTTTCCTTTTGAAAACCTCAAAGCTATTTGCCTCAACCACTGCCTGTGGTAGTGAGTTCCACATTCTAACCACTCTCTGAGTAAAGAAATTTCTCCTTATTTCCCTATTGGATTTATTAGTGACTATCTTGTATTCATGGCCCCTCATTTTGGATTCTCCCACAAGTGAAAACATTCTCTCCACATCTACCCTGTCCAACCCATTCATAATTATAAAGACCTCTACGAGATCTCCTCCAAGTCTTTCCTTTTCTGAAGAAAAAAGCCCCAACCTGTTCAATCTTTCCCGATAGCTGTAATCTCTCAGTTTACCAAAGCCATCACTGTGAGTACAGGATAGAAATTCAGAACATTCTATCCATTCTTTCTTTGGTAGTCAGCCGTGGCACCTAGGGATGGGCAATAAATGCTGGCCTTGCCAGCGACACCCAGCGCGCCCATGAACGAATTAAAAAACAACCCTCGCCTCCGAGTCAGAAGGTTGTGGGTTCAAGTCCCGCTCTAGAGACTTGAGCACAAAAACCTAGGTGGACACTCCAGTGCAGTGCTGAGGGAGCGCTGCACTGCCAGAGGTGCCGTCTTTCTGATGAGACGTCAAACTGAGGCCCTGTCTGCCCTCTCAGGTGGACATAAAAGATCCCATGGAATTATTTTGAAGAAGAGCAGGGGAGTTCTCCCTGGTGTCCTGGCCAATATTGATCCCTCAATCAACATCACAAACAGATTTTCTGGTCATTATCAGATTGCTGTTTCTGGGAGCTTGCTGTGCACAAATTGGCTGCCGTGTTTCCCTACAATACAACAGTGACTACACTTCAAAAAGTACTCCATTGGCTGTAAAGCGCTTTGACACGTCCAATGGTCGTGAAAGGCGCTACATAAATGCAAGTCTTTCTTTCTTTTCCTGGGTCCTAGCCCAAGCTGGCTACACCTATAAACCCTGGGTAACCCAAGCATGTCGCTGACGATCAAACCCGCAGCTGGACACACACACGTGACGCCCAATCCACCAATGATTTTCACTCCCGGGCACTGGGATCTGGTTGGGAACAGGAGCCCTGAGGCCCACCCACTCATTGTTCCTGCACCAAGATGGCCGCACAGTGAACCTTCCCATCCTCCTTTTCCACGATGGCGGCCGTTAACCCGGGCCTGTTACCAGAAAAAAAACCCCGCAGCAGCAAACGCGAGACCATTAGGTTATTAATTGCGTCCTACACCAGGTGTTTATGAAGCTTCCCCGCCCACACGCCGGGTTCATTACTCCCCTGAGCTCCGGTGTCCATTACTCGCTGCCACTGCAACTCTCCTGGTGTGTGGGCAGGGAGGCTTCATAAACATCTGGTGTAGGCTGCAAGCAATTGCCAACACAACTGAGGGGAGGGCGAGATGGAGGAGGTGGGGTGGGGGTGAGTGTAGGTCGAGAATGGGGGTGGGATTGCAGCATGTACTGAACAAAATGAAATGCTCTCAATTCAAGGAAGAATCAAAGGGTGAAACGCATTGCTCGGATGCTGATAATGAAGTACCGATGGGCAGCCCACCTGCACCATTGCCTGGATTTAAAACTGCTTCACAGTCCCCCTTTATAATATGCACATTCCTCAGTATAAAAGAAAGACTTGCATTTATATAGCACCTTTCACGACCACCGGACATCTCAAAGCGCTTTACAGCCAATGAAGTACTTTTGGTTAACCTTCTGACTCAGAGGCGAGAGTGTTGCCCACTGAGCCACAGCTGACACACAAAAGGCAGGGTCTCGCCACAAACAAAGCAGGCTGCACAATGTCCGAATTAGCCAGCGATATATCAGGAGGCTCTCGGAGCTTGTGTTCCAATGAGTCAGTAACACTCTGATAGACCCCACACTCCTCACTGTAACACTCTCTGATATATTCTATAGATTCTGGAACAGTTCCCATGGATTGGAGGATAGCTAATGTTACCCCACTATTCAAAAAAGGTGGTAGAGAGAAAACGGGGAATTATAGGCCGGTAAGCCTGACATTGATAGTGGGGAAAATGCTAGAGTCCATTATAAAAGCTGTAATAGCAGAGCACTTGGAAAACAGTGACAGGATTGGGCAAAGTCAACATGGATTTACAAAAGGTAAATCGTGCTTGACTAATCTTGACTAATTTTTTGAGGATGTAACTGGTAGAATAGATAAGGGAGAACCAGTGGATGTGGTATATTTGGACTTCCAGAAGGCTTTCGATAAGGTCCCACATAAGAGATTAGCGTGTAAAGTTAAAGCACATGGGATTGGGGGAAAGGTACTGACTTGGATGGAGAACTGGTTGGTAGACAGGAAGCAAAGAGTTGGAATAAACGGCTCTTTTTCCGAGTGGCAAGCAGTGACTAGTGGGGTACCGCAGGGATCGGTGCCAGGACCCCAGCTATTCACAATATATTAATGATCTAGACGAGGGAACTAGATGTAATATCTCCAAGTTTGCAGACGACACAAACCTTAGTTGGGCGTGTGTGCTGTGAGGAGGATGCCGAGAAACTCCAGTATGATTGGGCAGATGTATGTCAGATGCAGTATAATGTGGATAAATGCGAGGTTAATCACTTTGGTGGCAAAAACAGGAAGGCAGATTATTATCTGAATGGCAATAGATTGGGAGAAGGGGAAGTGCAACGAGACCTGGGTGTCCTTGTGCACCAGTCGCTGAAGGTAAGCATGCAGGTGCAGCAGGCAGTTAAGAAGGCTAATGGTATGTTGGCCTTCGTAGCGAGAGGATTCGAGTACAGGAACAAGGATGTCTTGCTGCAGTTGTACGGGGCCTTGGTGAGACCACACCGAGTATTGTGTGCAGTTTTGGTCGCCTTATCTGAGGAAGGATGTTCTTGCCATGGAGGGAGTGCAGCAAAGATTCACCACTCTGATACCTGGGATGGCAGGAATGACGTATGAGGAGAGATTGGGTCGATTGGGCTTATACTCGCTGGAGTTTAGAAGAATGAGAGGGGATCTCATTGAAACTTATAAAATTCTAACAGGACTAGACAGACTAGATGCAGGAAGGATGTTCCCAATGGCGGGGGAGCCCAAAACCAGGGGTAACAGTCTAAAGATAAGGGGTAAGCCATTTAGGACTGAGATGAGGAGGAATTTCTTCACCCAGCGAGTGGTGAACCTGTGGAATTCTCTACCACAGAAGGCAGTTGAGGCCAATTCATTAAATATATTCAAGAAGGAGTGAGATATATTTCTTAAGGCTAAAAGGATCAAGGGATATGGGGAGAAGGCAGGGACAGGGTACTGAGTTTGGATGATCAGCCATGATCTCATTTAATGGCGGAGCAGGCTCGAGGGGCCGAATGGCCTACTCCTGCTCCTATCTTCTATGTTTCTATGTTTCCCCCACACCCCTCACTGTAACACTCTCTGATATACCCCACACCCCTCACTGTAACACTCTCTGATATACCCCACACCCCTCACTAACACTCTGATATACCCTACACCCCTCACTGTAACACTGATATACCCCACACCCCTCACTGTAACACTGATATACCCACACCCCTCACTGCATTCAACAAATCCTATGCTTACATCTCAATAGTCACTGCACTTCATGGCGTTAAACACATTGAGATGTTTCACTGTGAGGAGGCCCTGCTGTACATCAACACAAGGATTCTCCATACCCTGGTGTCTGAGCCACAGCAAAAACCTTGAAAGGAAATCTTTCTCATGGGTCTCACATGGCATGAAGGGAAGTGACAGAAGTGAAGCTGTTTTCTAAACAATTTAACATGAAAGAAAGAAAGAAGCATGACTTCAGGATCGCAGCCTGTGGCCTAATGTGGCCACAGAGCAATCATTGTGTTGTGTCTGGTTCACTCTCTCTACATCACATGCACAAGGCAGCGGCGAGGAAAGGGAATGGCCACCAGGCTCAGAGGGGAGCGCCTGTAAAATAACCGATTGCGAGATCTGTAAGGAATGAACAGGCCCCGAAGAGATCATTTTGATCCAACTGATTGGTCTCAAACTTCAGAAAAATACTCCAGCATTGCATCAGCTGGAGTGGTAGCACCCTCGCCTCCAAGTCAGAAAGTCCTGGGTTCAAGCCCTACTCCAGAGATTTGAGCACAGAATCTAGGCTGACACTCCCAGTGTTGGAGCTGCCATCTTGTGGATGAGATATTCAACCATCTGCCCTCTCAGGTAGATGTAAAATATCCCACAGCCACTAATGGAAAAGGAGCTGGGGAGTTCTCCCCGGTGTCCTGGCCAACATTTATCCCTCAACCAATACCACAAAAAAATAATGAACTGATCATTTCTCTCTCTGCTGTCAGTGGGAGCTTGCTGTGTACAAATTGACTGACATGTTTCCCACATATCAGGGACTACACTTCAAAAGGTATTAATTGGCTGTGAAGTGCTTTGTGAAGGCCTGATAAGGGGCTGTGTAAATGAAAGGTTCTTTCTTTCTTTCAATGCGCTCTCTCTCTCTCTTCTCTATCTTTTTTCCGGCAAGTATCCATCCAGTTGCTGCTTGAACTTGCTAACAGAGTCCACCTGCACGGCAGTTTCATAGCTTCACCATCCTCTGTGTAACGTGTAAACCTACTGTGAGGGGTGCTTTTAAAAAAATCATTCTTGGGACGTGGGCGTCGCGGGCAAGGCCGGCATTTATTGTCCGTCCCTAATTGCCCTTGAGAAGGTGGTGGTGAGCCGCCTTCTTGAACCGCTGCAGTCCGTGTGGTGAAGGTGCTCCCACAGTGCTGTCAGAGAGGGAGTGCCAGGATTTTGACCCAGCGGCGATGAAGGTACAGCCGATTATATGTTCAGGTCACGATGGTGTGCGATTTGGAAGGGAGCTTGGAGGTGCTGCTGTTCCCATACTTCTGCCGCCCTTGTCCTTCTAGGTGGTGGAGATCGCAGGTTTGGGAGGTGCTGCAGTGTGGGGTGTTTCAGTGTTTATAACAAGGAGTGTAAGCATATCAGTGTTACAGTAAGGCATTTTTTAAAAATTCGTTTTATGGGATGTGGGCGTCGCTGGCAAGGCCAGCATTTATTGCCCATCCCTAATTGCCCTTGAGAAGGTGGTGGTGAGCCGCCTTCTTGAACCGCTGCAGTCCGTGTGGTGAAGGTGCTCCCACAGTGTTGTTAGGGAGGGAGTTCCAGGATTTTGACCCAGCGACGATGAAGGATCGGTGATATACTTCTAAGTCAGATGGTGTATGACTTGGAGGGGAACTTGGAGGTGGTGGTATATTGAGATATATCAAAGTATTACCGTGAGAGTGTGGGATATATCAGTGTTAAAGTAAGGGGTTGAGGTATGTCAGAGTATTATTGTGAGAGTGTGGGACAGTCAGCATGGATTTGTTAAGGGAAGGTCGTGTCTGACTGACATGATTGAATTTTTTGAGGAGGTAACAAGGAGGGTCGATGAGGGTAGTGTGTTTGATGTAGCCAACATGGATTTTTGCAACAAAAAAACTTGCATTTATATAGCGCCTTTCACCACCACCAAAGTGCTTTACAGCCAATGAAGTATTTTTTGAAGTGGAGTCACTGCTCTAATGTAGGAAACGCGGTAGCCAATTTGCACACAGCAAGCTCCCATAAGCAGCAATGTGATAATGACCAGATAATCTGTTTTATTGATGTTGATTGAGGGAGAAATATTGGTCAGGACTATTACCTGATATATCAGCAAGGCTTTTGACAAGGTCACACTTGGCAGACTGGTCAGAAAAGTAAAAGCCCATGGGATCCAAGGGAAAGTGTCAAGTTGGATCCATAATTGGCTCAGTGGCAGGAAGCAGAGGGTAATGGTCGATGGGTGTTTTTGTGACTGGAAGGCTGTTTCCAGTGGGGTTCCGCAGGGCTCAGTACTAGGTCCCTTGCTTTTTGTGGTGTATATCAATGATTTAGACTTCAATGTAGGGGCAACATTAAAAAGTTTGCAGATGATACAAAAATTGGCCGTGTGGTTGATAGTGAGGCAGAAAGCTGTAGCCTGCAGGAAGATAGCAATGGACTGGTCAGGTGGGCAGAACAGTGGCAAATGGCATTCAATCCGGAGAAGTGTGAGGTAATGCATTTGGGGAGGGCTAACTAGGCAAGGGAATACACATTAAACACTGCAAAGTGTAGAGGAACAGAGGGACCTTGGAGTGCATGTCCACAGATCCCTGAAGGTAGCAGGACAGGTAGATAAGGTGGTTAAGAAGACATACAGGATACTTTCCTTTATTAGCCGAGGCATAGAATATAAGAGCAGGGGGGTTATACTTGAACTGTATAAAACACTAGTTAGGCCTCAGCTAGAGTACTGCGTGCAGTTCTGGTCACCACATTACAGGAAAGATGTGACTGCACTGGAGAGGGTGCGGAGGAGATTTACAAGGATGTTGCCTGGGTTGGGGAATTTTGGCTATGGGGAAAGATTGGAGAGGCTGGGGTTGTTTTCTTTGGAACAGAAGAGGCTGAAGGGAGATTTAATTGAGTTGTATATAATTATGAGGGGCCTAGGAGGCAGACTACCTCACGACCATCAGAGACACAAAACAGAGACAGACCCTCACCAGGTACAGACTAAGCGACCACCAACTGGAAATTGAAAAAGGCAGATACAAGAAATCCTGGCAGCCTAGAGAGAATAGAATATGCGATCAATGTCTGGCCGGCGAGGTTGAAACAGAAATGCATTTCCTCCTAAAATGCGAAAAATTCAACACATCAAGAAACATATTATTCAACAAGCTAAGCCAAACAACCCCAGATTTCAAGGAATTGGATGACCTGTCAAAATTGAGATTAGTCCTGGGAGAAGGAGACAGACC
Organism: Somniosus microcephalus; assembly: GCF_052327205.1. Taxonomy (NCBI): domain Eukaryota; kingdom Metazoa; phylum Chordata; class Chondrichthyes; order Squaliformes; family Somniosidae; genus Somniosus; species Somniosus microcephalus. Next base: position 10,928,457 of record NC_140998.1, on the reverse strand, counting down.
ATACCTTGGGGCCAAATATGTAACAACATGTCACAACCTGAGGACTGTTTAAAATTAAGACTGTTTAAAATTAATATTGAACGTACCAAATGAAGTACAAAGACTGTTTAAAATTAATATTGTTTAAAAGTAATATTGTATGTACCCAACAAATGTCAAATCGATTGACACCTACAAAATGTTGAAAATGTACCTTTTTGCTATGTAAGCTTTGGCAATATGGTTCTCTGTAAACTTTCATGCCAATAAAGCATTTGAATTTGAATTTGAATTTGAATAGGAAAGACCCACACCCTTCACTGTAACACTGTAACTGCCTGAATGGGGGGTAGAGACAGAAACCCTCATCACATTTAAAAAGTGCTTGGATGTGCACTTGAAGTGCCGTAACCGACAAGGCCAGGAGCTGGAAAGTGGGATTAGGCTGGGATAGCTCTTTTTCGGCCGGCTCAGACACAATGGGCCAAAGGGCCTCCTTCTGTGTCATAACTTTCCATGATTCTATATCAGTGTTACAGTGAGGGGAATACCATAGTGTTACAGTGAGGGGTGTGGTGTATACCAGAGTGATACAGTGAGGGGTGTGGGGTATATCAGAGTGTTACAGTGAGGGGTGTGGGGTATACCATAGTGTTACAGTGAGGGGTGTGGGGTATACCAGAGTGATACAGTGAGGGGTGTGGGGTATATCAGAGAGTGTTACAGTGAGGGGTGTGGGGTATATCAGTGTGTTACAGTGAGGGGTGTGGGGTATATCAGAGTGATACAGTGAGGGGTGTGGGGTATATCAGAGAGTGATACAGTGAGGGGTGTGGGGTATATCAGTGTTACAGTGAGGGGTGTGGGGTATATCAGAGAGTGATACAGTGAGGGGTGTGGGGTATATCAGTGTGTTACAGTGAGGGGTGTGGGGTATATCAGAGTGATACAGTGAGGGGTGTGGGGTATATCAGTGTGTTACAGTGAGGGGTGTGGGGTATATCAGAGTGTTACAGTGAGGGGTGTGGGGTATATCAGTGTGTTACAGTGAGGGGTGTGGGGTATATCAGTGTGTTACAGTGAGGGGTGTGGGGTATATCAGAGTGATACAGTGAGGGGTGTGGGGTATATCAGTGTGTTACAGTGAGGGGTGTGGGGTATATCAGAGTGTTACAGTGAGGGGTCATAGAGTCATAGAGTTTTACAGCACAGAAAGAGGCCCTTCGGCCCATCGTGTCTGCGCCGCCCATCCATCCCTGTCCAGTCTAATCCCATTTTCCAGCATTTGGTCCATAGCCTTGTATGCAATGGCATTTCAAGTGCTCATCCAAATGCTTCTTGAATGTTGTGAGGGTTCCTGCCTCTACCACCCTTTCAGGCATTGAGTTCCACATTCCAACCACCCTCTGGGTGAAAAAGTTCCTCCTCAAATCCCCTCTAAATCTCCTGCCCCTTACCCTGAATCTATGCCCCCTTGTTATTGACCCCCCTACTAAGGGGAAAAGTTCCTCTTTGTCTACCCTATCTATGCCCCTCATCATTTTGTACACCTCAATCAGGTCCCCCCTCAGCCTTCTTTGCTCCAAGGAAAACAACCCCAGCCTGTCCAGCCTCTCTTCATAGCTGAGGCGCTCCATCCCAGGTAACATCCTGGTGAATCTTCTCTGCACCCTCTCCAAAGCAATCACATCCTTCCTATAGTGAGGCGACCAGAACTGCACACAGTACTCCAGCTGTGGCCTCACCAGCGTTTTGTACAGCTCCATCATAACCTCCCTGCTCTTATATTCTATGCCTCGGCTAATGAAGGCAAGTATCCCATATGCCTTTTTAACCACCTTATCTTCCTGTTCCGCTGCCTTCAGGGATCTATGTACATGTACACCAAGGTCCCTCTGACCCTCTGTACTTCCTAGGGTCCTACCACTCATTGTGTATTCCCTTGCCTTATTTGTCCGTCCAAAATGCATCACCTCGCACTTTTCAGGGTTAAATTCCATTTGCCACTTTTCCGCCCATCTGACCAACCCGTTTATATCGTCCTGTAGCCTGAGGCTTTCCTCCTCACAATTTACCACCCCACCAATTTTCGTGTCATCTGCGAACTTACTGATCATACCTTTTACATTCTCATCCAAATCATTTATGTAGATCACAAACAACAAGGGACCCAGCACCGATCCCTGAGGTACCCCACTGGACACAGGCTTCCAGTCACAAAAGCAACCTTCGACCATCACCCTCTGCCTCCTGCCACTCAGCCAGTTTATGATCCAACGCGCCAAGGCACCCTGGATCCCATGGGCTCTTACCTTCTTGACCAGTCTCCTATGCGGGACTTTGTCAAAAGCTTTACTGAAGTCCATGTAAACCACATCCACAGCATTTCCCTCATCCACCCCCCTAGTCACCCCCTCGAAAAATTCAATCAGATTTGTCAGACATGATTTACCCTTGACAAAGCCATGCTGACTATCCCTGATTAATCCTTGCCTCTCCAAGTGGAGACTAATTTTGTCCCTCAGAATTTTTTCCAATAATTTCCCTACCACAGATGTTAGGCTCACTGGCCTGTAATTCCCTGGTTTATTCCCTGGTGTGGGGTATATCAGAGTGATACAGTGAGGGGTGTGGGGTATATCAGTGTGTTACAGTGAGGGGTGTGGGGTATATCAGAGTGTTACAGTGAGGGGTGTGGGGTATATCAGAGTGTTACAGTGAGGGGTGTGGGGTATACCAGAGTGATACAGTGAGGGGTGTGGGGTATATCAGTGTGTTACAGTGAGGGGTGTGGGGTATATCAGAGTGATACAGTGAGGGGTGTGGGGTATATCAGAGTGATACAGTGAGGGGTGTGGGGTATATCAGAGTGTTACAGTGAGGGGTGTGGGGTATATCAGTGTGTTACAGTGAGGGGTGTGGGGTATATCAGAGTGATACAGTGAGGGGTGTGGGGTATATCAGAGAGTGTTACAGTGAGGGGTGTGGGGTATATCAGTGTTACAGTGAGGGGTGTGGGGTATATCAGTGTGTTACAGTGAGGGGTGTGGGGTATATCAGAGTGTTACAGTGAGGGGTGTGGGGTATATCAGAGTGTTACAGTGAGGGGTGTGGGGTATATCAGTGTGTTACAGTGAAGGGTGTGGGGTATATCAGAGTGTTACAGTGAGGGGTGTGGGGTATATCAGTGTTTTACAGTGAGGGGTGTGGGGTATATCAGAGTGTGTTACAGTGAGGGGTGTGGGGTATATCAGAGTGTTACAGTGAGGGGTGTGGGGTATATCAGAGTGTGTTACAGTGAGGGGTGTGGGGTATATCAGAGTGTTACAGTGAGGGGTGTGGGGTATATCAGAGTGTTACAGTGAAGGGTGTGGGGTATATCAGAGTGTTACAGTGAGGGGTGTGGGGTATATCAGAGTGTTACAGTGAAGGGTGTGGGGTATATCAGAGTGTTACAGTGAGGGGTGTGGGGTATATCAGAGTGTTACAGTGAGGGGTGTGGGGTATATCAGTGTGTTACAGTGATGGGTGTGGGGTACATCAGTGTTACAGCGAGGGGTGTGGGGTATATCAGTGTGTTACAGTGAGGGGTGTGGGGTATATCAGTGTGTTACAGTGAGGGGTGTCGGGTATATCAGAGTGTTACAGTGAGGGGTGTGGGGTATACCATAGTGTTACAGTGAGGGGTGTGGGGTATATCAGAGTGTTACAGTGAGGGGTGTGGGGTATATCAGTGTTACAGCGAGGGGTGTGGGGTATATCAGTGTGTTACAGTGAGGGGTGTGCGGTATATCAGTGTGTTACAGTGAGGGGTGTGGGGTACATCAGTGTTACAGCGAGGGGTGTGGGGTATATCAGTGTGTTACAGTGAGGGGTGTGGGGTATATCAGAGTGTTACAGTGAGGGGTGTGGGGTATACCATAGTGTTACAGTGAGGGGTGTGGGGTATATCAGAGTGTTACAGTGAGGGGTGTGGGGTATATCAGTGTTACAGCGAGGGGTGTGGGGTATATCAGTGTGTTACAGTGAGGGGTGTGGGGTATACCAGAGTGATACAGTGAGGGGTGTGGGGTATACCATAGTGTTACAGTGAGGGGTGTGGGGTATATCAGTGTGTTACAGTGAGGGGTGTGGGGTATATCAGAGTGTTACAGTGAGGGGTGTGGGGTATATCACAGTGTTACAGTGAGGGGTGTGGGGTATATCAGAGTGTTACAGTGAGGGGTGTGGGGTATATCAGAGTGTTACAGTGAGGGGTGTGGGGTATATCAGTGTGTTACAGTGAGGGGTGTGGGGTATATCACAGTGATACAGTGAGGGGTGTGGGGTATATCAGTGTGTTACAGTGAGGAGTGTGGTGTATATCACAGTGTTACAGTGAGGGGTGTGGGGTATATCAGAGTGTTACAGTGAGGGGTGTGGGGTATATCAGAGTGTTACAGTGAGGGGTGTGGGGTATATCACAGTGTTACAGTGAGGGGTGTGGGGTATATCACAGTGTTACAGTGAGGGGTGTGGGGTATATCAGAGTGTTACAGTGAGGGGTGTGGGGTATATCACAGTGTTACAGTGAGGGGTGTGGGGTATATCAGAGAGTGTTACAGTGAGGGGTGTGGGGTATATCAGAGAGTGTTACAGTGAGGGGTGTGGGGTATATCACAGTGTTACAGTGAGGGGCGTGGTGTGTATCACAGTGTTACAGTGAGGGGTGTGGGGTATATCAGAGAGTGTTACAGTGAGGGGTGTGGGGTATATCAGAGAGTGTTACAGTGAGGGGTGTGGGGTATATCAGAGAGTGTTACAGGGAGGGGTGTGGGGTATACCAGAGAGTTTCAGTGAGATGTGTGGGGTACATCAGAGTGTTACAGTGAGGGGTGTGGGGTATATCAGAGTGTTACAGTGAGGGGTGTGGGGTATATCAGAGTGTTACAGTGAGGGGTGTGGGGTATACCAGAGTGTTACAGTGAGGGGTGTGGGGTATATCAGAGTGATACAGTGAGGGGTGTGGGGTATATCAGAGTGATACAGTGAGGGGTGTGGGGTATATCAGAGTGTTACAGTGAGGGGTGTGGGGTATATCAGTGTGTTACAGTGAGGGGTGTGGGGTATATCAGAGTGATACAGTGAGGGGTGTGGGGTATATCAGAGAGTGTTACAGTGAGGGGTGTGGGGTATATCAGTGTTACAGTGAGGGGTGTGGGGTATATCAGTGTGTTACAGTGAGGGGTGTGGGGTATATCAGAGTGTTACAGTGAGGGGTGTGGGGTATATCAGAGTGTTACAGTGAGGGGTGTGGGGTATATCAGTGTGTTACAGTGAAGGGTGTGGGGTATATCAGAGTGTTACAGTGAGGGGTGTGGGGTATATCAGTGTTTTACAGTGAGGGGTGTGGGGTATATCAGAGTGTGTTACAGTGAGGGGTGTGGGGTATATCAGAGTGTTACAGTGAGGGGTGTGGGGTATATCAGAGTGTGTTACAGTGAGGGGTGTGGGGTATATCAGAGTGTTACAGTGAGGGGTGTGGGGTATATCAGAGTGTTACAGTGAAGGGTGTGGGGTATATCAGAGTGTTACAGTGAGGGGTGTGGGGTATATCAGAGTGTTACAGTGAAGGGTGTGGGGTATATCAGAGTGTTACAGTGAGGGGTGTGGGGTATATCAGAGTGTTACAGTGAGGGGTGTGGGGTATATCAGTGTGTTACAGTGATGGGTGTGGGGTACATCAGTGTTACAGCGAGGGGTGTGGGGTATATCAGTGTGTTACAGTGAGGGGTGTGGGGTATATCAGTGTGTTACAGTGAGGGGTGTCGGGTATATCAGAGTGTTACAGTGAGGGGTGTGGGGTATACCATAGTGTTACAGTGAGGGGTGTGGGGTATATCAGAGTGTTACAGTGAGGGGTGTGGGGTATATCAGTGTTACAGCGAGGGGTGTGGGGTATATCAGTGTGTTACAGTGAGGGGTGTGCGGTATATCAGTGTGTTACAGTGAGGGGTGTGGGGTACATCAGTGTTACAGCGAGGGGTGTGGGGTATATCAGTGTGTTACAGTGAGGGGTGTGGGGTATATCAGAGTGTTACAGTGAGGGGTGTGGGGTATACCATAGTGTTACAGTGAGGGGTGTGGGGTATATCAGAGTGTTACAGTGAGGGGTGTGGGGTATATCAGTGTTACAGCGAGGGGTGTGGGGTATATCAGTGTGTTACAGTGAGGGGTGTGGGGTATACCAGAGTGATACAGTGAGGGGTGTGGGGTATACCATAGTGTTACAGTGAGGGGTGTGGGGTATATCAGTGTGTTACAGTGAGGGGTGTGGGGTATATCAGAGTGTTACAGTGAGGGGTGTGGGGTATATCACAGTGTTACAGTGAGGGGTGTGGGGTATATCAGAGTGTTACAGTGAGGGGTGTGGGGTATATCAGAGTGTTACAGTGAGGGGTGTGGGGTATATCAGTGTGTTACAGTGAGGGGTGTGGGGTATATCACAGTGATACAGTGAGGGGTGTGGGGTATATCAGTGTGTTACAGTGAGGAGTGTGGTGTATATCACAGTGTTACAGTGAGGGGTGTGGGGTATATCAGAGTGTTACAGTGAGGGGTGTGGGGTATATCAGAGTGTTACAGTGAGGGGTGTGGGGTATATCACAGTGTTACAGTGAGGGGTGTGGGGTATATCACAGTGTTACAGTGAGGGGTGTGGGGTATATCACAGTGTTACAGTGAGGGGTGTGGGGTATATCAGAGTGTTACAGTGAGGGGTGTGGGGTATATCACAGTGTTACAGTGAGGGGTGTGGGGTATATCAGAGAGTGTTACAGTGAGGGGTGTGGGGTATATCAGAGAGTGTTACAGTGAGGGGTGTGGGGTATATCACAGTGTTACAGTGAGGGGCGTGGTGTGTATCACAGTGTTACAGTGAGGGGTGTGGGGTATATCAGAGAGTGTTACAGTGAGGGGTGTGGGGTATATCAGAGAGTGTTACAGTGAGGGGTGTGGGGTATATCAGAGAGTGTTACAGGGAGGGGTGTGGGGTATACCAGAGAGTTTCAGTGAGATGTGTGGGGTACATCAGAGTGTTACAGTGAGGGGTGTGGGGTATATCAGAGTGTTACAGTGAGGGGTGTGGGGTATATCAGAGTGTTACAGTGAGGGGTGTGGGGTATACCAGAGTGTTACAGGGAGGGGTGTGGGGTATATCACAGTGTTACAGTGAGGGGTGTGGGGTATATCACAGTGTTACAGTGAGGGGCGTGGTGTGTATCACAGTGTTACAGTGAGGGGTGTGGCGTATATCAGAGTGTTACAGTGAGGGGTGTGAGGTATATCAGTGTTACAGTGAGGGGTGTGGGGTATATCAGAGTGTTACAGTGAGGGGTGTGGGGTATATTAGTGTGTTACAGTGAGGGGTGTGGGGTATATCAGAGTGTTACAGTGAGGAGTGTGGGGTATATCAGAGTGTTACAGTGAGGGGTGTGGGGTATATCAGAGTGTTACAGTGAGGGATGTGGGGTATATCAGTGTTACAGTGAGTGGTGTGGAGTATATCAGTGTTACAGTGAGGGGTGTGGGGTACATCAGTGTTACAGTGAGGGGTGTGGGGTGTATCAGTGTTACAGTGAGGGGTGTGGGGTATACTAGAGAATTATAGTGAGGGGTGTGGGGTATATCAGAGTGTTGCAGTGAGGGGTGTGGGGTATACCAGAGAGTTTCAGTGAGATGTGTGGGGTACATCAGAGTGTTACAGTGAGGGGTGTGGGGTATATCAGTGCTACAGTGAGGGGTGTGGGGTATATCAGTGTTACAGTGAGGCATGTGGGGTATATCAGTGTTACAGTGAGGGGTGTGGGGTATATCAGTGTTACAGTGAGGGATGTCGGGTATATCAGTGTGTTACAGTGAGGGGTGTTGGGTATATCAGAGAGTGTTACAGTGAGGGGTGTTGGGTATATCAGTGTTACAGTGAGGGGTGTCGGGTATATCAGTGTGTTACAGTGAGGGGTGCTGGGTATATCAGAGTGTTACAGTGAGGGGTGTGGGGTAGATCAGAGTGTGTTACAGTGAGGGGTATATCAGTGTTACAGTGAGGGGTGTGGGGTATATCAGAGTGTTACAGTGAGGGGTGTAGGGTAGATCAGAGTGATACAGTGAGGGGTGTGGGTTATATCGGAGTGTTACACTTCGGGGTGTGGGGTATATCAGAGTGTTACAGTGAGGGGTGTGGGGTATATCAGAGTGTTACAGTGAGGGGTGTGGGGTATATCAGTGTGTTACAGTGAGGGGTGTGGGGTATATCTGTGTTACAGTGAGGGGTGTGAGGTATATCAGTGTGTTACAGTGAGGGGTGTGGGGTATATCAGTGTGTTACAGTGAGCGGTGTGGGGTATATCAGTGTGTTACAGTGAGGGGTGTGGGGTATATCAGTGTGTTACAGTGAGGGGTGTGGGGTATATTAGTGTTACAGTGAGGGGTGTGGGGTATATCAGTGTTACAGTGAGGGGTGTGGTGTATATCAGTATGTTACAGTGAGGGGTGTGGGGTATATCAGTGTTACAGTGAGGGGTGTGGGGTATATCAGTGTTACAGTGAGGGGTGCGGGGTATATCAGTGTTACAGTGAGGGGTGTGGGGTATATCAGTGTGTTACAGTGAGGGGTGTGGGGTATATCAGAGTGTTACAGTGAGGGGTGTGGAGTATATCAGTGTTACAGTGAGGGGTGTGGGGTATATCAGTGTGTTACAGTGAGGGGTGTGGGGTATATCAGAGAGTGTTACAGTGAGGGGTGTGGTGTATATCACAGTGTTACAGTGAGGGGCGTGGTGTATATCACAGTGTTACAGTGAGGGGTGTGGGGTATATCAGAGAGTGTTACAGTGAGGGGTGTGGGGTATATCAGAGTGTGTTACAGTGAGGGGTGTGGGGTATTATCAGAGAGTGTTACAGTGAGGGGTGTGGGGTATATCAGAGTGTTAGTGAGGGGTGTGGGGTATATCAGAGTGTTACAGGGAGGGGTGTGGGGTATGTCAGAGTGTTACAGTGAGGGGTGTGGGGTATGTCAGAGTGTTACAGTGAGGGGTGTGGGGTATATCAGAGTGTTACAGTGAGGGATGTGGGGTATATCAGTGTTACAGTGAGTGGTGTGGAGTATATCAGTGTTACAGTGAGGGGTGTGGGGTACATCAGTGTTACAGTGAGGGGTGTGGGGTATATCAGTGTTACAGTGAGGGGTGTGGGGTATACTAGAGAATTATAGTGAGGGGTGTGGGGTATATCAGTGTGTTACAGTGAGGGGTGTGGGGTATATCAGAGTGTTACAGTGAGGGGTATATCAGTGTTACAGTGAGGGGTGTGGGGTATATCAGTGTGTTACAGTGAGGGGTGTGGGGTATATCAGTGTTACAGTGAGGGGTGTGGGGTATATCAGAGTGTTACAGTGAGGGGTGTGGGGTATATCAGTGTTACAGTGAGGGGTGTGGGGTATATCAGAGTGTTACAGTGAGGGGTGTGGGGTATATCAGTGTTACAGTGAGGGGTGTGGGGTATATCAGAGTGTTACAGTGAGAGGTGTGGGGTATATCAGAGTGTTACAGTGAGGGGTGTCGGGTATATCAGAGTGTTACAGTGAGGGGTGTGGGGTATATCAGTGTTACAGTGAGGGGTGTGGGGTATATCAGAGTGTTACAGTGAGGGGTGTGGGGTATATCAGAGTGTTACAGTGAGGGGTGTGGGGTATATCAGAGTGTTACAGTGAGGGGTGTGGGGTATATCAGAGTGTTACAGTGAGGGGTGTCGGGTATATCAGAGTGTTACAGTGAAGGGTGTGGGGTATATCAGTGTTACAGTGAGGGGTGTGGGGTATATCAGTGTTACAGTGAGGGGTGTGGGGTATATCAGTGTTACCGTGAGGGGTGTGGGGTATATCAGTGTTACCGTGAGGGATGTGGGGTATATCAGTGTTACCGTGAGGGGTGTGGGGTATATCAGTGTTACAGTGAAGGGTGTGGGGTATATCAGTGTTACAGTGAGGGGTGTGGGGTATATCAGTGTTACCGTGAGGGGTGTGGGGTATATCAGTGTTACAGTGAGTGGTGTGGGGTATATCAGTGTTGCAGTGAGGGGTGTGGGGTATATCAGTGTTACCGTGAGGGGTGTGGGGTATATCAGTGTTACCGTGAGGGGTGTGGGGTATATCAGAGTGTGTATTAGTCAGGGCATAAATCAGGAAAGGATTATTTTTTTTAAACTCGGATGTGCAGATTAATACTGATTTTGAAATCTTACTGGATCACAAACGTCCCACTAGAGTAGCTATTTTGCATGATGTTGAAGTAAAACAAAAATATTATTTTTTAAATCCCACCCTGCAGTCGGGCTGCTCAGAGGTGCTGCTGCTTCTAGTAAAAGCATCAAGTGGTTTCCGAAGCCGAGACCCAGCAATGAAACCTGACGCTCCTCTCCACAGGCTTCAAGCCAGGTGCTGCGTTAGAAAAAGAAATGTACTTTTATGAAGCAAAATTAACAGCGCAGCAATTTCATAGCAGTCTCTGGGTTAGGGAGAGAGATTAAAAAACTATCAACCAGGGTTCCCGGTTACTGTTAAGCAAGTCCCGCCAAACATGCATACACAAAGGCATTTGGGAACAGGTTTAGCTCGGACAGTTCCTTCATTGCAAAACAGCCAATTGAGTATCTGTCTCACACACACAGAATGGCCAGATGCACAAAGTATGAGGGAGGGAGATCGTCAGAGACAGAGATGAGGGGAGAGAGAGACAGGGGGACAAAGAGAGAGAGAGAGACAGACACAGAGGGAAGGGTGAGAGTGAGAGAGACAGAGGAGAAAGAGAGAGGAAAGAGAGACCGAGGGAGGGTAGAGTGATTTATAAAGGTTTACAATAGCTTCTTTGCATTTGCACTCTGTGCCTCTATTATTAAAGAAAGACTTGCATTTCTATAGCGCCTTTCACAACCACCGAACGTCTCAAAGCGCTTTACAGCCAATGAGGTACTTTTTGAAGTGTAGTCACTGTTGTAATGTAGGAAACGCGGCAGCCAATTTGCGCACAGCAAGCTCCCACAAATAGCAATGTGATAATGACCAGAAAATCTGTTTTTGTTATGTTGGTTGAGGGATAAATATTAGCCCAGGACACCAGGGAGAACGCCCCTGCTCTTCTTCGAAATAGTGCCATGGGATCTTTTACGTCCACCCGAAAGAGCAGACGGGGCCTCGGTTTAACGTCTCATCCGAAAGATGGCACCTCCGACAGTACAGCACTCCCTCAGCACTGCACTGGGAGTGTCAGCCTAGCTTTATGTGCACAAGTCCCTGGAGTGGGACTTGAACCCACAACCTTCTGACTCAGAGCGAGTGTGTCACCAACTGAGCCACAACTGACACATAAAGACAAGTATCCCGTATGCTTTTTTAACAGCTTTATCAACTTGTCCTGCCACCTTCAAAGATTTGTGTATGTAAATCCCCAGTCTCTCTCTTCCTGCACCCCCATAGAAAAATTTCTTGAGATTAAAAAAAAACGCTCTGGGAAGGCACCGGGATCTTACATAGAACGTACAGCCCAGAAACAGGCCATTCGGCCCAACTAGTCCATGCCGGTGTTTCTGCTCCACACGAGCCTCCTCCCACCCTACTTCATCACACCCCATCAACATATCCTTCTATTCCTTTCCCCCTCATATGTTTATCTAGCTTCCTCTTAAATGCATCTATGCTATTTGCCTCAACCACTCCCTGTGGTAGCGAGTTCCACATTCTCACCACTCTCTGAGGAGTGGGCCTTTGGCATAGCGATAGCATCCCCGCCGCTGGGCCAGAAGGCGTAGGGTTTCGAACCCCGCTCCAGACAGTCCCGGCAAGTGGAGTCGGAGCTCTGGCTCTAAATTCTGGGTTGACATCCAGCAGGATACTTGCGTCCGTGGGTATGGGTGGCGCCCCCCCTCGTATGGGTTGTGGGAGCCCGTAAAACCCTCCCGCCATAGGACTAACCACCCTAATGGCTGGTACGAAGATGGTTATGGTCACGGAAGGAGCGTTAATCGTGGCCAGAAATCCTTCCACCACTTCATACAGTTCCCCAAAGGGAACAGTGTGAAGACACGTACGACAACGACCACTCTCTGGGTAAAGAAGTTTCTCTTGAATTCCCTATTGGATTTATTAGTGACTATCTTATATTCATGGTCTGTAGTTTTGGTTTCCCCCATGAGTGGAAACATCTTCTCTACATCTACCCTATCAAACCCTTTCATAATCTTAAATACATGGGGGGGGATAGAACATAAGAACATAAGAAATAGGAGCAGGAGTCGGCCATTTGGCCCTTCGAGCCTGCTCCACCATTCAATGAGATCATGGCTGATCTTCTGCCTCAACTCCATTCACCGGCCCTATCGCCACATCCCTTGATGCCCTTCCTAGTCAGAAATCTATCGACTTCTGTTTTGAATATACCCAATGACTGAGCCTCCACAGCCCTCTGGGGTAGAGAATTCCAAAGATTCACCACCCTCTGTGTGAAGAAATTTCTTCTCATCTCAGTCCTGAATGGCCTACCCTTTATCCTGAGGCTGTGGCCCCTGGTTCCAGATTCCTCAGCCAAGGGAAACATTCTCCCAGCATCCATCCTATCAAGCCCTGTAATAATTTTGTATGGTTCAATGAGATCCCCTCTCATTCTTCATAATTCAAGAGAATACAGGCCTAGTTTACTCAATCTCTTCTCATACGACAGTCCTGCCATCCCAGGAATCAATCTCATGAACCTTCATTGCACTCCCTCTATGGCAAGTATATCCTTCCTTAGGTAAGGAGACCAAAATTGTACACAGTACTCCAGGTGTGGTCTCACCAAGGCCCTGTATAATTGGAGTTAGACTTCTTCACTCCTGTACTCAAATCCTCTTGTAATGAACCAGGATCTCTTGGTGATCTCTAAGGATCAGTTGCACACTGCCTTACCAACTGAGCCATTGTAGAGTTATCATAGAATCATTGAAACTTACAGGAGGCCATTCGGCCCGTCGTGCCTGTGCTGTCTCTTTGAAAGAGCAGTGGTGCTCAGTCCCAAAGCCCCGCTTTCTGTGGGGAACCCTGTCAGTGCCTCATCCTCCAGGACCGTCCAACTCCCTTTTAAAATTATTTATGCAATCAGCTTCCACCACCTGTTCAGGTCGAGCGTTCCCGATCCCCACAACTCTGAGTGAAAACATTTCTCCTCATCTCCCCTCTAGAACTTTTACCAATAATTTTGAATCTGTGACCTCTGGTTATTGACCCACTCGCCAGAGGGAATCGTTTTTCCCTCTCTACTCGATCAAAACCTCATCATCTGGAAAACCTCTATTAGCTCACCTTCTCTGCTCCAAGGAGAACGGTCCTGACTTTTCCAACCTCTCCTCATAACTGAAGTCCCTCATCCCTGGTAACATCCTGGTAAACCTCCTCTGCACCCTTTCTAAGGCCTTTACATCTTTCCTGAAGTCTGGGGCCCAGAATTGTCCACAATACCCCAGCTGAGGCCTAACCAGTGATTTATAAAGTTCTAACATGATCTCATTGCTTTTATATTCTATTCCTCTATTTATAAACCCAATAACCCATATGCTTTTTTAACCACCTTATCAACTTGCTGTGCCGCCTTTAAGGATTTGTGTATATGGACACCAAGGTCTCTCTGCTCATCTACACTTTTCAAACGCGTGCCATTATAGGGTACTATCTTTCCATATTAGTCCTCATTTAGTGCATCACTTCACACGTCTCTGCATTGAACTCTATTTGCCATGTTTCTGCCCATTTCACCATCCTGTCCATGTCAGCCTGAAGCCTATGACTATCTACTACTTTGCCAAGTTTCAAGAGGGTCTCATCATGGAGTATCCCTGAAACCTGGTCCCCAATGTACAATGCTTCACTGTACAGTATTGCTACATTATGTGGACATCTCCCCTTCCAAACCCCAGCATATTTCCTGCTCTTCAGATTAACACTTTGAACTGAACACCTGAACGTCGGCACTGGAGACAAGTACAGAAGCAATGGGATCTGTCATCGATCACAGCCAGACCTTCTCTTTTAAATGCTACATCAGTAATTTACCAAGCACCTACCATATCTCAAAGGTTTGTTTGGTCTTTCCTTGAACTCGATAGGGGCTTGAAACTGATCTGTGGAATTTTCAACATTCCCGCTTTGGGAGGCCAATATACTCAGCTTCACTCTGCTCTTCCACCCTCCCAGCCCTCACCCTCGTCTTCTCTTTGATATAATGTGTTTAACCTGTACCCGTTCCTACTACTTAATGCCTGTGAGAGGAGACATGCTCGAACAAAAGAAATAGTTAGCAATGTTTAGATTCTGAAATCCTGACTCGCCACTAGGAATTTAGATGGAGCAGTCAGTATTACAATTTCACTCATGCTTGTCCTGATTAAAGCTGCCTCAATGGGGTGGCCAAGACAGCGGGACACTTCCTCACATAGTGATACCCACCAACCTGGGCAATGGGTCACCTCCCCACACTGTGATACCCATCAACCCGGGCAATGGGTCACCTCCCCACACTGTGATACCCATCAACCTGGGCAATGGGTCACCTCCCCACACTGTGATACCCATCAACCCGGGCAATGGGTCACCTCCCCACACTGTGATACCCATCAACCTGGGCAATGGGTCACCTCCGATACCCACCAACCTGGGCAATGGGTCACCTCCCCACTCCGATACCCACCAACCTGGGCAATGGGTCACCTCCCCACTCCGATACCCACCAACCTGGGCAATGGGTCACCTCCCCACACTGTGATACCCACCAACCTGGGCAATGGGTCACCTCCCCACTCCGATACCCACCAACCTGGGCAATGGGTCACCTCCCCACACTGTGATACCCACCAACCTGGGCAATGGGTCACCTCCCCACTCCGATACCCACCAACCTGGGCAATGGGTCACCTCCCCACACTGTGATACCCACCAACCTGGGCAATGGGTCACCTCCCCACTCCGATACCCACCAACCTGGGCAATGGGTCACCTCCCCACACTGTGATACCCACCAACCTGGGCAATGGGTCACCTCCCCACTCCGATACCCACCAACCTGGGCAATGGGTCATCTCCCCACACTGTGATACCCACCAACCTGGGCAATGGGTCACCTCCCCACACTGTGATACCCACCAACCTGGGCAATGGGTCACCTCCCCACACTGTGATACCCACCAATCTGGGCAATGGGTCACCTCCCCACTCCTATACCCACCAACCCGGGCAATGGGTCACCTCCCCACACTGTGATACCCATCAACCCGGGCAATGGGTCACCTCCCCACACTGTGATACCCATAAACCTGGGCAAAGGGTCACCTCCCCACACTGTGATACCCACCAACCTGGGCAATGGGTCACCTCCCCACACTATGATACCCACCAACCCGGGCAATGGGTCACCTCCCCACTCCGATACCCATCAACCTGGGCAATTGGGCACCTCCCCACACTGTGATACCCACCAACCCGGGCAATGGGTCACCTCCCCACACTGTGATACCCACCAACCTGGGCAATGGGTCACCTCCCCACTCCGATACCCACCAACCTGGGCAATGGGTCACCTCCCCACTCCGATACCCATCAACCTGGGCAATGGGTCACCTCCCCACACTGTGATACCCACCAACCCGGGCAATGGGTCACCTCCCCACACTGTGATACCCACCAACCTGGGCAATGGGTCACCTCCCCACACTGTGATACCCATCAACCTGGGCAATGGGTCACCTCCCCACACTGTGATACCCACCAACCCGGGCAATGGGTCACCTCCCCACACTGTGATACCCACCAACCTGGGCAATGGGTCACCTCCCCACACTGTGATACCCACCAACCCAGACAATGGGTCACCTCCCCACACTGTGATACCCACCAACCTGGGCAATGGGTCACCTCGCCACACTGTGATACCCATCAACCCGGACAATGGGTCACCTCCCCACACTGTGATACCCACCAACCTGGGCAATGGGTCACCTCGCCACACTGTGATACCCATCAACCCGGACAATGGGTCACCTCCCCACACTGTGATACCCACCAACCCGGGCAATGGGTCACCTCCCCACACTGTGATACCCACCAACCCGGACAATGGGTCACCTCCCCACACTGTGATACCCACCAACCTGGGCAATGGGTCACCTCCCCACACTGTGATACCCACCAACCCGGGCATGGGTCACCTCCCCACACTGTGATACCCACCAACCCGGGCAATGGGTCACCTCCCCACACTGTGATACCCACCAACCTGGGCAATGGGTCACCTCCCCACTCCGATACCCACCAACCTGGGCAATGGGTCACCTCCCCACTCCGATACCCATCAACCTGGGCAATGGGTCACCTCCCCACACTGTGATACCCACCAACCCGGGCAATGGGTCACCTCCCCACACTGTGATACCCACCAACCTGGGCAATGGGTCACCTCCCCACACTGTGATACCCATCAACCTGGGCAATGGGTCACCTCCCCACACTGTGATACCCACCAACCCGGGCAATGGGTCACCTCCCCACACTGTGATACCCACCAACCTGGGCAATGGGTCACCTCCCCACACTGTGATACCCACCAACCCAGACAATGGGTCACCTCCCCACACTGTGATACCCACCAACCTGGGCAATGGGTCACCTCGCCACACTGTGATACCCATCAACCCGGACAATGGGTCACCTCCCCACACTGTGATACCCACCAACCTGGGCAATGGGTCACCTCGCCACACTGTGATACCCATCAACCCGGACAATGGGTCACCTCCCCACACTGTGATACCCACCAACCCGGGCAATGGGTCACCTCCCCACACTGTGATACCCACCAACCCGGACAATGGGTCACCTCCCCACACTGTGATACCCACCAACCTGGGCAATGGGTCACCTCCCCACACTGTGATACCCACCAACCCGGGCATGGGTCACCTCCCCACACTGTGATACCCATCAACCTGGGCAATGGGTCACCTCCCCACACTGTGATACCCATCAACCCGGGCAATGGGTCACCTCCCCACACTGTGATACCCACCAACCTGGGCAATGGGTCACCTCCCCACACTGTGATACCCATCAACCTGGGCAATGGGTCACCTCCCCACACTGTGATACCCATCAACCCGGGCAATGGGTCACCTCCCCACACTGTGATACCCACCAACCCGGGCATGGGTCACCTCCCCACACTGTGATACCCATCAACCTGGGCAATGGGTCACCTCCCCACACTGTGATACCCATCAACCCGGGCAATGGGTCACCTCCCCACACTGTGATACCCACCAACCTGGGCAATGGGTCACCTCCCCACACTGTGATACCCATCAACCTGGGCAATGGGACACCTCCCCACTCCGATACCCACCAACCTGGGCAATGGGACACCTCCCCACTCCGATACCCACCAACCCGGGCAATGGGTCACCTCCCCACACTGTGATACCCATCAACCTAGGCATTGGGACACCTCCCCACACTGTGATACCCATCAACCTGGGCAATGGGTCACCTCCCCACACTGTGATACCCATCAATCTGGGCAATGGGTCACCTCCCCACACTGTGATACCCATCAATCTGGGCAATGGGTCACCTCCCCACACTGTGATACCCATCAATCTGAGCAATGGGTCACCTCCCCACACTGTGATACCCATCAACCTGGGCAATGGGTCACCTCCCCACACTGTAATACCCATCAACCTGGGCAATGGGTCACCTCCCCACACTGTGATACCCATCAATCTGGGCAATGGGTCACCTCCCCACACTGTGATACCCATCAATCTGAGCAATGGGTCACCTCCCCACACTGTGATACCCATCAACCTGGGCAATGGGTCACTTCCCCACACTGTAATACCCATCAACCTGGGCAATGGGTCACCTCCCCACTCCGATACCCACCAACCTGGGCAATGGGTCACCTCCCCACACTGTAATACCCATCAACCTGGGCAATGGGTCACCTCCTGGGATGGCAGGAATGACGTATGAGGAGAGATTGGGTCGACTGGGCTTATACTCACTGGAGTTTAGAAGAATGAGAGGGGATCTCATTGAAACTTATAAAATTCTAACAGGACTAGACAGACTAGATGCAGGAAGGATGTTCCCGATGGTCGGGGAGTCCAGAACCAGGGGTCACAGTCTAAGGATAAGGGGTAAGCCATTTAGGACAGAGATGAGGAGGAATTTCTTCACCCAGAGAGTGGTGAACCTGTGGAATTCTCTACCAAAGAAGGCAGTAGAGGCCAATTCATTAAATATATTCAAGAAGGAGTTAGATATATTTCTTAAGGCTAAAGGGATCAAGGGATATGGGGAGAAAGCAGGGACAGGATACTGAGTTTGGATGATCAGCCATGATCTCATTAAATGGTGGAGCAGGCTCGAGGGGCCGAATGGCCTACTCCTGCTCCTATCTTCTATGTTTCTATGTATCTCCCCACACTGTGACATCCACCAACCTGGGCAATGGGTCACCTCCCCACACTGTGATACCCACCAACCTGGGCAATGGGTCACCTCCCCACACTGTGATACCCATCAACCTGGGCAATGGGTCACCTCCCCACACTGTGATACCCACCAACCTGGGCAGAGGGACACCGCCGCACACTGTGATACCCACCAATGTGGGCAACAGTCCCATTGCCCAGGTTGGTGGGTATCATAGTGTGAGGCAATGTCCCTTTACCCAGGTTGCTGGGTGTCACAGTGTGACTCCACTTCAAAAAAGTACTTCATTGGTTGTAAAGCGCTTTGAGACGTTCGGCGGTCGTGAAAGGCGCAATAGAAATGTAAGTCTTTCTTTTCTTTCTATTACAATCGCCGAATCCCAACAACATCCTGGGGGTCACCACTGACCAAAAACTGGACCAGCCACATAAGTACTGTGGCAACAAGAGCAGATCAGAGGCTGGGTATTCTGTGGCGAGTGTCTCACCTCCTGACTCCCCAAAGCCTTTCCACCATCTACAAGACACAAGTCAGGAGTGTGATGGAATACTCTCCACTTGCCTGGATGAGTGCAGCTCCAACAACACTCAAGAATCTCGCGCCATCCAGGACAAAGCAGCCCGCTTGGTTGGCACCCCATCCACCACCTTAAACATTCACTCCCTCCACCACCAGCGCACCGTGGCTGCAGTGTGAGCCATCTACTAAATGCACTGCAGCAACTCGCCAAGGCTTCTTCGGCAGCACCTCCCAAACCCACGACCTCTTCCACCTAGAAGGACAAGGGCAGCAAGTGCGTAGGAATACCACCACCTCCAAGTTCCCCTCCAAGTTACACACCAACCTGACTTGAAAATGTATCAGCCGTTCCTTCATCATCGCTGGGTCAAAATCCTGGGACTCGCTCCCTAACAGCACTGTGGGAGCACCTTCACCACACGGACTGCAGCGGTTCAAGGCGGCGGCTCACCACCACCTTCTCAAGGGCAGTTAGGGATGGGCAATAAATGCTGGCCTTGCCAGCGACGCCCACATCCCAGGAACTAATTTAAAAAAAGGATATGGGTGACACTGTGTAATGAAATCTGTTTGTCTTGATCCTGTATTCGTTTTGCACTCATGTATATTACCCTCCCCCACTGTGTATAGTTTCACTTCCTCTTTCCCGACTAACCTGGGAGGTTCCAGGTCTTGGCTCTCGGCTCCGCCCCTGACTTCTCTTACATAAAGATCCCAGGATCTGTATGACTCTTTCCTGTGAACCAGTCGGCGTGTTGAGATGTTAGCTCTGATCTTAGTGATTAAAAGCCAACTTGTTTAAGTCTATAACTTCTAGTTTTGTGGTTATTGAAGGCCCATCAATTTTAATCACTAAAGAATACTAGGATGGATCGACTCCTAAAACCAGAGCGTCTGGACTTGGATCCACATTCTGCTGAAGCATCAAATCAATTTGGACACTGGCTCAAATGCTTCGAACTCTTCGCGGGGGCCTCATCCGCTAGCGAGGTAGATAAACTGAGTCTACTGACTACTCGCATAAGTCATCGGATTTATTCGTTCATCCGGGACGCCACCTCTTACACGGAGGCCATCACTATCCTGAAGGCCCAATACCAGAGGCCGGTAAACAAAGTGTACGCCAGACATCTGCTGGCTACATGCAGGCAGCGACCAGAGGAATCAATGGACGATTTCTTACAGGGCCTAAAGGACCTGGTCCGGGACTGTAACTGCAAGGCCGTGACGGCCAACGCGTACTCTGACGAATTGGTCCACGATTCCTTCATCACGGGCCTCAAATCGAATTATATCCGGCAGAGACTGCTGGAGAAGGAGGTCCTGGACTTAAAAAAGGCAGTGGCCACTGCGCGATCGCTGGACGTGGCCCAGAAAAACTCTGACTCTTATTCTTCCGGCCATGCAGCCCTCACCGCCTCGTGCGCGCCGAGGGGGCCGCCATCTTGGAATCAGCCATCTTCCCCATCCAGGTCTCAGACCAGCTCTACGCCGCCGGAGTCCCCACACAGAAGTTCACCCAGGAGTCCTACTACAGCGGCAATGTCTCGAGGCCCGAAATGCTACTTCTGCGGCCAGGCCAAGCACCCCAGACAACGATGCCCAGCGAAGGACGCTACATGCTTCAAATGTAAGAAAAAGGGGCATTTTAGCAAAGTCTGCAGGGGGAATCCGATTTCCAACTCCGTCACCGCCTCGTGCGTGCCGTGCGGGCCGCTATCTTGGGATCCGCCATCTTTTCCCGACACAACGGCCGCCCAGGGCCCAACAGTGGCTTCGATCACGGTGGATCAAGCCAGGCCACACCCGTTGACAAAATCCATGATGGACATACAGGTAAACGGGAATTTAACGAAATGTTTAATTGACTGTGGGAGTACCGAGAGTTTTATCCACCCTAGCCTGGTACGGCGGCACTCATTAACGGTAACCCCTACACGGAGCAGAATTGCTATGGCTGCTAAGCCCCACACTTCGGACATTTTGGGCTGTGTGGTAACACTGACTGTAAAAGGCACGGACTACAAGGATTTTAAACTCCTCGTGATGCCAGAACTCTGTGTTAATGTAATCTTGGGCCTGGACTTCCAGTGCCACCACGAAAGTGTCACGCTAGCATATGGCGGGTCCCAGCCGCCACTCACAGTCTGTGGCCTATCAGCCTTAAAAATCAGCCCGCCCTCTTTATTCGCTAATCTCGCTCCGAACTGTAGGCCCATAGCGACCAAAAGTAGACGGTACAGTCTGGAAGACAGACACTTTATCAAGGCGGAAGTGGACAGACTCCTGCGGGAAGGCATTATTGAATGCAGTACCAGCCCGTGGCGTGCCCAAGTAGTCATAGTTAAAAATGGCGAAAAGAAACGGATGGTAATTGACTACAGCCAGACTGTTAATATTTATACCCAGCTGGACGCCTACCCTTTACCCCGCACGGTGGCATAGTGGTTAGCACTGTTGCCTCACAGCGCCAGGGACCCGGGTTCGAATCCGGCCTCAGGCGACTGTCTGTGTGGAGTTTGCACATTCTCCCCGTGTTTGCGTGGGTTTACTCCGGGTGCTCCGGTTTCCTCCCACAGTCCAAAGATGTGCAGGTTAGGTTGATTGGCTATGATAAATTGACCCTTAGTGTTAGGGGGATTAAATACGTGGGGTTACGGGGATAGGGTGGGATAACTGTTGGTGTAGGGGTTACGGGGATCGGGTGGGATATGTGTCGGTGCAGGCTCGATGGGCCGAAATGGCCTCTATCTGCACTGTGGGGTTTCTGTGATTCTGTGATATCAGAAATGGTCAACCAGATTGCGCAATACCGAGTTTTCTCGACTATCGACCTCAAATCCGCGTATCACCAGCTCCCCATTAGAACGGAGGACCGCCCATACACCGCCTTCGAGGCGAACGGGCGCCTCTGCCATTTTCTCAGAGTGCCCTTCGGAGTAACAAATGGGGTCTCGGTCTTCCAACGTGAGATGGACCGCATGGTTGACGAGAATAAACTACAAGCTACCTACCCCTATCTGGACAATGTCACTATCTGCGGGCACAACCAGCAAGACCACGATCTAAATCTTGCGAGATTTTTAAAAACTGCCCTAAAGCTGAATTTAACCTACAACGAAGACAAATGTGTCTTCAACACAACCCGTCTCTATCCTCGGCTGTGTGGTGGAAGATGGGGTAATTGGACCGGACCCTGACCGATTACGCCCCCTAAAGGAACTGCCCCTGCCACACAATCCCAAAGCCTTAAAAAGGTGCCTGGGATTTTTTTCGTATTATGCTCAATGGGTGCCCAATTACTCTGATAAGGCCCGACCCCTCATTAAATCGACGTCCTTCCCACTATCAGCTGAAGCTCGGGAGGCTTTCACTAGTATTAAACAGGACATTGAAAGGGCTGCAGTGTGTGCAGTGGACGAATGCATTCCCTTTCAAGTCAAAAGCGATGCGTCAGACTTTGCCTTAGCTGCGACCCTCAATCAGGCTGGGAGACCTGTGGCCTTCTTCTCCCGAACCCTTCAGGGACCTGAAATTAGGCACTCTTCTGTCGAGAAGGAGGCACAGGCTATAGTGGAGGCAGTGCGGCACTGGAGACACTACCTAGCCGGCAAACGTTTCACCCTGCTCACCGACCAGCGGTCGGTGGCTTTCATGTTTAATAACAAAGGGGGAAAATCAAGAATGACAAAATACTCAGGTGGAGGATCGAACTATCCACGTTCGACTATGATATTATGTACAGGCCGGGAGCCCTTAATGAACCCCCAGACGCCCTATCGCGGGGAATGTGTGCCAGCATTCATATGGACAAATTACAGGGTCTCCACAACGACCTCTGTCACCCAGGGGTCACCCGACTATACCATTTTATAAAGTCCCGCAATCTGCCCCACTCCATCGAAGAGGTCAGGGCAATGACCAGAGCCTGCCGCATCTGTGCGGAATGCAAGCCTCGTTTCTACAGGCCTGACCGTGCACACCTTATCAAAGCCACACGGCCATTCGAGCGCCTAAGTCTGGACTTCAAGGGACCCCTTCCCTCTGCCGACCGTAACGTATACTTCCTCAATATCATTGATGAATATTCCCGCTTCCCCTTCGCCATTCCCTGCCCAGACATGACCAGTGCCATGGTCATCAAGTGTCTCTGTAATCTATTCTGCATGTTTGGCATGCCGAACTACACACACAGCGATAGGGGGACGTCATTCATGAGTGACGAGCTGCGCCAGTTCTTGCTCTCGAAGGGGATAGCCACTAGCAGAACCACTAGCTACAACCCCCGGGGTAATGGGCAAGTGGAAAGGGAGAATGCTACTGTTTGGAAGGCTGTCACGTTAGCCTTAAAGTCAAAAGGCCTTCCGACCTCCCGCTGGCAGGAAGTCCTCCCAGACGTGCTCCACTCCATAAGGTCTCTGTTATGTACTGCCACTAACGCTACCCCTCACGAAAAGATGTTCGTTTTCCCCCGGAAATCCACCTCGGGCATATCTCTACCCGCGTGGCTGACGTCTCCGGGGACAGTACTATTGCGGAAGCACGTGAGAGGCCATAAAACGGACCCCCTTGTGGAAAAGGTACAGCTCCTCCATGCAAACCCTCAGTACGCCTATATCGAATACTCTGACGGGCGAGAGGACACTGTTTCCATAAAAGACCTCGCTCCCTCGGGGAGCGGAGAGAACGATGGGAGACTACCCGATGAAGACCTACACTACAAAGAGACAGGACGCCCAGAGGTATCAATACCCAACTTTAACCTGGAGGACACTGCAGATAACGTGGAAGACACTGCGGAGGCCCGGACAGCGGAGGAACCAGAATCCACTCCCCTAGAGGCACCCCAACCGGCTTTGCGCCGATCACTGAGAACTGCAAAACCTCCTGACAGACTCACTTATACCAACTTTTAAGAAACATCACCCCGATGGACTAAATCTATAGAAGGGGTGAATGTAATGAAATCTGTTTGTCTTGATCCTGTATTCGTTTTGCACTCATGTATATTACCCTCCCCCACTGTGTATAGTTTCACTTCCTCTTTCCCGACTAACCTGGGAGGTTCCAGGTCTTGGCTCTTGGCTCCGCCCCTGACTTCTCTTACATAAAGATCCCAGGATCTGTATGACTCATTCCCGTGAACCAGTCGGCGTGTTGAGATGTTAGCTCTGATCTTAGTGATTAAAAGCCAACTTGTTTAAGTCTATAACTTCTAATTTTGTGGTTATTGAAGGCCCATCACACTGACATGCCAGTATTTATTTTCAATCTCCAGCTGCACTGACGGCATTAAGAATCAAGTAAAAAGCAGAGACTGGAGTCACGTGTAGGCCAGACCAGATAGGGGTGGCCTGCTCCCTTCCCCAAAGGATATTAGTGAACCAGCTGGGATCATGGTCCGCTGTTCTGCAGGCAAACATTCTGCCCACGCTCTGTCCAGAATCGCAAATCAGGACTCGAAATGTGGGCAACTTTTCAGAGGACAGCAGGTTCCCATGGCACTGGAGCCCAGGCAGAGTCAGTACCGACGAGGAAGGAGGGGGAAAACTAGAGGCAAGAAAAGTCCTGATAATTCGGCAGGAAAGCTCCATGTAAATATTATCTCACCGCCTGCAGTGAGGACAAGACGGTCTGATGTATGTGGGCAAAAATAATGCTGAGTTATAGTGACAGCATTTCAAGGAGAAACTCACCTGTCATGTGTTTTCATGAAGTCCCAGTGCTTCCTGGTGCCGTTCTGCAAGAGAGACAAAAACACATTTTAATCATGTATAATAATCATAATCATAATCAACTTTATTGTCATTGTTAGTGCACAAGTGCAGTACAACGAAACGTAGGCTTGCGGCTCCCGAGAGTGTACATTTGGAGACATTTAAACATACAACATTCATTTGGCTTGTAATACATTAACATAAACATAATGGCCCAGAACTTGGTGTCGGGGGCTTGCCGCGCGTGCAAGCCCCCGATCTGCACTCACCCTGCGCGCTGACATCTGAAGCCCGGGCCTGTTTGCATTTCCTGTCACAGGCCCGGTTCAGCTGTCAGCGCGCAGTGCTTACCTGATCCAGCGGCGTAGTTAGTGCAATGTGCCGGCTGGGATCAGGTGAGCACTGTACAACCAATCAGGGGAGGGGAAGGTTCATTCATGAGATTGAGAGTAAGAACTGTCAAACTCATGAAAACTACGGGGGCCCAAAACACTATTTAAACTTTAAATAAAAATTTAAAAAACATCCCAATCATTAAATTAAGTATAAATAAGTTTAAAAAAATAATTTAAACAATAATTTTTTTTTTTGAAAAAAAGAAATTTTTAATAAAAAGGGTCTAAAACTAAACTTACCTTATTGTAGATTCTTTAAAATAATAAACCTGTGGGAAAAAAAATTCTAAACTGCACTAAAACACCACTTACCTGTAAAAATAAATACTTACGTGTGCTTTTTACAAGCGTAAAGACCGGAGGCCTTTACACATGCGCAAATCCCCCAAAACAGAGGAAATCCAAGACGCACGCGCTGCCCCCTACAGCGCACGCGCTAGCCTCTTCACCTCTTGGGTTAGAGGAGAGGAAATGCCGGTTTTCAGCGCATGCGCTGTGCATGCTGAAAACCGGCATTTCCTCCGGCCAGACGCGGGAGTACCCCTTCCGTACTCACGCGTTTGGGGAGGAATTACTGCCCCAATAAAGTGCATTGGCAGATGTGCAGGCTTTAGAGTTTGTCTGTGGAGTTCAGTAGGATGACAGCCCTGGGAAAGAAGCTGTTCCTAAATCTGGTCGTTCGGGTGCGAATGCATCTGTAGCGTCTCCCAGATGGCAGGAGGGCGAACAGATTGTGGCTGGGGTGGGTAGGGTCTTTGATGATGGTCCGTGACCTCCGTAAACAGCGTTTCTGGTATATGTGCTCTATGGTCGGTAGATCCAAAGTGAGGGGAGCATACAGTTGTCAGATGTGTTGTTCTTACCTGAACTAAGTGAAACTCTCACAATAGGAGGAATTTCCTAAACAAGCACCGTTTCTGCCTGGGAGCGGCATCAGGTGGCGAGCACTGGGAGTGCCGCACTGTACCTGGTGTAGGGCACTGGGAGTGCCGCACTGTACCAGGTGTAGGGCGCTGGGAGTGTCGCACTGTAGCAGGTGTAGGGCGCTGGGAGTGTCGCACTATACCAGGTGTAGGGCGCTGGGAGTGTCGCACTGTAGCAGGTGTAGGGCACTGGGAGTGTCGCACTATACCAGGAGTAGGGCGCTGGGAGTGTCGCACTGTAGCAGGGGTAGGGCGCTGGGAGTGTCGCACTGTACCAGGGGTAGGGCGCTGGGAGTGCCGCACTGTACCAGGCGTAGGGCGCTGGGAGTGTCGCACTATACCAGGTGTAGGGCGCTGGGAGTGTCGCACTGTGGCAGGTGTAGGGCACTGGGAGTGTCGCACTATACCAGGAGTAGGGCACTGGGAGTGCCGCACTGTACCAGGTGTAGGGCGCTGGGAGTGCCGCACTGTACCAGGAGTAGGGCGCTGGGAGTGCCGCACTGTACCAGGTGTAGGGCGCTGGGAGTGCCGCACTGTACCAGGCGTAGGGCGCTGGGAGTGCCGCACTGTACCAGGCGTAGGGTGCTGGGAGTGCCGCACTGTACCTGGTGTAGGGCGCTGGGAGTGCCGCACTGTACCTGGTGTAGGGCGCTGGGAGTGCCGCACTGTACCAGGCGTAGGGCGCTGGGAGTGCCGCACTGTACCAGGGGTAGGGCGCTGGGATTGCCACACTGTACCCGGGGTAGGGCACTGGGAGTGCCGCACTGTACCAGGCGTAGGGCACTGGGAGTGTCGCACTGTACCAGGTGTAGGGCGCTGGGAGTGCCGCACTGTACCAGGTGTAGGGCACTGGGAGTGCCGCACTGTACCAGGCGTAGGGCACTGGGAGTGCCGCACTGTACCAGGTGTAGGGCGCTGGGAGTGCCGCACTGTACCAGGCGTAGGGCACTGGGAGTGTCGCACTGTACCAGGTGTAGGGCACTGGGAGTGTCGCACTGTACCAGGTGTAGGGCGCTGGGAGTGCCGCACTGTACCAGGCGTAGGGCACTGGGAGTGCCGCACTGTACCAGGGGTAGGGCGCTGGGAGTGCCGCACTGTACCAGGTGTAGGGCACTGGGAGTGCCGCACTGTACCAGGTGTAGGGCGCTGGGAGTGTCGCACTGTACCAGGTGTAGGGCGCTGGGAGTGCCGCACTGTACCAGGGGTAGGGCGCTGGGAGTGCCGCACTGTACCAGGGGTAGGGCACTGGGAGTGCCGCACTGTACCAGGGGTAGGGCGCTGGGAGTGCCGCACTGTACCAGGTGTAGGACGCTGGGAGTGCTGCACTGTACCAGGGGTAGGGCGCTGGGAGTGCCGCACTGTACCAGGCGTAGGGCGCTGGGAGTGCCGCACTGTACCAGGGGTAGGGCGCTGGGAGTGCCGCACTGTACCAGGTGTAGGGCACTGGGAGTGCCGCACTGTACCAGGCGTAGGGCGCTGGGAGTGTCGCACTGTACCAGGTGTAGGGCACTGGGAGTGCCGCACTGTACCAGGGGTAGGGCGCTGGGAGTGCCGCACTGTACCAGGTGTAGGACGCTGGGAGTGCCGCACTGTACCAGGGGTAGGGCGCTGGGAGTGCCGCACTGTACCAGGCGTAGGGCGCTGGGAGTGCCGCACTGTACCAGGGGTAGGGCGCTGGGAGTGCCGCACTGTACCAGGTGTAGGGCACTGGGAGTGCCGCACTGTACCAGGCGTAGGGCGCTGGGAGTGTCGCACTGTACCAGGTGTAGGGCACTGGGAGTGTCGCACTGTACCCGGTGTACGACGCTGGCCATGCCGCACTGTACCAGGTGTAGGGCACTGGGGGTGCCGCACTGTACCTGGTGTAGGGCACTGGCGGCGCTGCACTGTACCCGGTGTAGGGCACTGGGAGTGTCGCACTATACCAGGAGTAGGGCACTGGGAGTGTCGCACTGTGCCAGGCGTAGGGCACTGGGAGTGCCGCACTGTACCAGGGGTAGGGCGCTGGGAGTGTCGCACTGTACCCGGTGTACGACGCTGGCCGTGCCGCACTGTACCAGGTGTAGGGCACTGGGAGTGTCGCACTGTACCAGGCGTAGGGCACTGGGAGTGCCGCACTGTACCAGGTGTAGGGCACTGGGAGTGCCGCACTATACCAGGGGTAGGGCACTGGGAGTGCCGCACTGTACCAGGTGTAGGGCACTGGGAGTGCCGCACTGTACCAGGTGTAGGGCACTGGGAGTGTCGCACCTTACCAGGCGTAGGGCGCTGGGATTGCCGCACTGTACCAGGCGTAGGGCGCTGGGAGTGTCGCACTGTACCAGGTGTAGGGCACTGGGAGTGTCGCACCTTACCAGGTGTAGGGCACTGGGAGTGCCGCACTGTACCAGGCGTAGGGCACTGGGAGTGCCGCACTGTACCAGGCGTAGGGCACTGGGAGTGCCGCACTGTACCAGGCGTAGGGCACTGGGAGTGCCGCACTGTACCAGGTGTAGGGCACTGGGAGTGTCGCACTGTACCAGGTGTAGGGCGCTGGGAGTGTCGCACTGTACCAGGCGTAGGGCACTGGGAGTGTCGCACTGTACCAGGCGTAGGGCGCTGGGAGTGCCGCACTGTACCAGGCGTAGGGCGCTGGGAGTGCCGCACTGTACCTGGTGTAGGGCGCTGGGAGTGCCGCACTGTACCAGGCGTAGGGCGCTGGGAGTGCCGCACTGTACCAGGGGTAGGGCGCTGGGATTGCCACACTGTACCCGGGGTAGGGCACTGGGAGTGCCGCACTGTACCAGGCGTAGGGCACTGGGAGTGTCGCACTGTACCAGGTGTACGGCGCTGGGAGTGCCGCACTGTACCAGGTGTAGGGCACTGGGAGTGCCGCACTGTACCAGGCGTAGGGCACTGGGAGTGCCGCACTGTACCAGGTGTAGGGCGCTGGGAGTGCCGCACTGTATCAGGCGTAGGGCACTGGGAGTGCCGCACTGTACCAGGTGTAGGGCACTGGGAGTGCCGCACTGTACCAGGTGTAGGGCGCTGGGAGTGTCGCACTGTACCAGGTGTAGGGCGCTGGGAGTGCCGCACTGTACCAGGGGTAGGGCGCTGGGAGTGCCGCACTGTACCAGGTGTAGGGCACTGGGAGTGCCGCACTGTACCAGGGGTAGGGCGCTGGGAGTGCCGCACTGTACCAGGTGTAGGACGCTGGGAGTGCCGCACTGTACCAGGGGTAGGGCGCTGGGAGTGCCGCACTGTACCAGGCGTAGGGCGCTGGGAGTGCCGCACTGTACCAGGGGTAGGGCGCTGGGAGCGCCGCACTGTACCAGGTGTAGGGCACTGGGAGTGCCGCACTGTACCAGGCGTAGGGCGCTGGGAGTGTCGCACTGTACCAGGTGTAGGGCGCTGGGAGTGCCGCACTGTACCAGGGGTAGGGCGCTGGGAGTGCCGCACTGTACCAGGTGTAGGACGCTGGGAGTGCCGCACTGTACCAGGGGTAGGGCACTGGGAGTGCCGCACTGTACCAGGCGTAGGGCGCTGGGAGTGCCGCACTGTACCAGGGGTAGGGCGCTGGGAGTGCCGCACTGTACCAGGTGTAGGGCACTGGGAGTGCCGCACTGTACCAGGCGTAGGGCGCTGGGAGTGTCGCACTGTACCAGGTGTAGGGCACTGGGAGTGCCGCACTGTACCAGGGGTAGGGCGCTGGGAGTGTCGCACTGTACCCGGTGTACGACGCTGGCCGTGCCGCACTGTACCAGGTGTAGGGCACTGGGGGTGCCGCACTGTACCTGGTGTAGGGCACTGGCGGCGCTGCACTGTACCCGGTGTAGGGCACTGGGAGTGTCGCACTATACCAGGAGTAGGGCACTGGGAGTGTCGCACTGTGCCAGGCGTAGGGCACTGGGAGTGCCGCACTGTACCAGGGGTAGGGTGCTGGGAGTGTCGCACTGTACCCGGTGTACGACGCTGGCCGTGCCGCACTGTACCAGGTGTAGGGCACTGGGAGTGTCGCACTGTACCAGGCGTAGGGCACTGGGAGTGCCGCACTGTACCAGGTGTAGGGCACTGGGAGTGCCGCACTATACCAGGGGTAGGGCACTGGGAGTGCCGCACTGTACCAGGTGTAGGGCACTGGGAGTGCCGCACTGTACCAGGTGTAGGGCACTGGGAGTGTCGCACCTTACCAGGCGTAGGGCGCTGGGAGTGCCGCACTGTACCAGGCGTAGGGCGCTGGGAGTGTCGCACTGTACCAGGTGTAGGGCACTGGGAGTGTCGCACCTTACCAGGTGTAGGGCACTGGGAGTGCCGCACTGTACCAGGCGTAGGGCACTGGGAGTGCCGCACTGTACCAGGCGTAGGGCACTGGGAGTGCCGCACTGTACCAGGTGTAGGGCACTGGGAGTGTCGCACTGTACCAGGTGTAGGGCGCTGGGAGTGTCACACTGTACCAGGCGTAGGGCACTGGGAGTGTCGCACTGTACCAGGCGTAGGGCGCTGGGAGTGCTGCACTGTACCAGGCGTAGGGCGCTGGGAGTGCCGCACTGTACCTGGTGTAGGGCGCTGGGAGTGCCGCACTGTACCAGGCGTAGGGCGCTGGGAGTGCCGCACTGTACCAGGGGTAGGGCGCTGGGATTGCCACACTGTACCCGGGGTAGGGCGCTGGGACTGCTGCATTGTACCCGGTGTAGGGCACTGGGAGTGCTGCACTGTACCAGGGGTAGGGCGCTGGGATTGCCACACTGTACCCGGGGTAGGGCGCTGGGACTGCTGCATTGTACCCGGTGTAGGGCACTGGGAGTGCTGCACTGTACCAGGGGTAGGGCACTGCGAGTGCTGCACTGTACCAGGGGTAGGGCACTGGGAGTGCTGCACTGTACCAGGGGTAGGACGCTGGGAGTGCCACACTGTACCAGGTGTAGGGCACTGGGAGTGCCGCACTCTACCAGGTGTAGGGCACTGGGAGTGCCGCACTCTACCAGGTGTAGGGCACTGGGAGTGCCGCACTCTACCAGGTGTAGGGCTCCGTGGGCGCAACAGATGTTAACTGCAGTAAAATCAGTCCACAGCTGCAATTTTCTGTGGGAAACTTTAAACAACATTACCCACCTGTGTCAGCAAAGGTGAGAGGAGGAAAATGAGAGAGGGAAACATGGTTATTTTTTGAGAGATTTTTACTAAGAAAAGAACACACATGTCAAATTCTAATACCATTAACAGTAATGGTCCTGCTAGAGATGGTCCTGAAACGCGCTGCCTGAAAGGGTGGTGGAAGCAGATTCAAGAGTAACTTTCAAAAGAGATTTGAATAAATACTTGAAGGGGAAATATTTGCAGGGCTATGGCGGGGGGGGATTCTTATTTCAAGGAGCTGGAACAGGCAAGATGAGCTGAATGGCCTCCTTCTATGCTCTATCATTCTATGATTCTGGAAAGGATGATTTGGGTGGGGGGGGTCAGGGGCTGGAGCCGGGGGGGCGGGGGGGGGGGAAAGAGGACCTTAGGCATCCAATATGGGAGATGTTCCTGGTGCTCAGGTTTAAGTTTTGAAAAGTCGAACCAGCAAATTTGATCGTAGCTGCAGTTTTTAAAAGAAACATAGAAACATAGAAGATAGGAGCAGGAGTAGGCCATTCGGCCCCTCGAGCCTGCTCCACCATTCAATGAGATCATGGCTGATCATCCAAATTCAGTACCCTGTCCCTGCTTTCTCCCCATATCCCTTGATCCCTTTAGCCTTAAAAAATATATCTAACTCCTTCTTGAATATATTTAATGAACTGGCCTCCACCGCCCTGTGTGGCAGAGAATTCCACAGGTTCACCACTCTCTGGGTGAAGAAATTCCTCCTCATCTCTGTCCTAAATGGCTTACCCCTTATCCTTAGACTGTGACCCCTGGTTCTGGATTGCCCCACCATCGGGAACATCCTTCCTGCATCTAGTCTGTCTAGACCTGTTAGAATTTTATAAGTTTCAATGAGATCCCGCTCATTCTTCTAAACTCTAGCGAGTATAAGCCCAATCGACCCAATCTCTCTTCATACGTCATTCCTGCCATCCCAGGTATCAGTCTGGTGAATCTTCGCTGCACTCCCTCCATGGCAAGAATATCCTTCCTCAGATAAGGCGACCAAAACTGCACACAATACTCAAGGTGTGGTCTCACCAAGGCCCTGTACAACTGCAGCAAGACATCCTTGTTCCTGTACTCGAATCCTCTCGCTACGAAGGCCAACATACCATTTGCCTTCATAACCGCCTGCTGCACCTGCATGCTTACCTTCAGCGGCTGGTGCACAAGGACACCCAGGTCTCTTTGCAATTCCCCTTCTCCCAATCTATTGCCGTTCAGATAATAATCTGCCTTCCTGTTTTTGTCACCAAAGTGGATAACCTCGCATTTATCCACATTATACTGCGTTTGCCATGCATCTGCCCAATCACCTAACCTGTCCAAATCATACTGGAGTTTCTCGGCATCCTCCTCACAGCACACACACCCACACAGCTTTGTGTCATCTGCAAACTTGGAGATATTACATCTAGTTCCCTCGTCGAGATCATTAATATATATTGTGAACAGCTGGGGTCCTAGCACCGATCCCTGCGGTACCCCACTAGTCACTGCCTGCCACTCGGAAAAAGACCCGTTTATTCCAACTCTTTGCTTCCTGTCTGCCAACCAGTTCTCTATCCAAGTCAGTACCTTACCACCGTAAAGAAATTCCCGTTCAGTCTGTATGTAGCTTCCTGCCAGCACAGGAGCAATCACCTGACCTCACATTCAGCGGGATGACCCTGATTCTACCCCAGACCAATCAGCATGGTGAAGGACACCATCAAAATGGAGAAGGGTGAAAGGGGAGTCGGCGAGCAGTGATGGGACTGAGGGAGCGAGGAGTTCCACGGAGAAGGGGAAAAAGTGGGATACGATGTTGATTCCATCACGGTGAGGACCTAGGGAGTGTGTAGGACGGGGGATTTGGAGCTTAAAGGGAACAAGAGAGGGAAGTTCAGAGGGGAACTGACAATAGTAATATTGCTGATGGAGAGAGAGAGAGGGGGAGGCAGGGAGATTGAAGGCTAGAGATCCGAGAACTGTCTTCAGGGTTAGTGGGTGAGGCAGAAATTATGTCAACATTCAATAATCTTGAATAAGGTTAGATTGGATAAATAGTTGGATGAAGGAAATAGGGATAAGGACAGGGTGGGTAAACATCATTAGGACTATTTGTTCACGTGGGAAGTAAACACTTGGGCCAAATGGTCTATTTCCGTGTTGTAACTTCTATGTATTCTATGAATCCAAAGATGCGCGGGTTAGGTTGATTGGCCATGATAAAAATTGGCCCTTAGTGTTAGGGGGGATTAAATATGTGGGGTTACGGGGATAGGGCTTGGGTGGGATGGCTGTCGGTGTAGGGACCGGGTGCTAGGGTTTGGATGATCAGCCATGATCTCGTTGAATGGCGGAGCAGGCTCGAAGGGCCGAATGGCCTACTCCTGCTCCTAGTTTCTATGTTTCTATGAATACAACTGACTTTTAAACTCCATATCCTATCCATTATCAAGAACATTTACTGCCATTTCTGTAACAAACCCAACATCCCTCCTGACTGCCACCCTCCATCAACCACAAATCATCCAAAGCTCCACCACCGATATCCAACCCCACTCGCTCATCACCCCCAGCCTCGCAGTCCTACATTGGCTCCTTGTTCCCCAGATCCAAAATTCTCGTCCTCACCTGCAAGCCCCCGCCATGGCCTCGTCCCACCCTACCTCTGTAACCATCCCCTCATGTGCCCTCCAGTACTCTGACTCCAGACTCCCCGCTAACCACCCCCCTCCTTGCTTTGCCACAAGTATAGCATTCAACCACATCTGTATAGCGCCATTAGCATCCAAATATGTCTGCAGACTCTTCACAGAGGTGTAATCAGACAAAGATGGACAGCGAGCCAAAGAAGGAGCTATTAGGAAGGGTGATCAAAAGCTTGGTCAAAGAGGTGGTGCCTAAGGAGCGTCAAAGCAGAAGAGGGAGGTGGAGAGACAGAGGTGTTTAGGGAGTGAATTGCAGAGCATGGAGCCCAAGATGGCTGAAGGCACAGCCGCCCATGGTGGGGAAAGGGAGCAGAGGGATGCATGAAAGGCCAGAGTCATTGGAATAAAGAGTTCTGAAGGCGGGGGGGGGGGGGGGGGCGGCGGTGGGAAGAGGCTGTAGGGCAGGAGAAGCGGACTGAGATAGGATGGGGAGAGGCCATGATGAGATTTAAACAGGAGGATGGAAATTTTAAATTGGAGGTGTTGGGGGACCGGCAGTCAATTTAGGTCAGCAAGGACAGGCGTGATGGGTCGGGATTGGGTGTGGGACTCGTGCAGCGGAGTTTTGGATGAGCTGATGGATTGGAGGCCGGTCAGGAGAGCATTGGAATAGTCGGGTCTAGGGGTGCCAAAGGCGTGGATGAGAGTTGGAGCAGCAAGTGGGCTGAGGCGGGGCAGAGACAGAGAATATTACAGAGGTGGAAGTAGCCATCTCGACCCTACTCCCTCCCTGAATGCCTCCATCGCTCTCTGCATTTCAACGCCTCCTTAAAACCAAACTGGTCACCTGCCTCAACTCCTCCACAAAAAGCTTAGTGGCCATTCCTTTTCTCCTCTTGGAGGGACAGTTTTCTATGTTGTGCGTGCAAGTTGTTGTTGCTACAAATATCAGTTCATTTTAGGACACGTATCCCCATTAGCTCTTAAAACTACACTCCGTTCCACATACTGTTTGCAAAATACTGCCCCCCAGGCAGGTAACACGTGCAGGGCGCAGTGTCCAATTGAAAGGTCTCAGAACTCGTACCTTACGGGGAGTACATGTCAGGCTGGTTAGATTGATGGGCCTGTGAACACATAGATTACAAGCAGCAGCTGGAAGGGGAGTGTATCTTTAATGGCTCGCGGCTTAAGGCATTTTATATTGACAGGAAAAGTCTTCGGAGAGTGGGGCTGAAGCATAGGTTCGAGTGCAGCTCTCCTAAATTCTCTTTACTAGCACAGTTGGTCACTGTCATAAAAACCCAACTGTGTTCACTAATGTCCCTTAGGAAAAGGAAACCCGCCGTCCTTACCCAGTCTGGGCCTGTATGTGACTCCAGTCCCGCACCAACGTAGTTGACTCTTAACTGCCCTCTGAAGTGGCCCAGCAAGACACTCAGTCGTATCAAAACCGCTACCAGCGGTTCAAGAAGGCGGCCCACCACCAGCTTCTCAGGGCAACTGGGGATGGGAGATAAATGCCGGCCTTGCCAGCGACGCCCACATCCCCAGAATGAAAAAAACCCATCCATACACACACAATCTTTCACTGAATTCCATGGCTAAATGTCAGCAGAAAAGCGTTTTCTTGAGCATTGCTTTAATTCATCAGGTTTTTGATCCCGCACCCCTCCCCCTCATGAAGATGCCACCTCAGGCTGGTTTTAGACAGAGAGACAGCCAGGCAATGCCCAGGGGCCACTCTACATGTGGGAGCCAGTCGCATAGTGTGGGCAGGCTGCTCGGCAGTGGGGAGGCATCATAACTGAGTCCAGCTCTATCCTCGAGTGACACCAGCTCACGTGCACTTGTGTGCGAGCCGTGCCTCAGTGGTTAGCGCACTCTCCTCTGAGTCAGAAGGTCATGGGTGCAAGTCTCACTCCAGAGGCTTGAGCACATAATCCAGGCTGACACTCCCAGTGTAGTACTGAGGGAGTGCTGCACTGTCCGAGGTGCCATCTTTCGGATGAGACGATAAACCGAGGCCCTGTCTCCCCTCTCAGGTGGATGCAAAAGATCCCAGGGCACTATTTCGACAAAGAGCAGGGGAGTTCTCCCCAGTGTCCTGGACAATATTTATTCCCTCAATCAACATCACAAACAGATTATGTGGTCATTTCATAGAATCATTACAGCACTGTAAGAGGCCATTCAGCCCGTCGGGCCCGTGCCAGCTCTCTGCAAGAGCACCTCAGCTAGTCCCACTCCCCCGCCCTTTCCCCGTAGCCCTGCAAATTTATTTCCTTCAGTTATTTATGCAATTCCCTTTTGAAAGCCACGATTGAGTCTGTCCCCACCACCCTTTCAGGCAGTGCATTCCAGATCCTAACCACTTGCTGCGTAAAGAAGTTGTCCTCGTGTCGCCTTTGGATCTTCTACCAATCACTTTAAACCTGTGTCCTCTGGTTCTTGACCCTTCCACCAATGGGAACAGTTTCTCTCTATCTACTCTGTCTAGACCCCTCATGATTTTGAACACCTCTATCAAATCTCCTCTCAATCTTCTCTGCTCTAAGGAGAACAACCCCAGCTTCTCCAGTCTATCCACGTAACTGAAGTCCCTCATCCCTGGAACCATTCTTGTAAATCTTTTCTGCACCCACTCTAAGGCCTTCACATCCTTCCTAAAGTGCGGTGCCAAGAATTGGGCACAATACTCTAGTTGTGACCGAACCAGTGTTTTAGGGACATTGGCAAAGGAGGAACTGACGCAAATCAATATCTCTAAGGATATGGTGTTAAGGAAGCTAAAGGGATTGAAGGTGGACAAATCCCCAGGGCCTGATAACATGCATCCTAGGGTACTGAAGGAGGTGGCCCTAGAGATAGCGGATGCACTAAGGATGATTTTTCAGAATTCATTAGACTCGGGAACAGTGCCGATGGATTGGAGGGTAGCTAACGTTACCCCACTATTCAAAAAGGGGGGTAGGGAAAAAGCAGGTAATTACAGACCTGTAAGCCTTACATCAGTTGTGGGCAAAATGCTGGAGTCCATCATTAAGGATGAAATAGCGGAGCACTTAGCAAATGGGGACAGGATAGGACAGAGTCAACATGGATTTACAAAGGGTAAATCGTGCTTGACTAATCTATTGGAATTTTTTGAGGGAGTAACTGGTAGAATAGATGGGGGAGAGCCAGTAGATGTGGTGTACCTGGACTTCCAAAAGGCCTTCGATAAGGTCCCACATAAAAGATTAGCATGGAAAATTGAGGCTCATGGGATAAAGGGGAAAGTTTTGGCGTGGATAGGGAACTGGCTGTCAGATAGAAAACAGAGAGTTGGAATAAACGGCTCATTTTCTGAATGGCAGGCAGTAACAAGTGGGGTACCACAGGGATCTGTCCTGGGCCCCCAGCTGTTCACAATTTACATTAATGACCTGGATCAGGGAGTCGGATGCAGCATTTCCAAATTTGCAGACGACACTAAACTAGGAGGGGGGGTGGGCTCAGAGGAAGAGACCAGGAAGCTCCAGAGCGATTTGGATAGACTGGGCGATTGGGCGGATAAATGGCAGATGCACTATAATGTGGACAAGTGCGAAGTTATCCACCTTGGGTGCAGGAACGGGAGGGCAAATTATTATTTAAATGGCAATAGATTGGGAGAGGGGGAAGTACAGAGAGACCTGGGTGTTCTTGTACACCAGTCACTGAAGGCGAGCATGCAGGTGCAACAGGCGGTCAAGAAGGCAAACGGTATGCTGGCCTTCATAGCAAAAGGGTTAGAATACAGGAACAGGGATACCTTGCTGCAGCTGTACAGGGCACTGGTGAGACCACACCTCGAGTACTGTGTACAGTTTTGGTCGCCTCATCTGAGGAAGGATGTTCTTGCCATGGAGGGGGTGCAGCGGCGATTCACCAGGCTGATACCAGGAATGGCGGGAATGACCTATGAGGAGAGACTATGTAGTTTAGGGATGTACACACTGGAGTTTAGAAGATTGAGAGGGGACCTCATAGAAGTGTATAAAATTCTGACAGGTCTAGACAGACTGGATGCAGAAGGAATGTTTCCCTTGGCGGGTGAGAACAGAACTAGAGGACATAATTTAAGGATAAGGGCTAAACCATTTAGGACAGAGATGAGGGGGAATTTCTTCACTCAGAGAGTGGTGAACCTGTGGAACTCATTGCCACAGAGGGCAGTGTACGCCAGCTCATTAAATATATTTAAGAGGGAATTAGATATATTTCTACGGGCAAAAGGGGTTAAGGGTTACGGAGAGAAGGCGGGGACGGGATACTGAATTAAAGGATCAGCCATGATCTCATCGAATGGCGGAGCAGGCACGAAGGGCCGAATGGCCTACTCCTGCTCCTATCTTCTATGTATCTATGTATCTATCATAACTTCCTTGCTTTTGTACTCTGTGGGGGAAAAATTTGGTTGCTTTGCGCCTCCTGTTAGCGCCCTAAGGGGGCGCTAACGGGGCACAAAGCAATTAGTGCCTGGGCGCAGCGCCGCCAACGCCTCCCGCGAAATTCAGCGGGAGGTTAGCGGCGGCGGTAACCGGCACTCTGATCCCCGGTGGCCCAGCTGGACCCCGGGTTGTGCTGTGCAAGGCCCCTCCCCTTTAAGAAGGGGAGGAAGGCCTGCAGTACCGCGGCGCGACATGCTGCTGCGCCACGATATTCCCCCGCAGTGCCCCAAGAGGGAGGCGGGGCGCTTCCAGTAACGCCCTGCTTCCCTCTTGGGGCGCTACCACTCAATTTCGGACGTGGGGGTGCTAACGCGACTCAATTTTTCCCCCTATGCCTCTATTTATGAAGCCCAGGATCCCGT
Organism: Somniosus microcephalus; assembly: GCF_052327205.1. Classification (NCBI taxonomy): domain Eukaryota; kingdom Metazoa; phylum Chordata; class Chondrichthyes; order Squaliformes; family Somniosidae; genus Somniosus; species Somniosus microcephalus. The sequence continues at coordinate 10,889,789 of NC_140998.1, read as the reverse complement.
ATGCATTTTTTAACCGCTTTCCCAACCTGCCCTGCCACCTTCAATGATCTGTGCACATATAACCCCAGGTCTCTCTCTTCCTGCATTCCCTTTAGTTTATATTGCCTCTCCTCGTTCTTCCTACCAAAATGTATCACTTTGCACTTTTCTGCATTAAACTTCATCTGCCACCTGTCCGCCCATTCCACCAGCCTGTCTATGTCCTCTTGAAGTCTATCACTATCCTCCTCACTGTTCACTATACTTTCAAGTTTTGTCACCTGCAAATTTTGAAATAGTGCCCTGTACACCCAAGTCTTTAATACATGTATCAAGATATCTCATTGCTGTTTGTGGGAGCTTGCTGTTGTAAATTGGCTGCAGCGTTTCCTACACTACAACAGTGACTGCGCTTCAAAAGTAATTCATTGGCGCTACATAACACAAGTCTTCCTTTCTAGTTATGAGGAGTGGGGACCCCAAGTGTTTTGACTCCTTCTCAAGCTCAGTGAGGCAAGTCAACTAAACATAGAAACATAGAAGATAGGAGCAGGAGTAGGCCATTCGGCCCCTCGAGCCTGCTCCGCCATTCAATGAGATCATGGCTGATTATCCAAACTCAGTACCCTGTCCCTGCCTTCTCCCCATATCCCTTGAACCCTTTAGCCTTAAGAAATATATCTAACTCCTTCTTGAATATATTTAATGAATTGGCCTCAACTGTCTTCTGTGGTAGAGAATTCCACAGGTTCACCACTCTCTGGGTGAAGAAATTCCTCATCTCCGTCCTAAATGGCTTACCCCTTATCCTTAGACTGTGACCCCTGGTTCTGGACTCCCCTGCCATCGGGAACAGCCTCAACTAACTGCAATCTAAGGACCCAACTTGGTGATGCTTTCCTGGACCATACAATTTATTAATTCTGCACATAAACCAGGAGGGAGGGCAACTTTTAACATTTCGTATTTAGTTTAGGTTTGGGAGAGTCGGTTGATTAAACGCAAAGGCTTGGAGCCAACACAACCCCCCCCCCACCGAACCCTTACCACACATCATACATTCCACACACCACATTCTTTTGACTGACGGCGTTCATTGTCGATGTGCCTGACGGAAAGCCCGCTCGCAGGACCTGCCCTGCTTGCACTAAGTCACTCAGCGATAACGCTGGGCATACAAAGCCTGTGCAGACAATGGAGCGAGGGACTGGGAACTCTGCAGTGACTGCCAGAACTTAGCGTCAGGCCAACTCTCCATCCCACCTGAAGCCATCGGCGTCGATTGATAACTCGAATTGGCCCTCACTCGCTCTGTTTGCTGAGTTGCTGTGTGACCCATTGCCTGCGAGCTGGTTAATCATTAACTCCGCAGGCAAGCTGCTGTCGGCAGCCCTTCTCATGAGTTATATACCGCAAGGCTCTCTTTATTTTGCACTCAGTACAATTACTGATAAGAGAGAGAGAGGAGTGGCTGACGGGAACTGAAAGTCCTCTGTCTTTTTTTTCGGACGGGAGAAGAACAGGTGGTAAACGCAACAATAGGCGCCTCGGAGGGGGGAGAAGGGGGCTGCTGGGTTCTGCCCTATCGTGATTTTCATCTGAAAGTGCCAACTCGTGCTGGTGAATAGCTCCACAGGCACCAGATGCACTCCACCAAGCGGCCAATCATCATGCACGGGGGGGGCATCTCAATTGAGCCCAATTATCTCCTCGCACAAAACGCTCTCCCCCCTCCCACACAAACTCCCCCCGACCCCCCCCCCCCGCACAAATCCCCCTAAGCACCATCGCAGCAACAACTTGCATTTATACAGCGCCTTTAACATAGTAAAACATCTCAAGGCGCTTCACAGGAGCGATTATCAAACAAGAATTGACACCGAGACACATAAGGAGACATTAGGACAGGTGACCAAAAGCTTGGACAAAGCGGTAGGTTTTAAGGAGGAGAGAGGTGGAGAGGTTTAGGGAGGGAATTCCAGAGCTTAGGGCCTAGGCAGCTGAAGGCACGGCCACCAATGGTGGAGCGAATTCAATCTATGATGTGCAAGAGGCCAGAATTGGAGGAGCGCAGATATCTTGGGGGGGAGGCTGGAAGAGGTTACAGAGATAGGGAAGGGCGAGGCCACGGAGGGATTTGAACACGAGGATGGGAATTTTTAAATTGCGGCGTTGCTGGACCAGGAGCCAATGAAGGTCAGCGAGCAGAGGGGCGCTGGGTGAGCGGGACTTGGTGCGAGTTAGGAGACGGGTCAGCGAGCAGAGGGGTGATGGGTGAGCGGGACTTGGTGCGAGTTAGGAGACGGGTCAGCGAGCAGAGGGGTGCTGGGTGAGCGGGACTTGGTGCGAGTTAGGAGACGGGTCAGCGAGCAGAGGGGCGCTGGGTGAGCGGGGCTTGGTGCGAGTTAGGAGACGGGTCAGCGAGCAGAGGGGTGCTGGGTGAGCGGGACTTGGTGCGAGTTAGGAGACGGGTCAGCGAGCAGAGGGGTGCTGGGTGAGCGGGACTTGGCGCGAGTTAGGAGACGGGTCAGCGAGCAGAGGGGTGCTGGGTGAGCGGGACTTGGCGCGAGTTAGGAGACGGGTCAGCGAGCAGAGGGGTGATGGGTGAGCGGGACTTGGTGCGAGTTAGGAGACGGGTCAGCGAGCAGAGGGGTGATGGGTGAGCGGGACTTGGTGCGAGTTAGGAGACGGGTCAGCGAGCAGAGGGGTGATGGGTGAGCGGGACTTGGTGCGAGTTAGGAGACGGGTCAGCGAGCAGAGGGGCGCTGGGTGAGCGGGACTTGGTGCGAGTTAGGAGACGGGTCAGCGAGCAGAGGGGTGATGGGTGAGCGGGACTTGGTGCGAGTTAGGAGACGGGTCAGCGAGCAGAGGGGTGATGGGTGAGCGGGACTTGGTGCGAGTTAGGAGATGGGTCAGCGAGCAGAGGGGTGATGGGTGAGCGGGACTCGGTGCGAGTTAGGAGACGGGTCAGCGAGCAGAGGGGTGATGGGTGAGCGGGACTTGGTGCGAGTTAGGAGACGGGTCAGCGAGCAGAGGGGTGATGGGTGAGCGGGACTTGGTGCGAGTTAGGAGACGGGTCAGCGAGCAGAGGGGTGATGGGTGAGCGGGACTTGGTGCGAGTTAGGAGACGGGTCAGCGAGCAGAGGGGTGCTGGGTGAGCGGGACTTGGTGCGAGTTAGGAGACGGGCAGCAGAGTTTTGGATGAGCTCAAGTTTACGGAAATTGCAAAGTGGGAGGCCGGCCAGGAGAGTATTGGAATAGTCTCGCATTTATATAGCGCCTTTAAGGTTGGAGAAGGCCCCAAGGCGTTACACAGGAGCCTAATCAGACATATTGAGCCAAAGACTGAGGAGTGGTAATGAACAGCTTGGTCAAAGAGGGAGGTTTGTAGGAGAGTCTTCAAGGTTGGGCGAGGGGGGGACTGAGCTCATGCTGGGGCAGTGGGGGGGGGGGGGGGGGTGGTGGACGTTAGAGGGCAGAGATTTCAATCTGGGCAGGGAAACAGCAGCGATGCAGCTCCTGCCGTTACAGAAAATCCAGAGCAACATTAATGAAAACGTGAATCAGCTGGCTGCCTGATTCTCATCAGGTTAAGTAGAAAATGGCATCCTTTCTGCTCTTTGAAGAGCGCCATAAGAACAGCGGATCCTTCAAACGCCTGGCTAACGGCAGTCTTTGACAGTGGCTCCATGCAGCCACTCATTCTCCATTGAGCCCTGCTGGAGACCGTGGCTGCATGGAGATCCAGTGGGGACGGGGCTGCATGGGGACGGGGCTGCATGGAGATCCAGTGGGGACGGGGCTGCATGGGGATCCAGTGGGGACGGGGTAATGTGTTACACGTATACCTACTGTCTGGCTGCGAATTAGTGCAGGGTACTGGAGGGCATCTGGCACCTGTGGCAGTGTGGGCAGCATCTCTGGGATGTAAAGATAACATGAGAAATAGGAGCAGGAGTAGGCATTATGGCCCCTCGAGCCTGCTTCACCATTCAATAAGATCATGGCTAATGATCTACCTCAACTCCACCTTCCCACCCTATCCACATACTCCTTGATTCCAAAAATCTATCGATCTCAGTCTTGAATATACTCAACGACTGAGCGTCCACAGCCCTCTGGGGTAGAGAATTCCAAAGATTCACTGCCCTCTGAGTGAAGAAATTTCTCATCTCAGTCCTAAATGACCGACCCCTTATCCTGAGACTGTGACCCCTAGTTCTCGACTTCTAGACTCACCATCCAGGGGAAACAGCCTCTCAGCATCTACCCTGTCAAGCCCTCCAAGAATTTTATATATGTTTCAATGAGGTCACCTCTCATTCGTCTAAACTCCAGAGAATATAGGCCCATTCTACTCAGTCACTCCTCACGGGACAGCCTTCTCATCTGAAATCTGAAAGGAAATATAATCCCACGCTGGCACTCTGCATGAAAATAAGGAAAACGCCCCAAGACCCAAGGAAAAAGCACCTCCTCCTGTGTCGCCATGGAGACCAAAACTTCCAGGATCGATCTCCGGCCTACACTGTGTTACACCTGATCTCAGCCAGGGTAGGAGTCGGGCCTGCTACAATTGTCTTCTGCGTCCCTGAATTAGGCAGAGGGTGGGGGGAGAGGAAATCAGTCAGCGGTCCCTGATGAGAATCCAGCAACCCTGCTGCAAGTGTGCGTACAGGGCAGTGCCGGGGGGGCGGGGGGGGGAAAACAGGATCGGGTTCGGCTGTGATGATTCCCCCACACAGTAACATAACCTACCGACATTCAGCGTCGAAACTCAGATTCGGAATGGCCGACCAGATGAGGTACTGGACAGTGCCTGTGGAACCTTGCCCCAGGGAGGTGTCAGCATCTTCAGGAGAGGAGGGGCAGGAGAGAGAGAGAGAGAAAGCAAGAGACACACACACAGATAGACAGAAAAGACAGAGGCAGAGAGAAAGAAATATTGACAGAGACAGAGAGAGAAAGAGACAGAGATGCAGAGAGACAGACACAGAAGGAGACAGGGAGAAGGAGGGGGAGGGAGAGACAGTGAGAGAGAAATATTGGCAAAGAGAAAGAGACAGACAGAGAAAGGGACCGAGGCAGAGAGACACACACAGAGAGAAAGAGGGAGAGAGAGAGACAGAGAGGGTAAATGCATCAGCAATGTATAATGAGATAAAGAAGGCAAAGGAAGAAATTCAATCTAACTACAGTGTGTGAAAGTGGCCGGTAAGTGCCCTGCTTGAAATGTGATCTGTGCAGTGTTTTCCTTCGGAAGGAAGCAGTGTTCGATGTGTATGTTTTTATAGTTGGAAGCACAGCCGCCATCTACTGCATGTTCCAACCTGAAGGTTCTACTGCCTGCACAAGCGACATGTTGAAGGAAAAGCGCTTACAAGGGAACAAGCGGGTGACTAGATCGTTCTGAGCAACTCCCTGCACCACTGCTCAGACGGAACCTGGTTTAGACAGTAGAGGCCCTCGCAGTGTCTTGGCCCAAAATCCACCCATGTCCTCTTTACAACATGGTGGGGTTGGGGTTTCATATGATGGCTGTTTTTCTCTCCCCCACCACCCGCCCACCACCCCCCCAACTCCGTAGCCCAGGGACATTGAGGTCTGGCTGTAGCACCCATCCTGGTTGAGACAAGCTAATGGAACAGAGTGTAGGAGCTGAATAAGGGATCTTCTGTCTGTGTGCAAATCAAATCAAATCAAATCAACTTTTATTGTCATTGTAGTGCACAAGTGCAGTACAATGAAATGTAGGCTTGCGGCTCCCGAGAGTGTACATTTAGATTAAGACATTTAAACATTCAACATACATTAGGCTTGTAATACATTAACATAAACATAACCATAATAAAGTGCATTGGCAGATGTGCAGGCTTTAGAGTTTATTTGTGGAGTTCAGTAGGATGACAGCCCTGGGAAAGAAGCTGTTCCTAAATCTGGTCGTTCGGGTGCAAATGCATCTGTAGCGTCTCCCAGATGGCAGGAGGGCGAACAGACTGTGGCTGGGGTGGGTAGGGTCTTTGATGATGGACCGTGACCTCCGTAAACAGCGTTTCTGGTATATGTGCTCTATGGTCGGTAGCCGGGTGCCGGTAATGCGTTGGGCAGTTTTGGCTACCCGCTGCAGGGCTTTCCGGTCATAGTAGCTACAGCTGCCATACCATACTGTGATACAGTTTGTCAGGATGCTCTCTATTGTGCAGCGGTAAAAGTTAGAGAGGATCAGGGGTGACAGGTTACATCCCTTCAGCCTCCTTAGGAAATATAGGCGCTGCTGGGCCTTCTTCACCAGAGAGGAGGTATTGAGGGACCAGGAGAGGTCTTCCGTGATGTGGACTCCGAGGAACTTAAAGCTGCCCACCCTTTCCACCACAGCCCCATTGATGTGTGGTATGTTGACCCAGTAAGATCAGGAGCTAGTAAGATCAGGAGCTAGCAAGTTGTGGTACAATTCAACAAGCAAAGTGCTTTACAAGACAAGCAAAATGCCAATGCAGTCAGTGTTGAAGTGGCCGATGATTAAAAACCCTGTGAGGTTGGGAACAGTTTAATAAATACGGAGTTGTTCCTGTGGGGTAAATGCACCATCCAGTAGGGTAAAGAAAGAAGGGACTTGCATTTCTATAGTGCCTTTCACAACCTCAGGACCTCCCAAAGTGCTTTATGAAGTACTTCTGAAGTGTAGTCACTGTTGTATTGCAGGGAAACACAGCAGCCAATTTGCACACAGCAAGCTCTCACAAACAGGAGTGAGATAAATGACCAGATTACCAGATAAATGTTGGCCAGGTTAACGGGGAGAACTCCCCTGTTTTTCTTCGAATAGTGCCACGGGATCTTTAACATCCACCTGAGAGCGCAGACAGAGCCTCGGTTTAACATCTCATCCGGAAGACGGCACCTCCGACAGTGCAGCGCTCCCGCAGTACTGCACTGGAACGCCAGCTTAGATTATGTGCTCACGTCTCTGGAGTGGGACTTGAATTCACAACCTTGTGAATCAAGGCGAGAGTGCTGCCCATTGAGTCACGGCTGACACTGGTGGTACTGAGCCCCACAGGCCTCGAGATCCAGGTTTAATCCCGGTCTGTGCTGACTAGCATCTTCAGCAAACCAGGGGAGTAAATATAGGTGTGCGGAGCTTTTCCTGTGAAATCTATGTGTTTTAACAGTCTGCAACACTGTGCTCTGATCTTCCGTCAGCTCACGGGTTTAAGTCAGAGCCACAAGGGGGTCTGGCCCACCCCAAGACCTCAACAACACAGCTACTTCTGTTTAGTCCCAAGTCCCCCTCCACGAGATCAGGGGCGCCTCAGTTTGCAATCCAGCTTCCCGAGGACTCAGGCAGCTGTGATTAACTGCAAGTTTGGCAGTGTGCTCAAATAACCTTCCAGCTTTGTTTAAACAGTCCCCCTCAACCGGAGATGTGTTGGGTTGTTGGGACTCTTGTTCCAGTCCCTGAACTCTTTTGGTAACGCTGGTGATTTGGGTTTCTTCAAGTCACAAACACCTGAGATTGAGCGATCTACCAAGGCCTTCCCTTTTCCTTTCCAGATAAGATTAACGCTCGCATTATCAGTTTGATTGACAGAAAGTTGAAGGTGTTTGCACAGTATATTTGTGCGCTGGTCATTAACAAAACACGGAGACAGAGTGTGCTGTGCTCTATTAACTCGCAGCAAACTCGGCAAACAGAAATCCTGCAAAGGTTTCACACAGCACAAGTCACGATAAAGCTTTTCCCAAGCTGCCACTCGAACACTGCTCTGCCATTTTGGGGCCCAGGGCACCTTTCAGCCCATCAAGCCTGCTGTTAGCCACAGTAGCTCTATCGCTGTAGAATCAGAATGATACAGCACAGGAGGAGGCCATTTGGCTCATTGTGCCTGTGCCGGCTCTTTGAAAGAGCTCTCCAATTAGTCCCACTCCCCTGCTCTTTCCCCAGAGCCCTGTAATTTTTGTCCCTTCAAGTATTTATCCAATTCCCTTTTGAAAGTTACTATTGAATCTGCTTCCGCCGCCCTTTCAGGCAGCGCATTCCAGATTACAACAACTCGCTGCGTTAAAAAATGTTTCCTCATGTCACCTCTTGTTCGTTTGCCAATCACCTAAAATCCGTGTGCTCTGGATACCATCTCTTGTGTCACTGGAAATACAGTGCTCTCTGATATTTGAAGGGCAGCAAGATTCTCTCCCAGAACGAGGGGTGCCAACCCTCCAGGATTATCCTGGAGTCTCCAGGAATTGAAGATTGATCTCCAGGTCAATCCTGCGAGCAACCAGGGAGACAAATCATCGGGGCATTAAAAACAAATTTGTGTTTTATTACATTTCCTTTGAACACTTTTGCTTAGGAGTTATAAAAAAAATTGGAGATGGGGGAAAAATGCTGTTTGAGTGACATCCGAAAATCAACCAATCGGGGAAGGAAGAGTCTGTTCACTTTCCAATTGGTGTGGGACGGGGGTGGGGCGCTGCAAGGATGGACATGTTGGGCAACCAATGGCGGGAGTGTGGGGGGGGGTGGGGTGGGGTGGTGGAGGCAGGAGGTCAGGTGATGAAACAACCAGAGTCCGCAACCCTACCCAGAACCCTGGGCAACATTCTGCACCGCCGCACCCCCCCTCCCCACTAATTGAAGGGGAGCAGGAATCCCCCCCGGAATCCTGGCCAACATTCCCCCCCTCCGCTAATTGAAGGGGAGCAGGAATCTCCCCCGGAATCCTGGCCAACATTCCCCCCCTCCGCTAATTGAAGGGAGCAGGAATCTCCCCCAGAATCCTGGCCAACATTCCCCCCCTCCGCTAATTGAAGGGAGCAGGAATCCCCCCCGGAATCCTGGCCAACATTCCCCCCCTCCGCTAATTGAAGGGAGCAGGAATCTCCCCCGGAATCCTGGCCAACATTCCCCCCCTCCGCTAATTGAAGGGAGCAGGAATCTCCCCCAGAATCCTGGCCAACATTCCCCCCCTCCGCTAATTGAAGGGAGCAGGAATCTCCCCCGGAATCCTGGCCAACATTCCCCCCCTCCGCTAATTGAAGGGAGCAGGAATCCCCCCCAGAATCCTGGCCAACATTCCCCCCCTCCGCTAATTGAAGGGAGCAGGACTCCCCCCCTCCGCTAATTGAAGGGAGCAGGAATCTCCCCCGGAATCCTGGCCAACATTCCCCCCCTCCGCTAATTGAAGGGAGCAGGAATCTCCCCCAGAATCCTGGCCAACATTCCCCCCCTCCGCTAATTGAAGGGAGCAGGAATCTCCCCCGGAACCCTGGCCAACATTCCCCCCCTCCGCTAATTGAAGGGAGCAGGAATCCCCCCCAGAATCCTGGCCAACATTCCCCCCCTCCGCTAATTGAAGGGAGCAGGACTCCCCCCCTCCGCTAATTGAAGGGAGCAGGAATCTCCCCCGGAACCCTGGCCAACATTCCCCCCCTCCGCTAATTGAAGGGAGCAGGAATCTCCCCCGGAACCCTGGCCAACATTCCCCCCCTCCGCTAATTGAAGGGAGCAGGAATCTCCCCCGGAATCCTGGCCAACATTCCCCCCCTCCGCTAATTGAAGGGAGCAGGAATCCCCCCCAGACTCCTGGCCAACATTCCCCCCCTCCGCTAATTGAAGGGAGCAGGAATCTCCCCCGGAATCCTGGCCAACATTCCCCCCCTCCGCTAATTGAAGGGAGCAGGAATCTCCCCCGGAATCCTGGCCAACATTCCCCCCCTCCGCTAATTGAAGGGAGCAGGAATCTCCCCCAGAATCCTGGCCAACATTCCCCCCCTCCGCTAATTGAAGGGAGCAGGAATCCCCCCCGGAATCCTGGCCAACATTCCCCCCCTCCGCTAATTGAAGGGAGCAGGAATCTCCCCCGGAACCCTGGCCAACATTCCCCCCCTCCGCTAATTGAAGGGAGCAGGAATCCCCCCCAGAATCCTGGCCAACATTCCCCCCCTCCGCTAATTGAAGGGAGCAGGACTCCCCCCCTCCGCTAATTGAAGGGAGCAGGAATCTCCCCCGGAACCCTGGCCAACATTCCCCCCCTCCGCTAATTGAAGGGAGCAGGAATCTCCCCCGGAACCCTGGCCAACATTCCCCCCCTCCGCTAATTGAAGGGAGCAGGAATCTCCCCCGGAATCCTGGCCAACATTCCCCCCCTCCGCTAATTGAAGGGAGCAGGAATCCCCCCCAGAATCCTGGCCAACATTCCCCCCCTCCGCTAATTGAAGGGAGCAGGAATCTCCCCCGGAATCCTGGCCAACATTCCCCCCCTCCGCTAATTGAAGGGGAGCAGGAATCTCCCCCGGAACCCTGGCCAACATTCCCCCCCTCCGCTAATTGAAGGGAGCAGGAATCTCCCCCGGAACCCTGGCCAACATTCCCCCCCTCCGCTAATTGAAGGGAGCAGGAATCTCCCCCGGAATCCTGGCCAACATTCCCCCCCTCCGCTAATTGAAGGGAGCAGGAATCTCCCCCAGAATCCTGGCCAACATTCCCCCCCTCCGCTAATTGAAGGGAGCAGGAATCCCCCCCGGAATCCTGGCCAACATTACCCCCCTCCGCTAATTGAAGGGAGCAGGAATCTCCCCCAGAATCCTGGCCAACATTCCCCCCCTCCGCTAATTGAAGGGAGCAGGAATCTCCCCCGGAACCCTGGCCAACATTCCCCCCCTCCGCTAATTGAAGGGAGCAGGATTTCCCCCCCCCCTCCGCTAATTGAAGGGAGCAGGATTACCCCCCCCTCCGCTAATTGAAGGGAGCAGGATTACCCCCCCCTCCGCTAATTGAAGGGAGCAGGATTTCCCCCCCCTCCGCTAATTGAAGGGAGCAGGATTACCCCCCCCTCCGCTAATTGAAGGGAGCAGGATTTCCCCCCCCTCCGCTAATTGAAGGGAGCAGGATTACCCCCCCTCTGCTAATTGAAGGGAGCAGGATTACCCCCCCCTCCGCTAATTGAAGGGGAGCAGGAATCTCCCCCGGAACCCTGGCCAACATTCCCCCCCTCAAACACCACCCATAAAAGCCAGATTCACTGGCTGTTCATCTCATTACTGCTTTGTGCAAAAATGGCTGCCAGGTTTGCCTCCACAGCAGTGTGAAGTAATTCACTGCAGGTGAAGTGTGTAGGAATGTTTCCAGAGACTCAAAGTGCTATATAACTGGAAGTCTGTCTTTTTTCTTTACCAAGGCAGCTAAAACAAGATGCTCTGTTTGTAGCTCTGTTCTTTTATAGCCCTCACCTCGCTTGGACAATGGTTAAAGGTGAGAATGAGTCCTTTCCTCTGTCGTCAAATTACAGTATGCAGACAACGCTTGCGTCTGCGCTCACTCGGAGGTCGAACTCCAAACCATCGTCAACACCTTCAGCAAAGTGTACGAGAGCATGGGCCTTACACTAAACATCGGTAAGACAAATGTCCTCTTCCAACCTGCCCCCGTCACACAGTACTGCCCCCCGATTATCAAAATCCACGACAAGGCCTTGGACAACGTGGACCACTTTCCATACCTCGGGAGCCTACTGTCAACAAGGGCAGACGTTGACGACAAAGTCCAACACCGCCTTCAGTGTGCCAGTGCAGCCTTCGGTCGCCTGAGGAAGAGAGTGTTTGAAGACCAGGACCTCAAACCCGGCACCAAGCTCATGGTCTACAGAGCAGTAGTGATACCCGCCCTCCTGTATGCCTCAGACATGGACCATGTACAGTAGGCACCTCAAAGCACTGGAGAGGTACCACCAACGCTGCCTCCACAAGATCCTGCAAATCTATTGGCAGGATAGGCGCACCAACGTCAGTGTTCTCGCTCAGGCCAACATCCCCAACATCGAAGTTTTGACCACGCTCGATCAGCTCCGATGGACGGGCCACATCGTCCGCATGCCCGATACGAGACTCCCAAAACAAGCGCTCTACTCGGAGCTCCGACACGGCAAGAGAGCCCCAGCTGGGCAGAGGAAATGCTTCAAGGACACCCTCAAAGCCTCCTTGAAAAAGTGCAACATCCCCACCGACACCTGGGAATCCCTGGCCCAAGATCGTACAAAGTGGAGGAGAAGCATCCGGGAATGCGCCGAACACCTTGAGTCTTCGCCGGGAGCAAGCGGAAGCCAAGTGCAAACAGCGTAAGGAGCGCGCATCGACCCAAGCACCCCACCCACCCGCCCCTTCAACCACCGTCTGCCCCACCTGTGACCGAGACTGTAGGTCCCGCATTGGACTCATCAGTCACCTGAGAACTCATTTTTAATGTGGAAGCAAGTCATCTTCAGTTCCGAGGGACTGCCTAAGAAGAAGAAGGTGAGAGCGAGGAGTTGTGATTAATCGCAATGGCTGAAGGAAGATTCCATGCTGAGGGATGATGTCCTTTGATCATTTTACAACTTTCCCCCTCATGTTAAAAAAACCCCACATTTCAGTGCGATCCCCTGCTCATGGAGCAAAAGTAGGATCTGCAACAAACCAAAAATAGGCGCGATTGTCACTGGTGCTGACTGTAGCTTTCCTTATTGAAGAGTGCCCCCTGCTGTATCAGCATCTGACACTTACTGCTCTTCAGCTTCTCACAGGGCCCTTGCACCTTGGGGTAGAGGAGGAGCACATTTTTGGTTGCTGACTTTGGTCCACTTGAATTTAGCTGCCAAAGATTTCAGTTGTGGCCGTTAACAGTGAAAACTTTGGCAGCTAAATTCAACTGGACCCAAGTCTGCAAGCAAAAAAGGGAGAGACAGATATATTTAGGTGATGAGAGGGACTCTCTCTCACACACACATACAGGAGGACAGACAGTCATACACACACACACAGTTGGGGGGGGAGAAAGACAGACATGTACAGGTGGAGAGAGAGGGGCACAAACAGAGAGAGGGTGAGAGAGAAGATAAGACAGACAGATACATAGAGGTGGAAAGAGAGATTGGAGAACAGTGTGGCAGAGAGAGAAAAGGAAAGAAAGGCAAGGGTAGAGAGGACAGACACAGAGTGAAAGTGAGCTGGGGGAAAAGAGACAAGTTGGGAGAAAGAGAACACACACACACACACAACAACAACAACACCCGGGCTCCAGCAGTTTATTCCTTTCCCTACAAATGATGATATTCTGTTACAGGTGTTGCAACTCAGCATTATATATGTCAGCTGTGGCTCAGTGGGCCGCACTCTCGCCTCCGAGTCAGGGACGGTTGTGGGTTCAAGTCCCACTCTAGAGACTTGAGCACAAATACCAGGCTGACGCTCCCAGTGCAGTACTGAGGGAGCGCTGCACTGTCGGGGGTGCCGTCTTTCGGATGAAATGTTAAACTGAGGTCCCGTCAGCCCACTCAGGTGGACGTAAAAGATCCCATGACACTATTCGAAGATGTGAAGCGGAGTTATCACTGGTGTCCTGGGCCAATATTTATCTCTCAAACAACACCACTGAAAACAGATGATCTGGTCATCATCACAATGCCGTTTGTGGGAGCGTGCTGAGCGCAAATCGGTTGCCACGTTTCCTAAATTACAACAGTGGCTACACTTCAAAAGTACTTCGACTGCCTGAGGTCGTGAAAGGTGCTATAGAAATGCAAGTTCTTTCTTACATCCCCTGCTAGGATACAGGGCACAGCTGTTAACCCAGTTCTTGGCTAGTTAACCACTGCCCTGGCAAGTAACAAAACCGTCTCGATAGCAAAATACTGCAGATGCTGGAAATCCGAAATAACAACAGAAAATGCTGGAAAAACTCAGCAGGCCAGGCAACATCCGTGGAGAGAAATTAGAGTCAACGTTTCGGGTCAAACCCTTTGTCAAGAACAAAACCTTCTCTCTCGGCTCAGAGGGGAGGTGGTTTTGGCGGGACACTGTGCTAAAACTGATGGGAGTCAAGTATTCTTGTGTTCAAAGCTTTGTGTTGTGATTGCACTTGAAGGGGTGGGGGTGGGGCGGGGGCAAAGCAAACAATGCATTCGAATTCTTCAGTCATGTAGGTAGCACCTGGTCTCCTATAAGAATAGTTCAGCCAAACAACTAGCCAAACCAGTTACCTTGGCAAACTCGATATGTAAACAGTTGGCTGGACGAGCTGTTACATGCTCGCTGTCACATACACAATCAGCGGTTTTATTTTTAGGAGCTCTTCCCTTTTTGTTTCTGAAAGAAAACTACAACAGCCCGAAAAAATCCACACACGCAGCATCGTCTGTCATTCCAATATCATCGCAATACGGCCCTGGTTAAATTGTGAAGTGTATCCTTCCCACTCCGTTAACCCATTACACTGCACTGCACTCACTGGCCAGGCTGCCGGTTTGCTTTTGGCAATGCGCAGCGCTACGGTTCATTCATGGAGGCACTGCAGCTGCCCCGACTCAGTCAGCTAATTCAGCACACACTGGGGACTAGTCCAGGGACTTTATCTGCAAAGATTTAAAGAGGGGAGAAAAAATCTCCTTACACAGAGGGCGGTTAGAATGTTGAAGCAGAGTCCATAAACTCTTCTAAAAAGGTCATTAGTTGCTTGAAAACGAGGTCTGAGCAGCGAGCAGGAGAATGGGATTAGACTGGGTGGGGTATTAAAGGGTACGGGGAGTGAGCAGGAGAGTGGGATTAGACTGGGTGGGATAGTAAAGGGTACGGGGAGTGAGCAGGAGAGAGGGATTAGACTGGGTGGGATAGTAAAGGGTACGGGGAGTGAGCAGGAGAGAGGGATTAGGCTGGGTGGGATATTAAAGGGTACGGGGAGTGAGCAGGAGAGAGGGATTAAACTGGGTGGGATATTAAAGGGTACAGGGAGTGAGCAGGAGAGAGGGATTAGACTGGGTGGGATAGTAAAGGGTACGGGGAGTGAGCAGGAGAGAGGGATTAGACTGGGTGGGATATTAAAGGGTACAGGGAGTGAGCAGGAGAGAGGGATTAGACTGGGTGGGATAGTAAAGGGTACAGGGAGTGAGCAGGAGAGTGGGATTAGACTGGGATATTAAAGGGTACGAGGAGTGAGCAGGAGAGTGGGATTAGACTGGGGTGGGATATTAAAGGATACGGGGAGTGAGCAGGAGAGTGGGATTAGACTGGGTGGGATATTAAAGGATAGGGGGAGTGAGCAGGAGAGTGGGATTAGCCTGGGTGGGATAGTAAAGGGTACGGGGAGTGAGCAGGAGAGAGGGATTAGACTGGGTGGGATATTAAAGGGTACGGGGAGTGAGCAGGAGAGTGGGATTAGACTGGGTGGGATAGTAAAGGGTACGGGGAGTGAGCAGGAGAGAGGGATTAGACTGGGTGGGATAGTAAAGGGTCCGGGGAGTGAGCAGGAGAGAGGGATTAGGCTGGGTGGGATATTAAAGGGTACGGGGAGTGAGCAGGAGACAGGGATTAAACTGGGTGGGATATTAAAGGGTACAGGGAGTGAGCAGGAGAGAGGGATTAGACTGGGTGGGATAGTAAAGGGTATGGGGAGTGAGCAGGAGAGAGGGATTAGACTGGGTGGGATAGTAAAGGGTACAGGGAGTGAGCAGGAGAGAGGGATTAGACTGGGTGGGATAGTAAAGGGTACAGGGAGTGAGCAGGAGAGAGGGATTAGACTGGGTGGGATATTAAAGGGTACGAGGAGTGAGCAGGAGAGTGGGATTAGACTGGGGTGGGATATTAAAGGATACGGGGAGTGAGCAGGAGAGTGGGATTAGACTGGGTGGGATATTAAAGGATACGGGGAGTGAGCAGGAGAGTGGGATTAGCCTGGGTGGGATAGTAAAGGGTACGGGGAGTGAGCAGGAGAGTGGGATTAGCCTGGGTGGGATAGTAAAGGGTACGGGGAGTGAGCAGGAGAGAGGGATTAGACTGGGTGGGATAGTAAAGGGTATGGGGAGTGAGCAGGAGAGAGGGATTAGACTGGGTGGGATAGTAAAGGGTACAGGGAGTGAGCAGGAGAGAGGGATTAGACTGGGTGGGATAGTAAAGGGTATGGGGAGTGAGCAGGAGAGAGGGATTAGACTGGGTGGGATAGTAAAGGGTACAGGGAGTGAGCAGGAGAGAGGGATTAGACTGGGTGGGATATTAAAGGGTACGAGGAGTGAGCAGGAGAGTGGGATTAGACTGGGGTGGGATATTAAAGGATACGGGGAGTGAGCAGGAGAGTGGGATTAGACTGGGTGGGATATTAAAGGATACGGGGAGTGAGCAGGAGAGTGGGATTAGCCTGGGTGGGATAGTAAAGGGTACGGGGAGTGAGCAGGAGAGTGGGATTAGCCTGGGTGGGATAGTAAAGGGTACGGGGAGTGAGCAGGAGAGAGGGATTAGACTGGGTGGGATATTAAAGGGTACGGGGAGTGAGCAGGAGAGTGGGATTAGACTGGGTGGGATAGTAAAGGGTACGGGGAGTGAGCAGGAGAGTGGGATTAGACTGGGTGGGATAGTAAAGGGTATGGGGAGTGAGCAGGAGAGTGGGATTAGACTGGGAGTGTACTATAGGCCTCCAAACAGTCAGGGGAAGATAGAGGAACAGATATGTAGGCAAATCTCCGAGAAGTGCGAAAATAATAGGGTAATAATAGTGGGGGATTTCAACTTCCCCAATATAAATTGGGACAGTCAGAGTGTGAAAGGCTTAGAGGGTGCAGAATTCTTAAAGTGCATCCAGGAGAGCTTTTTGAGCCAACATGTCGAAAGTCCTACAAGAGAGGGGGCGGTACTGGACCTAATTCTGGGGAATGTAGCCGGGCAAGTGGTGGAAGTGTCAGTAGGAGAGCATTTTGGCGACAGTGACCATAATTCGGTGAGATTTAAGGTGGTCATGGAAAAAGACAAAGACGGCCCGGAAATAAGGGTTCTAAATTGGGGGAAGGCCGATTTTAATATGATAAGGCAGGATCTGGCCAATGTGGACTGGGAGCAGCTGCTTATAGGAAAATCCACATCAAAACAGTGGGAGACTTTCAGAAGGGAAATAGAGAGAGTACAACGCCAACATGTTCCTGTAAAGGTCAAGGGTGGGACCAACAAGCAAAGGGAACCTTGGATGACAAGGGATATACAGAAATGCATTAGAAATAAGAGGGGGGCTTTTGGCAGTTACAAAAGACTAAAGACAGAAGAAGCCCTAGAGGAGTATAAAAAGTGCAGGGGCATATTTAAAAAAGAAATTAGGAGGGCGAGGAGGGGCCATGAAATAACACTGGCGAGCAAAATAAAGGAAAACCCTAAGATGTTTTATAAGTATATTAAGGGCAAGAGGATAACCAGGGAAAGGGTAGGGCCCATTAGGGACCAAAGTGGCAATCTGTGTGTAGAGCCAGAGGATGTAGGCGGGGTTTTAAATGAATTTTTTGCATCTGTGTTCACTATGGAGAAAGACGATGCAGACATAGAAATCGGGCAAGGGGACTGTGACATACTTGAACATATTAGCATCGAGAGGGAGGAGGTGCTAGCGGTTCTGGCGGGCCAAAAAGTGGATAAATCCCCAGGCCCGGACGAGATGTATCCCAGGCTGCTGTGGGAGGCAAGGGAGGAGATTGCAGGGGCTCTGACACTAATTTTCAGAACCTCTCTGGCCACAGGGGATGTACCAGAGGACTGGAGAACAGCTAACGTAGTACCATTATTCAAGAAAGGTAGCAGGGATAAACCAGGGAATTACAGGCCAGTGAGTCTAACATCTGTGGTGGGGAAATTATTGGAAAAAATTCTGAGGGACAAAATTAATCTCCACTTGGAGAGGCAAGGATTAATCGGGGATAGTCAGCATGGCTTTGTCAAGGGTAAATCATGTCTAACAAATCTGATCGAATTTTTCGAGGGGGTGACTAGTGGGGTGGATGAGGGAAATGCTGTGGATGTGGTGTACATGGACTTCAGTAAAGCTTTTGACAAAGTCCCGCATAGGAGACTGGTCAAGAAGGTAAGAGCCCATGGGATCCAGGGTGCCTTGGCGCGTTGGATCCTAAACTGGCTGACTGGCAGGAGGCAGAGGGTGATGGTCGAAGGTTGCTTTTGTGACTGGAAGCCTGTGTCCAGTGGGGTACCTCAGGGATCGGTGCTGGGTCCCTTATTGTTTGTGATCTACATAAATGATTTGGATGAAAATGTAAAAGGTATGATCAGTAAGTTCGCAGATGACACGAAAATTGGTGGGGTGGTAAATTGCGAGGAGGAAAGCCTCCGGCTACAGGACGATATAAACGGGTTGGTCAGATGGGCGGAAAAGTGGCAAATGGAATTTAACCCTGAAAAGTGCGAGGTGATGCATTTTGGACGGACAAATAAGGCAAGGGAATACACAATGAGTGGTAGGACCCTAGGAAGTACAGAGGGTCAGAGGGACCTTGGTGTACATGTACATAGATCCCTGAAGGCAGCGGAGCAGGTAGATAAGGTGGTTAAAAAGGCATATGGGATACTTGCCTTCATTAGCCGAGGCATAGAATATAAGAGCAGGGAGGTTATGATGGAGCTGTACAAAACGCTGGTGAGGCCACAGCTGGAGTACTGTGTGCAGTTCTGGTCGCCTCACTATAGGAAGGATGTGATTGCTTTGGAGAGGGTGCAGAGAAGATTCACCAGGATGTTACCTGGGATGGAGCGCCTCAGCTATGAAGAGAGGCTGGACAGGCTGGAGTTGTTTTCCTTGGAGCAGAGAAGGCTGAGGGGGGACCTGATTGAGGTGTACAAAATAATGAGGGGCATAGATAGGGTAGATAAAGAGGAACTTTTCCCCTTAGTGGGGGGGTCAATAACAAGGGGGCATAGATTCAGGGTAAGGGGCAGGAGATTTAGAGGGGATTTGAGGAGGAACTTTTTCACCCAGAGGGTGGTTGGAATGTGGAACTCAATGCCTGAAAGGGTGGTGGAGGCAGGAACCCTCACAACATTCAAGAAGCATTTGGATGAGCACTTGAAATGCCATTGCATACAAGGCTATGGACCAAATGCTGGAAAATGGGATTAGACTGGACAGGGATGGATGGGCGGCGCAGACACGATGGGCCGAAGGGCCTCTTTCTGTGCTGTAAAACTCTATGACTCTATGACTCTATGGGTGCGATATTAAAGGGTACGGGGAGTGAGCAGGAGAGAGGGATTAGACTGGGTGGGATATTAAAGGGTATGGGGAGTGAGCAGGAGAGAGGGATTAGACTGGGGTGGGATAGTAAAGGGTACGGGGAGTGAGCAGGAGAGAGGGATTAGACTGGGTGGGATAGTAAAGGGTATGGGGAGTGAGCAGGAGAGAGGGATTAGACTGGGGTGGGATAGTAAAGGGTACGGGGAGTGAGCAGGAGAGAGGGATTAGACTGGGTGGGATAGTAAAGGGTATGGGGAGTGAGCAGGAGAGTGGGATTAGACTGGGTGGGATAGTAAAGGGTACGGGGAGTGAGCAGGAGAGAGGGATTAGACTGGGTGGGATAGTAAAGGGTACGGGGAGTGAGCAGGAGAGAGGGATTAGACTGGGTGGGATAGTAAAGGGTACGGGGAGTGAGCAGGAGAGTGGGATTAGACTGGGTGGGATATTAAAGGGTCCGGGGAGTGAGCGGGAGAGAGGGATTAGACTGGGTGGGATATTAAAGGGTACGGGGAGTGAGCAGGAGAGTGGGATTAGACTGGGTGGGATAGTAAAGGGTCCGGGGAGTGAGCGGGAGAGAGGGATTAGACTGGGTGGGATATTAAAGGGTATGAGGAGTGAGCAGGAGAGTGGGATTAGACTGGGTGGGATAGTAAAGGGTCCGGGGAGTGAGCAGGAGAATGGGATTAGACTGGGTGGGATATTAAAGGGTATGGGGAGTGAGCAGGAGAGTGGGATTAGACTGGGTGGGATATTAAAGGGTATGAGGAGTGAGCAGGAGAGAGGGATTAGACTCAGTGGGATAGTAAAGGGTACGGGGAGTGAGCAGGAGAGAGGGATTAGACTGGGTGGGATAGTAAAGGGTACGGGGAGTGAGCAGGAGAGAGGGATTAGACTGGGTGGGATATTAAAGGGTACGGGGAGTGAGCAGGAGAGAGGGATTAGACTGGGTGGGATATTAAAGGGTACGGGGAGTGAGCAGGAGAGTGGGATTAGACTGGGTGGGATATTAAAGGGTACGGGGAGTGAGCAGGAGAGAGGGATTAGACTGGGTGGGATATTAAAGGGTACGGGGAGTGAGCAGGAGAGAGGGATTAGACTGGGTGGGATATTAAAGGGTACGGGGAGTGAGCAGGAGAGTGGGATTAGACTGGGTGGGATATTAAAGGGTACGGGGAGTGAGCAGGAGAGAGGGATTAGACTGGGTGGGATATTAAAGGGTACGGGGAGTGAGCAGGAGAGAGGGATTAGACTGGGTGGGATATTAAAGGGTCCGGGGAGTGAGCGGGAGAGAGGGATTAGACTGGGTGGGATATTAAAGGGTATGAGGAGTGAGCAGGAGAGTGGGATTAGACTGGGTGGGATAGTAAAGGGTCCGGGGAGTGAGCGGGAGAGAGGGATTAGACTGGGTGGGATATTAAAGGGTATGGGGAGTGAGCAGGAGAGAGGGATTAGACTGTGTGGGATATTAAAGGGTACGGGGAGTGAGCAGGAGAGAGGGATTAGACTGGGTGGGATATTAAAGGGTACGGGGAGTGAGCAGGAGAGTGGGATTAGACTGGGTGGGATAGTAAAGGGTACGGGGAGTGAGCAGGAGAGTGGGATTAGACTGGGGTGGGATAGTAAAGGGTACGGGGAGTGAGCAGGAGAGAGGGATTAGACTGGGTGGGATATTAAAGGGTACGGGGAGTGAGCAGGAGAGAGGGATTAGACTGGGTGGGATATTAAAGGGTCCGGGGAGTGAGCGGGAGAGAGGGATTAGACTGGGTGGGATATTAAAGGGTCCGGGGAGTGAGCGGGAGAGTGGGATTAGACTGGGTGGGATATTAAAGGGTACGGGGAGTGAGCAGGAGAGAGGGATTAGACTGGGTGGGATATTAAAGGGTACGGGGAGTGAGCAGGAGAGAGGGATTAGACTGGGTGGGATATTAAAGGGTACGGGGAGTGAGCAGGAGAGAGGGATTAGACTGGGTGGGATATTAAAGGGTCCGGGGAGTGAGCGGGAGAGAGGGATTAGACTGGGTGGGATATTAAAGGGTATGAGGAGTGAGCAGGAGAGTGGGATTAGACTGGGTGGGATATTAAAGGGTATGAGGAGTGAGCAGGAGAGAGGGATTAGACTGGGTGGGATATTAAAGGGTACGGGGAGTGAGCAGGAGAGTGGGATTAGACTGGGTGGGATATTAAAGGGTACGGGGAGTGAGCAGGAGAGAGGGATTAGACTGGGTGGGATATTAAAGGGTCCGGGGAGTGAGCAGGAGAGTGGGATTAGACTGGGTGGGATATTAAAGGGTGTGGGGAGTGAGCAGGAGAGTGGGATTAGCCTGGGTGGGATATTAAAGGGTACGGGGAGTGAGCAGGAGAGTGGGATTAGCCTGGGTGGGATATTAAAGGGTACGGGGAGTGAGCAGGAGAGAGGGATTAGACTGGGTGGGATATTAAAGGGTACGGGGAGTGAGCAGGAGAGTGGGATTAGACTGGGTGGGATATTAAAGGGTACGGGGAGTGAGGGGGAGAGTGGGATTGGACTGGGTGGGATATTAAAGGGTACGGGGAGTGAGCAGGAGAGTGGGATTAGACTGGTTGGGATATTAAAGGGTACGGGGTGTGAGCAGGAGAGAGGGATTAGACTGGGTGGGATATTAAAGGGTACGGGGAGTGAGCAGGAGAGTGGGATTAGACTGGGTGGGATATTGAAGGGTATGGGGAGTGAGCAGGAGAGAGGGATTAGACTGGGTGGGATATTAAAGGGTACGGGGAGTGAGCAGGAGAGAGGGATTAGACTGGGTGGGATATTAAAGGGTACGGGGAGTGAGCAGGAGAGTGGGATTAGACTGGGTGGGATATTGAAGGGTATGGGGAGTGAGCAGGAGAGAGGGATTAGACTGGGTGGGATATTGAAGGGTATGGGGAGTGAGCAGGAGAGTGGGATTAGACTGGGTGGGATAGTAAAGGGTACGGGGAGTGAGCAGGAGAGAGGGATTAGACTGGGTGGGATATTAAAGGGTACGGGGAGTGAGCAGGAGAGTGGGATTAGACTGGGTGGGATATTAAAGGGTATGAGGAGTGAGCAGGAGAGAGGGATTAGACTCAGTGGGACAGAGAGTGCATTCCGGATGGGAGGGCAGAAAATCAGGAAAGACAAAACCGAGCTAGCTGTGGTTTGGAATTGATACCCATCTCTCGTTATCTTGGGTGATGCTGTGATTTATTGGAGTACTGCAGCATGTGCCAGATCCAGCCCTGTGCGGGCCAATCTTTGGAATTCCCAATGGCTAAACTTTGCAAATCCTGCTCTCAGACCCAGGACAGCTTCCAGGACCAAGAGTGAGAATTCAGGGTAAACCCTGGGCGAGGAAATTAGCTGAAGGGTAGGAAGGAGCGGTGACCTGTTAAGGGGAGTTACATCAGGGTAGAGGCAAGAGCGGAGTTGAAGAGTTGAAGAGCCCTGGGATCAGTGTTGGGACCGCGTCTGTTTCCAATTTAATCAACGATTTCAATTCCGAAGTTCAAACGCGGAGGACAGTAGCAGACTTTAGGAGGACACTGGTGAAATGGGCAGGCACAGTTTAATGCGGAGAAGTGTGAATTGATGCACTTTGAGAGGAACAACATGGAGAGGCAGTAAATCTAAATGCTACTATTTTGAGGAAGGTGCAAGAGCAGAGGAAACTGGGGTATAAATTCACCAATCCGTGAAGGTGGCAGGGCAAGTTGACAAGGCTGTTGAAAAAGCAGACAGGATCCTTGACTTTGTAAATAGAGACTTTGAATACAAAAACAAGGAAGTCATGCTCTACATTTATAAATCACTGGCTTGGCCTCAGCTGGAGTATTGTGTACAATTCTGGGCACACAGAAACATAGAAGATAGGAGCAGGAGTAGGCCATTCGGCCCCTCGAGCTTGCTCCGCCATTCAATGAGATCATGGCTGATCATCCAAATTCAGTACCCTGTCCCTGCCTTCTCCCCATATCCCTTGATCCCTTTAGCCTTAAGAAATATATCCAACTCCTTCTTGAATATATTTAATGAACTGGCCTCAACTGCCCTGTGTGGCAGAGAATTCCACAGGTTCACCACTCTCTGGGTGAAGAAATTCCTCCTCATCTCTGTCCTAAATGGCTTACCCCTTATCCTTAGACTATGACCCCTGGTTCTGGACTCCCCGGCCATCGGGAACATCCTTCCTGCATCTAGTCTGTCCAGACCTGACAGAATTTTATAGGTTTCGATGAGATCCCCTCTCAATCTTCTAAACTCCAGCGAGTACAAGCCCAATTGACACAATCTCTCCTCGTACGTCATTCCTGCCATCCCAGGTATCAGTCTGGTGAATCTTCACTGCACTCCCTCCATGGCAAGAACGTCCTTCCTCAGGTAAGGTGACCAAAACTGCACACAATACTCAAGGTGCGGTCTCACCAAGGCCCTGTACAACTGCAGCAAGACATCCTTGTTCTTGTACTCGAATCCTCTCGCTACGAAGGCCAACATACCATTTGCCTTCTTAACCGCCTGCTGCACCTGCATGCTTACCTTCAGCGACTGGTGCACAAGGACACCCAGGTCTCTTTGCACTTCCCCTTCTCCCAATCTATTGCCATTCAAATAATAATCTGCCTTCCTGTTTTTGCCACCAAAGTGGATAACCTCACATTTATCCACATTATAGTGCATCTGCCATGCATCTGCCCAATCACCCAACCTGTCTAAATCGTACTGGAGTTTCACGACATCCTCCTCACAGCTTACCCTCCCACCCAGCTTTGTGTCGTCTGCAAACTTGGAGATATTACATCCAATTCCCTCGTCCAGATCATTAATATATATTGTGAACCACACTTTAGGAAGGATGTCAAAGCCTTGGAGAGGGTACAGAGGAGATTTACCAGGATGATGCCAGGCGGAGTGGTTTAGGGAGGGAATTCCAGAGTTTAGGGCCCGAATTCCAGAGTTTAGGGCCCAGGCAGCTGAAGGCACGGCCGCCAATGGTGGAGTGATGAAAATCAGAGATGCGCAAGAGGCCAGAATTGGAGGAGCGCAGAGAACAAACAGTAGAATACGAGAGAGAGGAAGTTGTGATGAAACTGTATGGAGTTCTGGTCGGATCAAGCCTCGTGTACCATGTCCAGTTCTGGTCACTAAGACACAAGGGCTGGAGATGGGGCAGAGCCACAGGGCTGATAGCCTTGGTCAGAAGATTGCGTTATAAGGAAGTGTTCCAGAAAGGAGGCTTTTCACTTTGTGAAGAATTGACTGAGGTGCTCTTCTGGAGGTACACTACACAGCAGACAGGATGGAAAAGGTAGATCAAGAATATTACTTGAACCTAAAACCTTGACAGTAGGATAAGGGTGGCACAGGTTCAAACTAGTAAATGGCAATTTTAATGATCAACACTTGAAGACAGAAGATCAGTGGGAGGTGTTCAAAAAAGAATTTAACGTGATACTGAATCAGTTTATACCTGGTTCAGTTTGCAGATGATACTAAAATCGGCTGTGTGGTCGATACTGAAGAAGGAAGCTGTAGACTGCAGGAAGATATCAATAAATTGGTCAGGTGGGCAGAACAGTGGCAAATGGAATTCAATCCAGAGAAGTGTGAGGTAATGCATTTGGGGAGGGCTAACAAGGAAAGGGAATACACATTAAATGGTAGGACAGTGAGTAGTGTAGAGGAACAAGGGGACCTTGGAGTGCATGTCCACAGATCCCTGAAGGTAGCAGGCCAGGTAGATAAAGTGGTTAAGAAGGCATACGGAATGTTTGCCTTTATTAGCCGTGGCATAGAATACAAGAGCAGGGGGGGGGGGGTTATGCTTCAACTGTATAAAACACTAGTTAGGCCTCAGCTAGAGCACTGCGTGCAGTTCTGGTCACCACATTACAGGAAAGATGTGATTGCACTAGAGAGGGTACAGAGGAGATTTACAAGGATGTTGCCGGGAGTAGAGAATCTTAGCTATGAGGAAAGACTCGATAGGCTGGGTCTGTTTTCCTTGGAACAGAGGAGACTGAGGGGAGACCTTATTGAGGTGTATAAAATTATGAGGGGCCTAGATAAAGTGGATAGAAAGGACCTATTTCCCTTAGCAGAGGGGTCAAAAACCAGGGGGCACAGATTTAAAGTAATTGGTGGAAGGTTTAGAGGGGATTTGAGGGGAAATTTCTTCACCCAGAGGGTTGTGGGGGTCTGGAACTCACTGCCTGAAAGGGTGGGAGAGGCAGGAACCCTAACCACATTTAAAAAGTACTTGGATGTGCACTTGGGATGCTGTAACCTGCAGGGCTACGGACCAAGAGCTGGGAAGTGGGATTAGGCTGGATAGCTCCGTTGGCCGGCGCGGACACAATGGGCCAAAATGGCCTCCTTCCATGCTGTAACTTTCTATGATTCCCTAAGGAGAACGAGCTCTACTTGTCAAAAAAACAACAACCATGGACGATTAAAGAGGTAAGGGGCCAGAATTGGAGGAGCACAGAGAACATACAGTAGAATATGAGAGAGAGGAAGTTGTGATGAAACTGTATGGAGTTCTGGTCGGATCAAACCTCATGTACCATGCCACATAAAACTAAGAGAAAAAGCACACAAGAATGCAAAAAATAGCATAGATCCTGGCGAATGGGAGAGATACAAAGAACAGCAAAGGGTGACAAAACAGATAGTAAGAGCTACAAAAAGGGAGTATGAAAGGAAACTTGCAAGGGATATCAAAATCAGCACAAAAAATGTTTACAATATTAGGAAAAGGAGGGTGGTTAAGAGCAATGTGGGCCCCTTAAAACTGATAATGGTGATATTATAAATTAAAGTAAGGAAATGGTAGGCATGTTAAATAATTACTTTGCATCAGTATTTACAGTAGAGGAAGAGGATAGCATGCTGGACATCCCAAGGAAACTAATACTGAATAAGGGACGGGGACTCACCATAATTAATGTAAGTAAAATAACAGTAATGAAGAAAATAATGGCACTAAAGAGTGACAAACCCCCAGGACCAGATGGTTTCCATCCCAGGGTTTTAAAGGCAGTAGGTAAGAATATTGCAGATGCCCTAACTATGATTTTCCAAAGTTCTTTCGATTCAGGAAAGATTCCTTTAGAGTGGAAAATTGCACATGTCATGCCGCTATTTAAGAGAGGCGAGAGAGGGAAACCAGGGAATTATAGACCAGTTAGTCTAACATCTGTTGTGGGGGAATTGCTGGAGTCCATAATTAAGGAAAGAGTAACTGAACACCTTGAAAATTTTCAGCTGATCAGAGAGCCAGCATGGATTTGTAAAGGGTAGATCATGCCTAACGAACCTGATTTAATTTTTTTGAGGTGACTAAAGTAGTGGACAGGGGAATGTCTATGGATGTTATTTATGCAGACTTCCAGAAGGCATTCGATAAAGTCCCTCATAAGAGACTGTTAACTAAAGTTAAAGCTGATGGAATTATGGGCACATTATTGACCTGGTTAAGAAACTGGCTGAGCGGTAGGAGCCAGAGAGTAGGGATAATGGGTAGGTACTCTAATTGGCAGGATGTGACTAGTGGCATCCTGCAGTGATCTGTGTTGGGGCCTCAACTATTCACTGTATTTATTAACGATTTAGACTATCTCCAACAAGAGAGCGTCTAACCACCGCCCCTTGACATTCAATGGCATTACCATCGCCAAATCCCCCAACATCCTGGGGGTCACCATTGACCAGAAACTTAACTGGACCAGCCACATAAATACTGTGGTTACAAGAGCAGGTCAAAGGCTGGATATTCAACGGCGAGTGTCTCACCTCCTGACTCCCCAAAAGCCTTTCCACCATCTACAAGGCACAAGTCAGGAGTGTGATGGAATACTCTCCACATGCCTGGATGAGTGCAGCTCCAACAACACTCAAGAAGCTCGACACCATCCAGAGCATAGCAACCCGCTTAAGAACATAAGAAATAGGAGCAGGAGTCGGCCATTTGGCCCTTCGAGCCTGCTCCGCCATTCAATAAGATCATGGCTGATCTTCTACCTCAACTCCACTTTCCTGCACTATCCCCATATCCCTTGATTCCCTTAATATTCAAAAATCTATCGATCTCTGTCTTGAATATACTCAACGACTGAGCCTCCACAGCCCTCTGGGGTAGAGAATTCCAAAGATTCACCACCCTCTGAGTGAGGGTCAGAGGGATCTGGGTGTGCAAGTACACAGATCCCTGAAGGCGGCGGAACAGGTGGATAAGGTGGTAAAAAAGGCATATGGGATACTTGCCTTCATTAGCCGAGGCATAGAATATAAGAGCAAGGAGGTTATGATGGAGCTGTATAAAACACTGGTTAGGCCACAGCTGGAATACTGTGTGCAGTTCTGGTCGCCACACTACAGGAAGGATGTGATAGCTTTGGAGAGGGTGCAGAGGAGATTCACCAGGATGCTACCAGGGCTGGAACGCTTCAGCTATGAAGAGAGACTGGGCAGATTGGGTTTGTTTTCCTTGGAGCAGAGGAGGCTGAGGGGGGACATGATTGAGGTGTACAAAATTATGAGGGGCATAGATAGGATGGATACTAAGGAGCTTTTTCCCTTAGTAGAAGGGTCAATAACTAGGGGGCATAGATTCAAGGTAAAGGGCGGGAGGTTTAGAGGGGATTTGAGAGAACTTTTTCACCCAGAGGGTGGTTGGAGTCTGGAACTCACTGCCCGAAAGGGTTGTGGAGGTTGGAACCCTCACAACATTCAAGAAGCATTTGGATGAGCACTTGAAATGCCATAGCATACAAGGCTACGGGCCAAATGCTGGAATATGGGATTAGATTAGACAGGGCTTGATGGCCGGCGCGGACACGATGGGCCGAAGGGCCTCTATCCGTGCTGTATAACTCTATGACTCTATGACTCAATCCATGCTAGTATATTACCCCCAATCCCACGAGCCCTAATTTTGTTCAATAACCTCTTGTGTGGCATCTTATCGAATGCCTTCTGAAAATCCAAATACACCACATCCACTGGTTCCCCCTTATCTATTCTGCTAGTTACAGCCTCAAAAAACTCGAACAGATTTGTCAAACACGATTTCCCTTTCATAAATCCGTGTTGACTCTGCCCAATCCTATTATTATTTTCTAAGTGCCCTGTTACCACCTCCTTAATAATAGATTCTAGCATTTTCCCTACTACTGATGTCAGGCGAACTGGTCTGTAGTTCCCCGTTTTCTTAAATAGTGGGGTTACATTTGCTACCTACCAATTCGCGGGAACCGTTCGAGAATCTATGGAATTTTGGAAAATGACAACCAATGCATCCGCCTGTTCCATCTCCAACTTTTTCCAGTTCTGACGAAGGGTCATCAACTTGAAACGTTAACTCTGTTTCTCTCTCCTGCTGCCTGACCTGTTGAGTATTTCCAGCATTTTCTGTTTTTATCTCTATAGCCAACTCTTTCAAAATCCTAGGATGTAGGCCATCAGGTCCTGGGGATTTATCGGCTTTCAGTCCCATTAATTTCTCCAGTACAATTTTTTTACTAAAACGAATTTCTTTCAGTTCCTCATTCTCACTAGACCCTTGGTTCTCCACTATTTCCAGAAAGTTTATTGCGTCTTCTTCCTTGAAGACAGACACAAAGTATTTGTATAATTTTTCTGCCATTTCCTTATTCCCCATTATAATTTCTCCTGTCTCAGCCTGTAAGGGACCCACATTTGCTTTCACTAATCTTTTCCTTTTTACATACCTATAGAAGCTTTTACAGTCTGTTTTTATGTCTCGCGCTAGTTTACGCTCAGATTCTATTTTCCCTTTCTTTATCAATTTCTTGGTCCTCCTTTGCTTAATTCTAAAATCCTCTCAATCCTCAGGCTTACTATTCTTTTTGGCAGCATTATAAGCCTCTTCCTTTGATCTAATACTATCTTTAACTTCTCTCGTTAGCCACGGTTGGACCATTTTTCCTATGGGATTTTTGTGCCTTAATGTATATTTGTTCTAAATTATGTTATAATTCTTTAAATGCTAGCCATTGCTGCTCTACCGTCATACCTTTTAATGTAGTTTCCCAATCTACCTTAGCCAACCCGCCCCTCATACCTACATAGTTTACTTTGTTTAGATTTAAAACCCTAGTTTCAAATTTAACTAAATCACTTTCAAACGCAATATAAAATTCTATCATATTATGGTCACTCTTCCCTAAAGGCCCCTTTACTACAAGGTTATTAATTAACCCTTTCTCATTGCACAATACTACGTCTAAAATAGCCTGTTCACCAGTTGGTTCCTCAACATACTGATCTAGAAAACTATCTTGCATACATTCCATGAATTTGTCCTCCACACTATTACTGCAAATTTGGTTTGCCCAGTCTATATGTAGATTAAAGTCCCCCATGATCACTGTATTACCCTTGTTACATGTGCCTCTAATTTCCTGATTTATACTCTGCCCTACATTACAACCTTGATTGGCACCCCATCCACCACCTTAAACATTCACTCCCTCCACCACCGGCACACCGTGGCTGCAATGTGTACCATCTACAAGATGCACTGTAGCAATTCGCCAAGGCTTCTTCGACACAACCTCCCAAACCCGCGACCTCTATCACCTAGAAGGACAAGGGCAGCAGGCGCATGGGAACACCACCACCTGCAAGTTCCCCTCCAAGTCACACACCATCCTGACTTGGAAATATATCGCCGTTCGTTCATCGTCGCTGGGTCAAAATCCTGGAACTCCTTCCTTAACAGCACTGTGGGAGTACCTTCACCACACGGACTGCAGCGGTTCAAGAAGGTGCCACACCACCACCTTTTCAAGGGCAGTTAGGGATGGGCAATAAATGCTGGCCTTACCAGCGACGCCCACATCCCAGGAGCAAATTTTTAAAAAACTCCAAGGGTTAAATTACGAGGCGAGATTATACAAACTAGGGTTGTATTCCCTGGAATTTAGAACATTAAAGAGTGATGTGATCAAAGCTTTCAAGATATTGGCCCGCATTTTGCGGCCCCTACAGGTGCATACGCACCTGTAAGCGCTGCACAAATTCCGGGTTTTCAGGTAGGCACGGATTGTATTTGCCCGTGGGAAGCCTCCAACCACAAATTCAGGCCCATTAAGGGGAACTGATAAGGTGGAGAGAGAGAATCTATTTCCGCTGGTTGGGAAATCTAGGACTAGGGGACATAGCCTAAAAATTAGAGCCAGACCTTTCAGGAGTGAAGTTAAGAAACACTTCTACCCGCAAATGGTGGTGGAAGTTTGGAACTCTCTTCTGCAAATGGCAATTGATCCTGGGTAATTGTTAATTTTTATTCTGCGATTGATAGATTTCTGTTAACTAGGGGTATTAAGTGATATGAGGCAAACATGGGGTTCAGTCACAGATAAGCCATCTCTCTGAATGGAGGAACAGGCTCGAGGGGCTGAATGGCCTACTCCTGCTCCTATGTTGCTTGAATCATAGAATGATACTGCACAGAAGGAGGCCATTCAGCCCTGCGCTGGCTCTTTGAAAGAGCCAATCAATTATTCCCACTCCCCTGATCTTTTCCCAGAGCCGTGCAAATGGAATGGACTCCCAGATAAAGTGGTAGAGGAAAAAACCCTGGAATCAGCTGGATGCTGTGGTGAGGGAACTGTAGGATCGTTCTGGATGGATGCGACAGGATGGGCCGAATGGCCTCCCTCAGCTGTATCTAGCTTGTGTAATCCATGCTTAACACAATGCACGGTGCGTACTGTTGGACCTGCGACTGCACGTCAATGCTGCATTCAGCTAACTGAGGCGACCCCAGCACTGTTGGACTCCACACCTCCCTCAGTCTTCCCTCCCTTCTATCATCTGATGGCATCAAGTTGACCGCCAATTCTGATTTACCTCGCCTTCTCTCCTACCACCGGCACCATGGCACTTCATAGCTAGGTTTCTTAAAAGTAAGGACCCCCTCTCAGTGCCATCTAAAACTGCACGGACTGCTGTGATAGAACATGCTCCTACTGTCTGCTGTACTGTAAATAAAGCAGGTGCCACAGGTAGCAGTTAAGGCAAGTGAAAAAAGTGCTTTTAACACATCAGTAATCAGCTTGTGTTTACTGTACACCAGGAATGAATGTGGTAATATGTTACTCTCCAGCGGAAGGGAAGTTTTACTGTCACTTCCTTTTGTTCCTTCGCATGGTTAGACTTATGTTAAAGGCCAACCACAACTATACACTGCATCTCCATCAAAAGTGGCAGGTATGTGGCATGGAGTGAAGATCAGTAACACACAGTGCAACAGACCGAGCGATTGAGAAAACACGTCTACAGGCACAGCCAACAGCAGGAGCCAAGCAATATCCAGGTAGTGCGACACACGGGCTGCCATGACTCGTACCACAGAAATCTAACTACCCTCTCACCATATCCCTCAACTCCACCTAAAAAGACAGAACTTGCATTTCTATAGTGGGTTTCACAACATCCCAAAGCGCTTTATAGCCAATGAAGTACTTTTTGAAGTGTAGTCATTGTTGTAATGTAGGAAATGCGGCAGCCAATTTGCGCACAGCAAGCTCCCACAATCACCAATGTGATAATGACCGGATACTCTGTTTTTAGGTGTTGATTGAGGGATAAATATTGGCCAGGACACCGGGGACAACTCCTCTGCTCTTCTACGAAACAGTGGCCGTGGGATGTTTTACATCCACCCGATAGAGCAGACGGGTCCTCGGTTTAACGTCTCATCTGACAGTGCCGCACTCTCCCAGTCCTGCATTGGAGTGTCAGCCTAGATTGTTGTGCTCAGGTCTCTGGAGTGGAACTTGAACCCACGACCTTCTGACTCAGGTGAGAGTGCTGGTAATTTAGTCCAAATTCTTGTCATTCTAACTGCAAAAAAGTTCGATCTACCTTTCTAAATTGTTAATTTTTTAACTGGGTAACACCCTGGTATTTGAACTTTTTGCCACAACTTTCCACGATCAATTTTTTTGAATTCCCTTTCATAATCACAGCAGTTCGGCTCAAAGTCTCCTCTTAACCTTCCCTCATAACTTAAATAGCAGCATCTCTCAGTTGCTCTGCTCTCTCACGGTCAAAACTATCCTTGATGGATAGATCGCTTGATCTTGATCACTCTAGCAGAATCCTGCCTCAATAGCACTGCTCTGTAAAACAGCAAACCCTGGCAGGGGAGCGAACAGGAAGATCAAGGGGGATAATGAGCAAGAGCAAGGAAGAAATAGGAAGGGAATGTGCAGGAAGCAGCAGAATCCGGGAGGGGAATGGGCAGGGGAGGAATGGGCAGGAGAATCCAGGAAGGGAATGGGCAGGAGAATCCAGGAGGGGAATGGGCAGGAGAATCCAGATGGGGAGTGGGCAGGAGAATCCAGGAAGGGAATGGGCAGGAGAATCCAGGAGGGGAATGGGCAGGAGAATCCAGATGGGGAATGGGCAGGAGAATCCGGGAGGGGAATGGGCAGGAGAATCCAGGAGGGGATTGGGCGGGAGGATCCAGGAAGGGAATGGGCGGGAGAATCCAGGAGAGGAATGGGCGGGAGAATCCAGGAGAGGAATGGGCAGGAGAATCCAGGAGGGGAATGGGCAGGAGAATCCAGGAGGGGAATGGGCAGGAGAATCCAGGAGGGGAATGGGCAGGAGAATCCAGGAGGGAAATGGGCAGGAGAATCCAGGAGGGGAATGGGCAGGAGAATCCAGGGGAGGAATGGGCAGGAAAATCCAGATGGGGAATGGGCAGGAGAATCCAGGAGGGGAATGGGCAGGAGAATCCAGATGGGGAATGGGCAGGAGAATCCAGATGGGGAATGGGCAGGAAGCAGCAGAATCCAGGAGGGGAATGGGCGGGAGAATCCAGGAGGGGAATGGGCGGGAGAATCCAGATGGGGAATGGGCAGGAAGCAGCAGAATCCAGGAGGGGAATGGGCAGGAGAATCCGGGAGGGGAATGGGCAGGAGAATCCAGGAGGGGAATGGGCAGGAGAATCCAGGAGGGGAATGGGCAGGAGAATCCAGGAGAGGAATGGGCAGGAGAATCCAGGAGAGGAATGGGCAGGAGAATCCAGGAGAGGAATGGGCAGGAGAATCCAGGAGAGGAATGGGCAGGAGAATCCAGGAGAGGAATGGGCAGGAGAATCCAGGAGGGGAATGGGCAGGAGAATCCAGGAGGGGAATGGGCAGGAGAATCCAGGAGGGGAATGGGCAGGAGAATCCAGGAGAGGAATGGGCAGGAGAATCCAGGAGAGGAATGGGCAGGAGAATCCAGGAGAGGAATGGGCAGGAGAATCCAGGAGAGGAATGGGCAGGAGAATCCAGGAGAGGAATGGGCAGGAGAATCCAGGAGAGGAATGGGCAGGAGAATCCAGGAGAGGAATGGGCAGGAGAATCCAGGAGAGGAATGGGCAGGAGAATCCAGGAGAGGAATGGGCAGGAGAATCCAGGAGAGGAATGGGCAGGAGAATCCAGGAGGGGAATGGGCAGGAGAATCCAGGAGGGGAATGGGCAGGAGAATCCAGGAGGGGAATGGGCAGGAGAGTCCGGGAGGGGAATGGGCAGGAGAATCCAGGAGGGGAATGGGCAGGAGAATCCAGGAGAGGAATGGGCAGGAGAATCCAGGAGAGGAATGGGCAGGAGAATCCAGGAGAGGAATGGGCAGGAGAATCCAGGAGAGGAATGGGCAGGAGAATCCAGGAGAGGAATGGGCAGGAGAATCCAGGAGGGGAATGGGCAGGAGAATCCAGGAGGGGAATGGGCAGGAGAATCCAGGAGGGGAATGGGCAGGAGAATCCAGGAGAGGAATGGGCAGGAGAATCCAGGAGAGGAATGGGCAGGAGAATCCAGGAGGGGAATGGGCAGGAGAATCCAGGAGGGGAATGGGCAGGAGAATCCAGGAGGGGAATGGGCAGGAGAATCCAGGAGGGGAATGGGCAGGAGAATCCAGGAGAGGAATGGGCAGGAGAATCCAGGAGAGGAATGGGCAGGAGAATCCAGGAGAGGAATGGGCAGGAGAATCCAGGAGAGGAATGGGCAGGAGAATCCAGGAGAGGAATGGGCAGGAGAATCCAGGAGAGGAATGGGCAGGAAGCAGCAGAATCGAGGAGGGGAATGAGCTGGTGGCAGGAAGAAGAACATGCAGGAAGCAGAAGAGTCCAGGCAAGACCAGACACCGTGCCGCTCCTTGCTGGAATGCTGTGGCACAGTAAGAGGAAGCACAGAGAACTGCGCCATACTCCCAACCACCAGCAGCTGCTGCAGGATTCCAGGTCCTTGTATGCCTTCACTTGAGCAATCACATTCTCGGGAGGTGCAAGCTCAGCCTTGGGTTGACAGGTGGTGCATTTGATGATTAACACGCGAGTAATTAACGTGTCTACAATTCAATCAAGGTTTGAAGATCACACCATTCAGGAATGTGGTTATGCAATGGAAAGCAGATTTTTTAAAATCCAGTGTCGAGGCAGTGGAGTCTTGCTGCAGCTGGCGTGAGTCCAAGATAACGGCACCAGTTAAGCCCTGAAGTAATTTTCAAAGAAAGGTTTCCTACAATAGTGAAAGGCCCTTTTTCTTCATCCACAGGTAAATTTGAAGCTATGCTTCCTGACACTTGGTATTTCTGATTGATGGAGTAGGTTTATTGGGTGTATGTGGTTGACCCATTGGTCCTTGTGCACCAGTCGCTGAAGGTAAGCATGCAGGTGCAGCATGCGGTTAAGAAGGCAAATGGTATGTTGGCCTTCATAGCAAGAGGATTCGAGTACAGGAGCAAGGATGTCTTGCTGTAGTTGTACAGGGCCTTGGTGAGACCACATCTTGAGTATTGTGTGCAGTTTTGGTCACCTTATCTAAGGAAGGATGTTCTTGCCATGGAGGGAGTGCAGCGAAGATTCACCAGACTGATACCTGGGATGGCAGGAATGACGTATGAGGAGAGATTGGGTCGATTGGGCTTGTACTCGCTGGAGTTTAGAAGAATGAGAGGGGATCTCATTGAAACTTATAAAATTCTAACAGGACTAGACAGACTAGATGCTGGAAGGATGTTCCCGATGGCGGGGGAGTCCAGAACCAGGGGTCACAGTCTAAGGATAAGGGGTAAGCCATTTAGGAGAGATGAGGAGGAATTTCTTCACCCAGAGAGTGGTGAACCTGTGGAATTCTCTGCCACACAGGGCAGTTGAGGCCAATTCATTAAATATATTCAAGAAGGAGTTATATATATTTCTTAAGGCTAAAGGGATCAAGGGATATGGGGAGAAGGCAGGGACAGGGTACTGAATTTGGATGATCAGCCATGATCTCATTAAATGGCGGAGCAGGCTCGAGGGGCCGAATGGCCTACTCCTGCTCCTATCTTTTATGTTTCTATGAATGCACTGCCCAGTGAACATGCAAAGACATACAGACCAGTAGATGCTGAGAGTTTGTTTCCCCTAGCTGGAGTGTCTAGAACTAGGGCGCACAGTCTCAGGATAAGGGGTCGGCCATTTAAGACCGCGATGAGGAGGAATTTCTTCACTCAGAGGGTTGTGAATCTTTGGAATTTTCCACTCCAAAGGGCTGTGGATGCCGTTGTTGAGTATATTCAAGGCTGAGATAGATTTTTGGACTCTAGGGGAATCAAGGGATATGGGGAACGGGCGGGAAAATGGAGCTGAGGTCGAAGATCAGCCACGATCTTATTGGATTGTGGAGCAGGCTCAAGGGGCCTGTTCCTAAGTCTTATGTTCTTATGCAAGGTCCCAAGTTCCAGCCCTTGCCTATGCTGAGTTAGCTGATCACAGCTGGAGGCAGCAGTTGAATACTATAATTGGCCTCAGCGTTCATGAACCGGAGCTGCGAGGGGAGGGAAATCGGGCAGCGTCCCTGTTTCTGGTCACTATCCAATTAACTCTGCTGGGAAACGTGCTTGTGTGGATACCAGGTGGGCAGAGGACAGGACCGAACCGAGCTAGGAATGGGAAGGCTGTCGGCATCCCTGGTCCCCACTTTCCAAATCAGCCTCCAACAGGAGAGCAGGGGCACAGCACGCTGGGGGAGCGGGGAGGACAAAACTGCCATTAAGGGTAGGAGCACCTTCAGTAGAAGTGCTG
>NC_140998.1:10694729-10853199 GCF_052327205.1 Somniosus microcephalus | reverse complement strand
AGAGGGGGGAAGAGGGAGGGGGAAGAGGGAGGGGGGGGAAGAGGGAGGGGGGGAAGAGGGAGGGGGGGAAGAGGGAGGGGGGGAAGAGGGAGGGGGGGAAGAGGGAGGGGGGAAGAGGGAGGGGGAAGAGGGAGGGGGGAAGAGGGAGGAGGGGGGAAGAGGGAGGGGGGAAGAGGGAGGAGGGGGAAATAGGGAGGGAGGGGTGGGAAGAGGGAGGGGGGAAGAGGGAGGGGGAAGAGGGAGGGGGGAAGCGGGAGGGGGGAAGCGGGAGGGGGGAAGAGGGAGGGGGGAAGAGGGAAGGGGGGAAGAAGAGGAGGGAGGGAGGGAAGAGGGAGGGGGGAAGAGGGAGGGGGGGAAGAGGGAGGGGGGAAGAGGGAGGATGGGAAGAGGGAGGGGGGCAAGAGGGAGGGGGGCAAGAGGGAGGGGGCCAAGAGGGAGGGGGCAAGAGGGAGGGGGGCAAGAGGGAGGGGGAAGAGGGAGGGGGGAAGAGGGAGGGGGGAAGAGGTGGGAAGAGGGAGGGGGGAAGAGGGAGGGGGGGAAGAGGGAGGAGGGGAAGAGGGAGGAGGGGGAGAGGGAGGAGGGGGAGAGGGAGGGGAAAGAGGGAGGGGGGGAAGAGGTGAGGGGGGGAAAGAGGGAGGGGGGAAGAAAGAGGGAGGGGGGAAAGAGGGAGGGGGGAAGAGGGAGGGGGGGAAGAGGGAGGGGGGGAAGAGGGAGGGGGGGAAGAGGGAGGGGGGAGGGAGGGAGGGAGGTCGAATGTTTTTATTGTTGGTGTTGAGGGCCGCTCCTGTGCCAAACACTCTGAACAATTCGACTTCTGACGTCTGAACGCTCCGTCTGCCCTCGCAGGTGGATGTAAAAGATCCCATTAGAAGAGCAGAGGAAATCTCCCCGGTGTCCTGGCCAATATTTATCCCTCGACCAGCAGCTAGAAACAGACTATCTGGTCATTGCTGTTTTTAGGATCTTGCTGCCCGCGTTTCCTACATTACAACAGTGACTACACTTCAAAAGTACTTCATTGGCTGTAAAGTGCTTTGGGACATCCTGAGGTTGTGAAAGGCGCTATAGAAATGCAAGTTCTTTCTTTAAAATCAATTATACAACAAAGGGCAGAGTGTCTGACTTTAAACTATCTGCCCTGGTCCAGTGCCACCCCCACCTGTGTCCAGCCCCGCTCCGCCCCGGCCCTGCTCCACCTGAAAAGTACACTCGGTCTGAATGCCCCATGTGCAATGCCATTGCAGATGTACCAGTGTTGATGGGGTATATATAACGTGAGCTGGATGAGGAGCTGGCACAGGAGCTGTGCACCACACAGCATGTATTATTATATGATTGGGTAGATTTCTTTTGCTGTGATTGCGGAAGAGACTTTTTTTTTTGGTGGATCATCATTCACTCGCGAACCTAAAGAGAGCATCAGCAGTTTGTTTGACTGTGGAGGGGCAGCCTGGTCCTGTTCTAAACTGCAGTCCCGAGAGATGGAGAGAAAAAGAGAGAGATCCAAAGAAAAATCCAAACAAAAACCCAAAGCAAACTCAATTGCTACTTGGCCCTAAACAGACAATACAACATAGCTGATTACCTGACCATGGTAAAGGATAACAAACTGAGAAGAACCTTGACAAGGTACAGACTTAGCGAACATAGCCTAGCGATCGAAAAAGGCAGACACAGGCAGACCAGGCTGCCAAGAGAAGACAGGATATGCTCTCACTGCAGTCAGGGAGTAGTTGAGACAGAGATGCACTTCCTCACAGCCTGTGGAAAATATCAGGGCATCAGAGAGAATTTCTATCAAAAATTCTCACAAATATGCCCTGAATTCAGAAATCTGACTGACAACCAAAAACTCCCATTCCTACTGGGGGAGGAGAGAAGCTGTGTAACACTGGCGGCACACTATGTTACAGCTTGCCATGAACAGAGGGACAACCAGTAAACTAAGACAAGAGTATATATAACAAGGCGAAAATATATTTATAAACTCAGGGATATACCTGTTTATACACTGTATGAATGGAACCGCGTTTATGTGTTCAACCATAAATGTATTTTGATGCTTTGGCAACATAAGATGTACCTTATCATGCCAATAAAGCGATTTGTATTGTATTGTATTGTATTGAGAGTGAGAGAGAGAGAGACTTCAACAGATATCCCGTGGCGGGTGTTAAGGAGCGGGAACGCTGGTTGATTATTCTTATCCCTGCCTAGCCCAGCTCCAGCTTCGACCAGCCAGCACAGCACAGAGCAGCGATCAATCATGGTGACCTCGCTGTCCAGTATACGAGTTAATTTTTAATGACAGTAAAGTTGCTATTTAGAAAGCACAGAGCCAGAGAGAGAAAGAGTTAGAGAAACTGACACTTAAAGAATTACATCCTAAGTCACCTCTAACACAGAAAGGATGAGGTGTATAGCCCTTCCTTCCAGTCCTGAACAAGACCACTCCTTAAAAGGAGCTGGGAAACATAACAGGAAATTACTGTTTTTAACTCGCATCCTCCCAGTGCCCTTCTAGATGGGATGAGGTTACTGGTTTAACCAACCTTTTCCGAGCAGTTGGGAGTCTCAGTGAAACCTCACACATAACGCTGCAAAAACAGACAGGATCTGCCCCTGACTGAAGGCTGCATCAGTACACAGAGCAATTTCTTAAAACACAGGCGTTTGGTCCAACACATTCACTCCTCTCTCCCCATAGCCTCCCCTCTGTACGTGGGTCTTGTTGAGAATGATGTTCTAATTCCTACCCTACTCTTCAACAGGATAAAGGGAGTCGCAGTTTATGTACAGACCTCAACAAGAATTATTCCCGCTAATGTTTTTACCAGAGCTAGCAGATCTCCTGTGACATCGCTCATGAGTGTTACGCCGTTTTATAAGGACAGGGGTGTTATACTGTGTAACACACAGTGTATCGTTCTGCTATAACCTGTTCTGTCCCATTAAGGACACAAGGACTTAGTGCTGTAAACGGCCACAGGCCAAGCTTAAACCAGAGATCAATTGCTCTTAGACACAGCCAGAGGTCAATTAACGGTTATTTTCTGTGGCTGGGAAAGTTTCTTCTGAACCAGCAGGAAATACCTGGCTTTCTCCTTTCTTGGCTGTAGAGCACTTTGGGACATCCTGAGGATGTGAAATGCGAGTTCTTTATTTGCTATCAAGGGTTCTTGTTCAACTGAGAATGCTGAGTGAAGCAGCCAGAGTCAGGGTGCAGCACAGTACCCAGGTCACAGACAGCAACAGAGAAGATGAGAGAAGTCAAAAAGTCGAGGTTAGGTGATGCCAAGCCTGAACGTTATTGGAGGAAAGAAGGGTCTGAGTGAGGTGAGGAATTCCACAGGACTGAGGTCACTGTATAAGAATGAGTTACAACTGGAGATGGTGCGACAAATTTTGATTTCAAAAGGGAGAGAGGATGGGGCGGAGGGAGAGGAAGTTTTCTTTTTGTCACTGAAAGTGAATGTGCAGGTGCAGCAAGTCATTAGGAAGGCAAATGGTATGCTGGGCCTTCATTACAAGAGGATTTGAGTACAGAAGTAAAGAAGTCTTACTCCAATTATATAGGGCCCTGGTGAGACCACACCTGGAGTACTGTGTACAATTTTGGTCTCCTTTACCTAAGGAAGGATATACTTGCCATAGAGGGAGTGCAACGAAGGTTCACGAGATTGATTCCTGGGATGGTGGGACTGTCGTATGAGAGGAGATTGAGTAAACTAGGCCTGTATTCTCTGAATTCAGAAGAATGAGAGGGGATCTCATTGAAGCATACAAAATGATTACAGGGCTTGATAGGGCAGATGCTGGGAGAATGTTTCCCTTGGCTGGGGAGTCTAGAACCAGGGGCCACAGCCTCAGGATAAAGGGTAGGCCATTCAGGGCTGAGATGAGAAGAAATTTCTTCACACAGAGGGTGGTGAATCTTTGGAATTCTCTACCCCAGAGGGCTGTGGAGGCTCAGTCATTGGGTATATTCAAAACAGAAGTCGATAGATTTCTGACTAGTAAGGGCATCAGGGATATGGCGATAGGGCCAGTGAATGGAGTTGAGGCAGAAGATCAGCCATGATCTCATTGAATGGTGGAGCAGGCTCGAGGGACCGAATGGTCTACTCCTGCTCCTATTTCTTATGTTCTTTACCTCTATTTCACCCACTATGCTCAGTCCCTCCTTGCCCTGTACCCCACAGGCTTTTCAAATCCAAGCTCGGCAGCACCTAACCTCTACTGTTTGACTCACTCTCCGCCATTAACTTACTCGGGGCCTTGGCAGATTGCTGTGTTCCGAGACGTTGATACTTGTCATTCTCTATTCTTGTGTCTTTCAATCCAGACAATCTGCAGAATTATTCACAAGAGTGCCGGGGTGTGTCATTACAATGTGCCTGGGTTTGGGGAGGGAGTTCCACAGAACAGGGCTAAGGTAACTGAAGGGCGGGGGAATCCGTGGAAGACCATGGTTAGAGGACTGGGGGATGCAGGAAGTGATACAAGGCTGGAGAGGTAGGGTGGGGGTGAGACCACAGAGGGATTCGTAGACGAGTGGCAGGAAGAGGTAGGGTGGGGGCGAGACATAGAAGATAGGAGCAGGAGTAGGCCATTCGGCCCCTCGAGCCTGCTCCCCATTTAATGAGATCATGGCTGATCATCCAATTTCAGTACCCTGTCCCTGCCTTCTCCCCATATCCTTGATCCCTTTAGCCTTAAGAAAATATATCCAACTCCTTCTTGAATATATTTAATGTATTGGCCTCTACCCCGCCTTCTGTGGTAGAGAATTCCACAGGTTCACCACTCTCTGGGTGAAGAAATTCCTCCTCATTTCTGTCCTAAATGGCCTACCCCTCATCCTTAGACTGTGACCCCTGGTTCTGGACTCCCCGACCATCGGGAACATCCTTCCTGCATCTAGTCTGTCCAGTCCTGTCAGAATTTTATAAGTTTCAATGAGATCCCCTCTCACTCTTCTAAACTCCAGCGAGTACAAGCCCAATCGATCCAAACTCTCCTCATACGTCATTCCTGCCATCCCAGGTATCAGCCTGGTGAATCTTCGCTGAACTCCTTCCATGGCAAGAACATCCTTCCTCAGATAAGGTGACCAAAACTGCACACAATACTCAAGGTGTGGTCTCACCAAGGCCCTGTACAACTGCAGCAAGACATCCTTGCTCCTGTACTCGAACCCTCTCGCTGTGAAGGCCAACATACAATTTGCCTTCTTAACCGCCTGCTGCAGCTGCATGCTTACCTTCAGTGACTGGTGCACAAGAACACCCAGGTCTCGTTGCACTTCCCCTTCTCCCAATCTATTGCCATTCAGATAATAATCTGCCTTCCTGTTTTTGCCACCAAAGTGGATAACCTCGCATTTATCCACGTTATATTGCATCTGCCATGCTTTTGCCCAATCACCCAACCTGTCCAAATCATCCTGGAGTTTCTCGGCATCCTCCTCACAGCACACACGCCCACCCAGCTTTGTGTCGTCTGCAAATTTGGAGATATTACATCTAGTTCCCTTGTCTAGATCATTAATATATATTGTGAATAGCTGGGGCCCAAGGACCGATCCCTGCGGTACCCCACTAGTCACTGCTTGCCACTCGGAAAAAGACCCGTTTATTCCAAGTCTTTGCTTTCTGTCTGCCAACCAGTTCTCTATCCAAGTCAATACCTTGCCCCCAATCCCATGTGCCTTAACTTTACACGCTAATCACCATGGAGGGAATCGCAGATGAGTAGCAGGAAGAGGTAGGGTGGGGGCGAGACCACGGAGGGAATCGTAGACCAATATCAGGAAGAGGTAGGGTGGGGGCGAGACCACGGAGGGAATCGTAGACCAATATCAGGAAGAGGTAGGGTGGGGGCGAGACCATGGAGGGAATCGTAGACCAATATCAGGAAGAGGTAGGGTGGGGGCGAGACCACGGAGGGAATCGTAGACCAATATCAGGAAGAGGTAGGGTGGGGGCGAGATCACGGAGGGAATCGTAGACCAATATCAGGAAGAGGTAGGGTGGGGGCGAGACCACGGAGGGAATCGTAGACCAATATCAGGAAGAGGTAGGGTGGGGGCGAGACCACGGAGGGAATCGTAGACCAATATCAGGAAGAGGTAGGGTGGGGGCGAGACCACGGAGGGAATCGTAGACCAATATCAGGAAGAGGTAGGGTGGGGGCGAGACCATGGAGGGATTCGTAGACCAATATCAGGAAGAGGTAGGGTGGGGGCGAGACCACGGAGGGAATCGTAGACCAATATCAGGAAGAGGTAGGGTGGGGGCGAGACCACGGAGGGAATCGTAGACCAATATCAGGAAGAGGTAGGGTGGGGGCGAGACCACGGAGGGAATCGTAGACCAATATCAGGAAGAGGTAGGGTGGGGGCGAGACCACGGAGGGAATCGTAGACCAATATCAGGAAGAGGTAGGGTGGGGGCGAGACCACGGAGGGAATCGTAGACCAATATCAGGAAGAGGTAGGGTGGGGGCGAGACCACGGAGGGAATCGTAGACCAATATCAGGAAGAGGTAGGGTGGGGGCGAGACCATGGAGGGATTCATAGACTAATGTCAGGAGCACAGAATTTTTTTTCTTTTTGACTTACTTTTGACTAATTTCCATTTCTCTCCCCTGATCCCAGCTCACTGAATTAATATTTACTATTTTATGTACTGGTACGGTAGCATAGTGGTTATGTCACTGGACTGGAAATCCAGAGGCCTGGAATAATGATCAAGACACGTGAGTTCAAATCCCACCACGGTAGCTGTGGAATTATAAATTCAATTAAATAAATCTGGAATTTAAAAAAGCTAGTCGTAAAAACCCATCTGGTTCACTAATGTCCTTTAGGGAAATCTGCCTGTCTGGCCTATACATGACTCCAGACCCACAGCAATGTGATTGACTCTTAAATGCCCTCTGAAATGGTCCAGCAAGCCACTCTCTTGTGTTCAAGGCGGCTCACCACCACCTTCTCAAGGGCAATTAGGGATGGGCAATAAATGCTGGCCTTGCCAGCGACGCCCATGAATGAATTTAAAAAATGGGCCCTAAGGAGGTCTTCACCACCACTCCCCACCTCCACCTATCCAAACCGCAAACCTCACGCTCCTAAGAACATAAGAAATAGGAGCAAGAGTAGGCCATTCGGCCTTTCAAGCCTGCTCCGCCATTCAATAAGTTACGGCTGATCTTCAACCCCAAGTCCACCTTCCCGCCCAATCCCCATATACCTTGATTCCCTTAGTATCCAAAAATCTATCTACCTCAGCTTTGAATAGACTCAACGACTGAGCATCCACAGCTCTCTGGGGTAGAGAATTCCAAAGATTCACAACTCTGAGTGAAGAAATTTCTCCTCAACTCAGTCCTAAATGGACGACCGCTTATTCTGAGACTATGCCCTCTAGTTCTAGACTCCCAGCCAGGGAAACAACCTCTCAGCATCTCCCCGGTCAAGCCCCTTATGAATTTTACACGTTTCAATGAGATCACCTCTCATTCTTCTAAACTCTAGGGAATATAGGCCTAGTCTACTCGGGTTGATT
The DNA here is from genome assembly GCF_052327205.1 of Somniosus microcephalus. Taxonomy (NCBI): domain Eukaryota; kingdom Metazoa; phylum Chordata; class Chondrichthyes; order Squaliformes; family Somniosidae; genus Somniosus; species Somniosus microcephalus. Next base: position 10,845,630 of record NC_140998.1, on the reverse strand, counting down.
TTCAGTGTGCCGTGAGGCGGGCTTTTAGGCGCGCGGGGGACTAAAATCTCGAATTCGGGGGTCCCGACACCATCCCGCCCAAAACCCGCCTCCACGTAAGTTTCACAGGAGGCGGGTACCCGCCCTGCACTGGGACCCGCCGACCCGAGGCGGGAAGGGATTAGTGACAATTAACTGTCTGTTAACAGGTAGTTAACAGGCAGTTTTTAGCCTAATCCCTATTTTGAGGGGTGTCGTGTGGGATTCCCGACGGCTCCAAACCACGCCAGGTTAGAGCAGGCGGGCCGTCGGGTTGAAGGACTTGGAGGGGTCGCGATGTCGGTGTTCAGGTGAGTGATGGGTGCATGAGTGCAAAGGTATGTATGTTTGGTGTGTCTAAAGTGTGTAAAGAAGTTTAAATTACCTGTACTTACCTTAACAGCCTTTCTTCCTCTAGGTTTCGGGAGTCCATCACTCAGCCGGCAATGAAAGCAAAATGGCTGCGAGCTGTCAAAAGTGACAGCCTTCAGCTTTCATTGCCGGTGAGAGTTCTAACTGAGTCTGTGTAGAATGACTCAGGTTAGAAGTCAGACTGTCAGTGTTTGACAGCTTCAAACAGCTGTGAAACACTGATATTTCATCTGTCAAGACGTCTTGACAGATGAAATTTCAGTCTGTGACATCACCTGTTGCCGGGTGGCCCTTAATTGGCCTGCTGAGCCCGCCGGGCGGGCTCAACAAGGTCAATCAAGGGAAAATCGCGTGGATTGGCCGGACGTCAATGTAGGCGGGACTAAAACCCGAAAGTTGTAGTCCCGCCTCCTTCCCGACTGCTGAATGAAAATCGACCCCTCAGTCTCTCCTCATACGACAAACCCTCATCCCAGGAATCAGTTCAGTGAATCTTTATTGCACTCCCTCACAGAATCATACCTTTCAGCTAATGTACCATTCTCTTCCATCAGCATCCATGGGTATGTTCTGTCAAACGAGAGGTGTGGCACAGTGGTATAAAGTCGGGAAGGAGTGGCTCTGGGAGTCCTCAACTCTGGACCCCATGAAGTCAGGCCCCATGGGCAAGGAAACCTCCTGCTGATTACCACCTACCGCCCTCCCTCAGCTGATGAATCAGTGATCCTCCATGTTGAACACCACTTGGAAGAAGCACTGAGGGTAGCAAGGGCACAGAATGTACTCTGGGTGGGGTACTTCAATGTTCATCACCAAGAGTGGCTCGGTAGCACCACTACTGACCGAGCTGGCCGAGTCCTGAAGGACATAACTGCCAGTCTGGGCCTGCGACAGGTGGTGAGAGACTAACACGAGGGAAAAACCTACTTGACCTCGTCCTCACCAATCTACCTGTCACAGGTGCATCTGTCCAGGACAGTATTGGTAGCAGTGACCACCGCACAGTCATTGTGGAGACAAAGTCCCGTCTTCACACTGAGGACACTCTCCATCATGTTGCATGGCACGACCACCGTGCTAAATAAGATGGGCTCAGAACAGATCTAGCAGCTCAAAACTGTGCATCCATATGATGTGGGCCATCAGCAGCAGCAGAATTGTATTCCACCACAATCTGTAACCTCATGGCCCACATATCCCTCATTCTACCACTATCATGAAGCAAGGGGACCAACCCTGGTTCAATGAGGAGTGTAGAGTATGAAGGAATAAGCAATATAACCTATTCAGAAAAAGACACCATTCTATGAAAGAACTCTGGTCTTATTAAAACATGACAAACCGGGTCTGGAAATCTAGAAACTTAACTGAAAAAGCTGTGATAGCATTCTGGCTATTGAGATAAGATAAGTTGTTGACACTGAATCAATAACCTTATTGAAACAGAAGGTTAAAGGCTCCTGAAGTCTGAACCTTTGGGAACAAGACAGTAGTTACCCGGTACAAGGTGTTCTAATTTACACCTCGTAAAGGAGCACATAAAAGTAACAAACATCTGCCTTCATGAAAATGATACCAAGTAAAGCGCACCTGCTGTTACGCCATTTATGATAAATTTAGAACACCTAGAGAAGAGATAGAATGCTGTTGTTATTTCAGATTTCCAGCATCGGTAGTATTTTGCTATTATATTAGTGTTTGGTTCACTGCCACCTCTCTTCTAGGAATGCCCACCTTGAAGAAGTTCTGCTCTTGTCTCCGACGGGATTTCCGTTTGTCTCTTCAACCTTGTTTATCTTCATTGTTTTCAGTTTCCCTTCTCGTGTTTGATCAACATTATATCTTTCCTGCCTCTTACAAAAGCACAGTATGTTCCTTCAGTTCCTTCCTCCCCTCCTGTCTCTGCACCTGCTTATTGGGGCAGTAATTCCTCCCCAAACGCGTGAGTACGGACGGAGTACTCGCGCGTCTGGCTGGAGGAAATGCCGGTTTTCAGCATGCACAGTGCATGCGCTGAAAACCGGCATTTCCTCTCCTCTAACCCAAGAGGTGAAGAGGCTAGCGTATGCGCTGTAGGGGGCAGCGCGTGCGTCTTGGATTTCCTCTGTTTTGGGGGATTTGCGCATGTGTAAAGGCCTCCGGTCTTTACGCTTGTAAAAAGCACACGTAAGTATTTATTTTTACAGGTAAGTGGTGTTTTAGTGCAATTTAGAATTTTTTTTCCCCACAGGTTTATTATTTTAAAGAATCTACAATAAGGTAAGTTTAGTTTTAGACCCTTTTTATTAAAAATTTATTTTTTTCAAAAAAAAAATTATTGTTTAAATTATTTTTTTTAACTTATTTATACTTAATTTAATGATTGGGATGTTTTTTAAATTTTATTTAAAGTTTAAGTAGTGTTTTGGGGTGCAGTACTTCTCATGAGTTTGACAATTCTTACTCTCAAACTTATGAATGAAGTTTCCCCTCCCCTGATTGGCTGAACAGTGCTCACCTGATCCCAGCCGGCACATCGCACTAACTACGCCGCTGGGTCAGGTTAGCACAGCGCGCCGACATCAGAACCGGGCCACTGACAGGAAATCCACTGTGGGCCAGGTTTCAGATGTCGGCGCGCCGGGTAAGTGCACATCAGGGGCTTGCACGCGCAGCAAGCCCCAGACACCAAGTTCTGGGCCAATATGTTACATATCCAGCTTTTTCCAGTTCTGATGAAGGGTCCCAGACCTGAAACGTCTGTTTCTCTCTCCACGGATGCTGCCTGGCCTGCTGAGGTTTTCCAGTGTTTTCTGTTGTTATTGCAACTGTAAATTACATGTCGGTTCCTTAATAAATCTATATATTTTTAGAATTGTCTCACATAATACTTCTGAATCAAACTCATGAACTCAATCTCTGTACACTCTTTGGTGAGGAGTTGCAGAATTCTGGGGGAGTTTTCCGGACCCTCATAACGTTACAGTCTAGCTAAACTTAATAAAAGTGCTATCTGGAGGACGGTAACATTTTCAGGTTGTTTCTTTCCTTTAGGGATAGATAGTCCGGACCTTTAGACCCAATTAAGCATCTTTAGGATTCGGCTACTTCAAACTTTAGTTGAAAGTGAACGTCTGAGGAATGCGCCTGATCCGGGGTAGCCCTAAAGGTGCTAGGACTAGTAATAATCCTTTCAAGAGGAGCATGCCAGGAGCAGCAGACAAGTGACAACCTGGTGAAGCTACAACACAGGACTACATACATGCTAAACAGAGCTAAGCGATCCCATAATCAACGGATCAAATCAATGCTCTGCAGTTCTGCCACATCCAGTCGTGAATGGTGGTGGACAATTAGGCTCCGTGAACATCACCATCCTCAATGATGGTGGAGCCCAGCACATGAGTGCAAGAGGCAAGGCTGAAGCGATCGCAACCATCTTCACCGAGAAGAGCCAAGTGGATGATGCGTCTTGGCCTGCTCCTGAGGTCCCCACCATCACAGAAGCCAGTCTTCAGCCAATTCGATTCACTCCATGTGATATCAAGAAGCGGCTGAGTGCACTGGATACAGCAAAGGCTGTGGGCCCCGATAACATCCTGGCTGTCATGCTGAAGACTTGTGCTCCAGAACTAGCTGCGCCTCTAGCCAAACTGTTCCAGTACAGCTACAACACTGGCATCTACCCAACAATGTGGAAAATTGCCCAGGTATGTCCTGTCCACAAAGAGCAGGACAAATCCAATCCGGCCAATTACCGCCCCATCAGTCAACACTCAATCATCAGCAAAGTGATGGAAGGTGTCATCGACAGTACTATCAAACGGCACTTCACAACCAATAACCTGCTCACTGATGCTCAGTTTGGGCTCCGCCAAGACCACTCGGCTCCCGACCTCATTACAGCCTTGGTCCAAACATGGACAAAGGAGCTGAATTCCAGAGGTGAGGTGAGAGTGACTGCCCTTGACATCAAGGCAGCATTTGACCGAGTGTGGCATCAAGGAGCCCTAGTAAAACTGAAGTCAATGGGAATCTGAGGGAAAACTCTCTACTGGCTGGAGTCATACCTAGCACAAAGGACGGTGGTTGTAGGAGGCCAATCATGTCAGCCCCAGGATATCACTTCAAGAGTTCCTCAGGGCAGTGTCCTAGGCCCAACCATCTTCAGCTGCTTCATCAATGACCTTCCCTCCATAAGGTGGTCAGAAGTAGGGGTGTTCGCTGATGATTGTAGAGTGTTCAGTTCCATTTGCAACTCCTTAGATAATGAAGCAGTCCATGCCCACATGCAGCAAGACCCGGACGACATTCAGGCTTGGGCTGATAAGTGGCAGGTAACATTCACGCCACGCAAGTGCCAGGCAATGACTATCTCCAACAAGAGTAAGTCTAACCATTATCCCTTGACATTCAACAGCATTACCATCGCCAAATTCCCCCACCATCAACATCCTGGGGGTCACCATTGACCAGAAACTTAACTGGACCAGCCACATAAATACTGTGGCTACAAGAGCAGGTCAGAGGCTGTGTAGTCTGCAGCAGGTGTCTCACCTCCTGAATCCCCAAAGCCTTTCTACCATCTACAAGGCACAAGTCAGGAATGTGATGGAATACTCTCCACTTGCCTGGATGAGTGCAGCTCCAACTACGCACAAGAAGCTCGACACCATCCAAGACAAAGCAGCCCGCTTGATTGGCACCCCATCCACCACCTTAAACGTTCACTCCCTCCACCACTGGCGCACCGTGGCTGCAGTGTGTACCATCTACAAGATGCACTGTAGCAACTCGCCAAGGCTTCTTCGGCAGCACTTCGTAAACCCGTGACCTCTACCACCTAGAAGGACAAGGGCAGCAGGCGCATGGGAACACCGCCACCTCCAAGTTCTGCTCCAAGTCACACACCATCCTGACTTGGAAGTATATCGGCCGTTCCTTCATTGTCGCTGGGTCAAAATCCTGGAACTCCCTCCCTAACAGCACTGTGGGCGCACCTTCACCACACGGACTGCAGCGGCTCACCACCACCTTCTCAAGGGCAGTTAGGGATGGGCAATAAATGCTGGCCTTGCCAGCGACGCCCACATCCCATGAACAAATAAAAAAAACCTGCGTGTTAATTTTCTGTGACTCGTGTACAAGGACAACCAGGTCACTGAATACCAACATTTCCCAATCTCTCACCACTTAAAAAAATTCTGCTTTTCTATTTTTCCTACCAAAGTGGATAACTTTGCATTTCTTCACGTATATTCCATCTGCCAGATTCTTGCCCACTCATTTAGCCTGTATCCCTTTGCAGCCTCCTCACAACTTAATTTCACACCTAGCTTTGCAAAAGAACCAAAGGCGACGCAAGAAAAAACCTTTTTATGCAGCGAGTGGTTAGGATCTGGAATGCACTGCCTGAAAGGGTGGTGGAGGCAGACTCAATCACTGCTTTCAAAAGGCAATTGGATAAGTACCTGAAGGAAAAAAAATTGCAGGGCTACGGGGAAAGGGCAGGGGTGTGGGACGAGCTGAGAGTTGGCACAGGCTCGACGGGCCGAATGGCCTTCTTTCATGCTGTAACCAATCTATGATTCTATGTATCGTCAGCAAACTTGGATACATTACACTTGGTCCCCTCATCCAAGTCATTAATATAGAGGGTAAATAGCTGAGGCCCAAGCACTGATCCTTGCGGCACCCCACTAGTTACAACCTGCCAACCCGAAAATGACCCGTTTATCCTCACTCTTTGTTTTCTGTCCATTAACCAATCCTCAATACATGCTAATATATTACCCCCATTCTCATGAGCCTGAATTTTGTAAAATAACCTCGTGTGGCACCTTATCGCATACTTTTTGAAAATCCAAATACGCCACATCCACTGGTTCCCCCTTATCTACCTGCAACAGATTTGTCAAACACAATTTCTCTTTTATAAATCCGTGTTACATAGAAGATAGGAGCAGGAGTAGGCCATTTGGCCCCTCGAGCCTGCTCCGCCATTCAATGCGATCATGGCTGATCATCCAAATTCAGCACCCAGTCCCTGCTTTCTCCCCATACCCCTTGATCCCTTTAGCCTTAAGAAATATATCCAACTCCTTCTTGAATATATTTAATGAACTGGCCTCCACCACCTTCTGTGGTAGAGAGTTCCACAGGTTCACCACTCTCTGGGTGAAGAAATTCCTCCTCATTTCTGTCCTAAATGGCTTACCCTTTATCCTTAGACTGTGACCCTGGTTCTGGACTCCCCGACCATCGGGAACATTCTTCCTGCATCTAGTCTGTCCAGTCCTGTCAGAATTTTATAAGTTTCAATGAGATCACCTCTCATTCTTCTAAACTCCAGCGAGTACAAGCCCAATCGAACCAATCTCTCCTCATACGTCAATCCTGCCATCCCAGGTATCAGCCTGGTGAATCTTCGCTGAACTCCTTCCATGGCAAGAACATCCTTCCTCAGATAAGGCGACCAAAACTGCACACAATACTCAAGGTGCGGTCTCACCAAGGCCCTGTACAACTGCAGCAAGACATCCTTGTTCCTGTACTCAAACCCTCTTGCTACGAAGGCCAACATACCATTTGCCTTCTTAACCGCCTGCTGCACCTGCATGCTTACCTTCAGCGACTGGTGCACAAGGACACCCAGGTCTCGTTGCACTTCCCCTTCTCCCAATCTATTGCCATTTAGATGATAATCTGTCTTCCTGTTTTTGCCACCAAAGTGGATAACCTCACATTTATCCACGTTATATTGCATCTGCCATGTTTCTGCCCAATCACCCACCATGTCCAAATCATCCTGGAGTTTCTCGACATCCTCCTCACAGCACACACGCCCACCCAGCTTTGTGTCGTCTGCAAATTTGGAGATATTACATCTAGTTCCCTTGTCCAGATCATTTATATATATTGTGAATAGCTGGGGTCCAAGGACCGATCCCTGCGGTACCCCACTAGTCACTGCCTGCCATTCGGAAAAAGACCCGTTTATTCCAAGTCTTGGCTTTCTGTCTGCCAACCAGTTCTCTATCCAAGTCAATACCTTGCCCCCAATCCCATGTGCCTTAACTTTACACGCTAATCTCTCATGCGGGACCTTATCGAAGGCCTTCTGAAAGTCCAGATACACCACATCCGCTGGTTCTCCCTTATCTATTTTACCAGTTACATCCTCAAAAAATTCCAGTAGATTAGTCAAGCACGATTTACCTTTTGTGAATCCATGTTGACTTTGTCTGATCCTGTCACTGTTTTCCAAGTGCTCTGCTATTACATCTTTTATGTTGACTCTACCCAATCATATAGTGAGTTTCCAAGTGCCCCGTTACCATGTCCCTCATCACAGATTCTAGCATTTTCCCAACTACTGATGTCAGGTTCAGTTTTTCCTCTCCCTCCTTCCTTGAAGCATTCCTTCCTCACACCTCCACTTGGGATCAGTCCTGTTGCTCTTTGCAGTCCCCCTTTCTAATCCAAGTATATCTTTTCTGTGTGGGGTGGTGACCAAACCTGAACCCAGCATTGGCTAAGTGCTCCTGTTCAGTTGCTTCACCCCTGTCCCTGGGCACTCCCTCCCCAAACCCCTCCGCCTCTCTACCTCCCTCCCTTACCTTTAACCAAGCTTCCTCAGCCCTCTCTCAAAGGGTCAGCTCCTCGGTGAAGTGCCTGGGGACAGTTTTCCCTCCAGCCGCCACATGAATGCAGGTGTTTGTCGCTGAAAGAGCAATAAATGCTAGGACGGAAATGCCAGGTGGGACAGGAGGGACCAGACCCAGGGTTTATTCAAAATGCAACAAGACGTCACGACGGGAGAGTTAATGCACAATCCCCAATTATCCAACAACGTTTCTCCCCCTACTCCTGGGAAGCTAAAGAATGGGGCTGGGATTAAGGAGTTTGATCTAATTGAGGTGTTTAAAATGATTAAGGGATTTGATAGGGTAGATACAGAGAAACTATTTCCTCTGGTGTTGGGGGGGGGGGGCAGTCAGAACAAGGGGGGCATCCCCTTAAAATTAGAGTTAGGCTGTGCAAGGGTGATGTCAGGAATCACTTCTTCACACAAAGGGTAGTGGAAATCTGGAACTCCCTCCCTCAATAAACTGCTGAGGCTGGGGGTCAATTGAAAATGTCAAAACTGAGATTGGTGTCAGGCAAGGGGATATGGAACCAAAGCGGGTAGATGGAGTTAAAATACAGATAATTGAATGGCGGAGCAGATCGAAGGGCTGAATGGCCTCCTCCTGTTGCTATGTCCCAACACTGCGCAGAAATCTCTGCCCAATCTGCTGGTTTGCAAGCCTCTGAAATCAGGCTCAAGTAAAAACTGAGAGAGAGAATGCGGCTGTGTAAAGCAGCCAAACACATGCTGGAGGAGGGGAGGCGAGGATATAATTAACACCCTGGTTTATTAACTCTCTACACAATTTCACAGGTATGCATCCCGGACAGCTGCACTCCATCTTTCAGCTATAAATCACAAGATATCACACACTGATCTCACGCCATTTCCAGCTAAACAACTCTGCATTTCTTGTTCGTTTCCTGAATTCTAACCCAAACGCGTTATCTTCATACCTTCCTGATGTAATTGAACAATTGGTGCCCTGTAAATACAATGCTGGAAGCCCAACAAGCCTGTAAAAGGCCCCCAGCAAACAGCCTGCTGGAAGATATAACCTGCACATCTTAAAATGGATATATTAAACAGAATATTTAATGGATACCCGGGAGTGAGTTACAAGCTGGAATCAAATCGAGGGGTTCGGGGGGGGGTTTATATATCGAATAACAGATACCCGGGAGTGAGTTACAGGCTGGAATCAAATCGAGGGGTTCGGGGGGGTTTATATATAGAATAACAGATACCCGGGAGTGAGTTACAGGCTGGAATCAAATCGAGGGGTTCGGGGGGGTTTATATATAGAATAACAGATACCTGGGAGTGAGTTACAGGCTGGAATCAAATCGAGGGGTTCGGGGGGGGTTTATATATAGAATAACAGATACCCAGGAGTGAGTTACAGGCTGGAATCTAATCGAGGGGTTTGGGGGGGGTTTATATATCGAATAACAGATACCCGGGAGTGAGTTACAGGCTGGAAACTAATCGAGGGGTTCGGGGGGTTTATATATAGAATAACAGATACCCGGGAGTGAGTTACAGGCTGGAAACTAATCAAGGGGTTCGGGGGGTTTATATATAGAAATAACAGATACCCGGGAGTGAGTTACAGGCTGGAATCTAATCGAGGGGTTCGGGGGGTTTATAGATAGAATAACAGATACCCGGGAGTGAGTTACAGGCTGGAATCTAATCGAGGGGTTCGGGGGGTTTATATATAGAATAACAGATACCCGGGAGTGAGTTACAGGCTGGAATCTAATCGAGGGGTTCGGGGGGTTTATATATAGAATAACAGATACCCGGGAGTGAGTTACAGGCTGGAAACTAATCGAGGGGTTCGGGGGGTTTATATATAGAATAACAGATACCCGGGAGTGAGTTACAGGCTGGAAACTAATCGAGGGGTTCAGGGGGTTTATATATAGAATAACAGATACCCAGGAGTGAGTTACAGGCTGGAATCTAATCGAGGGGTTCGGGGGGGTTTATATATAGAATAACAGATACCCGGGAGTGAGTTACAGGCTGGAATCTAATCGAGGGGTTCGGGGGGGGTTTATATATAGAATAACAGATACCCGGGAGTGAGTTACAGGCTGGAATCTAATCGAGGGGTTCGGGGGGGGTTTATATATAGAATAACAGATACCCGGGAGTGAGTTACAGGCTGGAATCTAATCGAGGGGTTCGGGGGGGGTTTATATATAGAATAACAGATACCCGGGAGTGAGTTACAGGCTGGAATCTAATCGAGGGGTTCGGGGGGGTTTATATATAGAATAACAGATACCCGGGAGTGAGTTACAGGCTGGAATCTAATCGAGTGGTTCGGGGGTTTATATACAGACCCTCCCTGCGGTGTCCAAAATATCCATCGACAGTCAAACGGACTTGCATTTCTATCGCGTCTTTCACGACCTCAGGACGTCCCAAAGCGCTTTACAGCCAATGAAGTATTTCTGAAGGAGTCACTGTTGAAACGACACCAGTGTGCATTTATTAGGTGCCTTTAACTTAGAAAACCTCTGGGGTGTCTCATTAATCAACTGCAGACAGCAGTCTTTTGTAGTCCAGATGGAGCATCCCAGGAGCTTTGCTGCCTCCAGGTGCTAAGGTAAGGGACAATTCGGAAAGACTGGAATAGATTATGGAAGCAGAGGGAGAGCAGCCAGGCATCTTGTTCTAACTGAGAGCCAACGACACTGAAGTCCTGCAAAAGGAGTTTAGAAGATCAGGTTGCAACACTTCAAGTGCATATCCAAGTACTTTTTAAATGCAATGAGGGTCTCTGCCTCTCCCACCCTTTCAGGCAGTGAGTTCCAGACCCCAACCACCCTCTGAGTGAAAAAAGTTCTCCTCAAATTCCCTCTAATCCTTCGACCAATTACTTTAAATCTATGCCCCCTGGTTATTGACCTCTCTGCTAAGGGAAATAGGTCCTTCCTAGCCACTCTATCTAGGTCCCTCAATTTTATACACCTCAATTAAATCTCCCCTCAGCCTCCCCTGCTCCAAAGAAAGCAACCCCAGCCTCTCCAATCTTTCCTCAGAGCTAAAATTCTCCAGCCCAGGCAACATCCTCCTAAATCTGCTCTGCACCCTCTCTAGTGCAATCACATCTTTCCTGTACTGTGGTGACCAGAACCGTACGCAGTACTCTAGCTGGGGCCTAACTAGTGTTCTCTTCAAGGGTGCTAATCTGTGGATTACTCTCCCAGATTAAGGGGAGTGGGAGAAGGTCGAGGTGCTCAACAATTGGCTACAGGGGCAATGTCAGGAAGGGGGCTTTCGTCGATGGGGCTTTGGCACCAGTTCTAGGGGAAGGTTATTCCGCAAGGATGGGCGACATCTGAACAGGAAGGGAGCTAATGAACTGGCAAAACGGATAAAGACTTGTTTAAACTAGGAAGGAAAGGAGGCAGGGCAGGAAAAATAAAATCACTCAAAGAGCAAGAAGGGAAGGTAGAAATTGATGAGGTAACTGTACAATTTTTTTTTAAACAGTAAAATGAATATAACATGCAAAAGGAAATGAGTAGTGGAGAAAAATCAAATTAACCAGTTCTAAGTAGGGAAATGTGTGATAGAGGAATGAGGTGCAAACTCAGATAAAATGGAATCAAGGTACAAGGAGTTGCATTAAATACAAACAAAAAAGAATAATGTGGATGCATTACAATGTTCACAATGTGGGAAAATAAATTGTAGGAATTTGAGACGATGTCACAGGAAGATTTAATCGCACAGAAACTTTGACTGCAAACTGCAGCGATGTAAACATATTGGGTTATAATATTTTTAGGAGGCACAGAATAGGTAAGAAAAGAGGAGGAATGGTAATATGAGTGAAAGAGAGACTCCCTGCTGTAGAGGGGAGATGTACACACGCGAGAGGCTCAGACAGTCAGTATGGTTAGAGATCGAAGATAAAAAAATTGTTCCATTACTGGGTTTAACGACAGACCGCCCCCCACCACAACCTGTGGGAGGGAAATGGAAGAGGAAATCTTTAGACAGATCAAGGAGAGGAGTCGGAATTACAAAATTATTTGAGCTTTTAATAACCCATTCATTGATTGGGGCAGGGAGGGAGTAAGCAGAGAATGAGATATGCAATTCCTAAATTGTGCGTTTGTACGCCTACAATGGGAAGCGTTACCAGATCTCGTCATCATGAATTACAAAATAGGTCAGGTGGATGAGTTAAAGGTGAGTGTGCACCATGGGTACAGTGACCATAATATGGTCAGGTTTAGGGTCCAAACAGAACGGGGAAAAGTCAGTACACAAACAAGGGCACCAGATTGGAACAGGGCACATTTTAGAAAGGAGAGAGTGAGCAGCGGTGAGGTGGAAAGATAATTGTAGACCAACAATGGGATGTCTTCAAAAGGTGCCGAATAAATACATACTGATGTAAGAAAACTACTAGGCACTTGGTCTAAGCATTAAACAAAGCTTTAATCAACTGTTTTACAACATGGAGGTCTAGTTGTGTCCTTCACTAGTTCCTGTTAAGAATGTTCTGCGCAAGCTGGGCCCGTGCCCGAGTATTTATACACTCCCTGGACAGCGCCACCCACAGGCCGCTCAGTATTATTTCATAAGTCTTTCTTTCATGAATGACTGATTCATGTCACACACCATTAACGACTTCAAATTTCTGAACTACACTTCTAAAGCACTTCATTGGCGGTGAAGCGCTTTGATGGCCATGATCTAATTGAATGGCAGAGGAGGCTAAGGCTGAATGGCCTACTCCTATTTCTTATGTCCTGCGTTGGTAAAAGGTGTTTCATAAATGCAAGTTCTCTTCCTCTCTCTCTTTCATCTTCACATGCATGGCAGGGTGAGCACCCAGCAGCAGCCATCACTGCACAAGATGGAGGCGCGGAGATCTGAGGTGGCAGCCCATGTGCAGTAACTGGCAGGGCCAGCCGAGGGAGCATTTATTCAAGGGCAGGGGAGGGAGGGAAGACTACAGCATGTGTGGCAAATCTCAATCAGGTTGAAGTTAAAGGTTGGTCCAACATCCATTGAAATGTGTAGCCCGTGCGACATGTACCAAGCTTCTGAATGATGCACAGAGGAATTAGACTTTCATCTGTTACTTTATTTGCCTAACCTGGGCACCGAATCCAGGCTTCCACTTCAGGGCAGTACTGAGGGAGTGCTGCACTGCCGGAGGTGCCGTCTTTCCGCCCCCTCAAGTGGATGCAAAAGATCCCACGGCCACTACTGCGAAGAGGAGTAGGGAAGTTCTCCCCAGTGTCCTGGCCAATATTTCTCCTCAACCAACATCATTAAAACAAATGATCTGGTCATGATCACATTGCTGTATGTGGGATCTTGCTGTGCACAAGTCAGCTGCCGCATTTCCTACATTACAACAGGTTCGAGGAGCTGAATGGCCTGCTCCTGTTCCTCTGGCAAGTTTATATCCTGCTGCATTGTCAACTGCATGAAGCCTGCGCAAAGAGTCGATTACACTGCACGTAAAAGTGTCTTCTCTCTCCTTCCTATCTGTCCCTCGCTGTAAGGTCTGCACATGAACGACCACAGATTCTCGCAAAACACATGAACCGGCCGCACGGGTGGGCACTGCTTGCTCACACACTCGACTGTACGTGCAACAGTGTCAGTTTCTGAAAGACCCAGAGACGGTAAAACCCATTCTGCGGATAAGATCATCCACAGACTGGGATCAGCTCTGATCTAACTCTATCGCATGCGGTGCAGCACAGATATTAAAACAATGCACGTGCCAGGATAAACGCCCTCATCCACACACATTCATCATTATACCAGCTACACACACCACAGTCACTGCTCCACAGGCCTTCCACTGCAATAATACATCAACTAGTCTCACAGCCCGCACTTACACGGCGCGAGGTAATACACAGAGCTACACGTACTGATAGTGACTCACTGAAACAGCACTGGCTTCTCCCAAAGACATCAAACCAATCTACTTTGAACCCTGGCCGGGGGGAGGGGGCTGGTATGTGTGAGGGAGAGGAGAGTGGAGCATGGGAAATCTGTAGTAGCTTTTAAAACACAATTTGTTTAATTTTCTGCTCATCCAACTAAGGGATGTCCTTATTGAGGACTCGAAACATTCCACCTATGACACCATGCGACAAGAGCCAAGCCCTCCTAGAGTAGATATAGCACTGTCCCAGCAAACACTCCCAGGGCAGGTACAGCACGGGTTAGATACAGAGTAAAGCTCCCTCTACACTGTCCCATCAAACACTCCCAGGGCAGGTACAGCACGGGTTAGATACAGAGTAAAGCTCCCTCTACACTGTCCCATCAGACACTCCCGGGGCAGGTACAGCATGGGTTAGATACAGAGTAAAGCTCCCTCTACACTGTCCCATCAAACACTCCCAGGGCCGGTACAGCACGGGTTAGATACAGAGTAAAGCTCCCTCTACACTGTCCCATCAAACACTCCCAGGGCAGGTACAGCGCGGGTTAGATACAGAGTAAAGCTCCCTCTACACTGTCCCAGCAAACACTCCCAGGGCAGGTACAGCCCGGGTTAGATACAGAGTAAAGCTCACTCTACACTGTCCCAGCAAACACTCCCAGGGCAGGTACAGCATGGGTTAGATACAGAGTACAGGTCTTTTACATTCTCCCATGAATTCACTCTGTTAAACATGTTCAGATCAGCCACTCCTGTTGCAGTAGAATTCTTTCCCACACTAGCCATTCTTGTGATGACTTCCAGTGAGAACAAGTGCTAAAGTATCTGCTGTGGGCCTGTGACCATTAGGTAATGGGTTAACACTGCTCATTTCATGTAGAATCCTTCCAGAAAGCACAGAAAGGAGACTAGCTTCCCTTCAGTCTGAGGAACCGTGAGCAGAATGGTTTCCCTAGACTGCCACAGCGCGTCAGGACCACTCCTTGGAGATAGTGTAATCTCGAGTCAACTAAAAGTCATTTTTTAGCTAAAGGTAATCCATGTATAGCTCAGGGTGTGGCGTTACAGACATGCTGCTGTGTGGTACAGGTTAGTGAAGGGAGCCAGAAACAAAGGGTTAGAGCAGACATCAAGGCCTAGAAATTGGGTTTTGGCTTAGCCAGGGCTTTAGCGCCGGAAGTTAGTGCCGGCGCTAAGTCCCCCTGCGCGCGCCAAAAATTCAGTAGCGCCGCGCCCAAACGGCTGCCGGCGCTACAGAAGGGTCTTAGCGCCTGGAAAAGGGCGCTAACTGCCGTTTAGCGCCGCAATTCCGGCGCTGCAGCACCCGATGCGGTGCGGCAGGCTGGGGAAGTGCAGGCCTCCTCCTTCCGTTAAGGAGGAGCTGCCTGCACCCGGCCGTGGCCCGCGCAAATCTGTTTAAAAATGAGCCCGACACCTCGGACAAGTGCCGGGCTTGCATCTGCTCCGGGGGGGTGGGGGGGAGAAGTCCGGGGAGGGAGCTGCGGGCAGGCGGCCGGCGGGAAAGCGGCCGGCCGCCGCGGGGCCTTTAATGCGCCGGCGCAAACACATGTTGCACTCTGTTGCCAGAGTCTTAGTTGCGGCTGCCATGGGCGAGGCGGCCGCAACTGAATTTCGGCGCTGGGGCCCGTTGGCATGGCAACCGGGACGCTGCGCACACCGATGACGTCATCGGTGCCGGCGCAGCGCTACCGGTGCAACGCCGCTTTAGGGCCCCAGGGAATTTTTCAACTGGCCATAACTCTGGCGCTAGTCCCTCTAGCGCCTCAAAAGCGGCGCTAAGGCTAGTGAATTTCTAGGCCCAAGACTTTAAAAGTTTAAGAAAGGGTTTAGAACTTGGCAAAGATCATGGCCCCTTTAGTAAACGAACGGTTTGGTGCGAGTTTAAGCCATTGAGACTCAGGAGGAACCAGGTTTGAACTGCGGGCAGGGAATGGGGAGGGGGAAACCAGCCAAGGGTCCCCTCTCCTGTTCGCTATCCAGCGGCTCCTGGGCATGATGTGTGCTCTCCATGGTCGACACTCATGCGATGGGGCTTGGGCAAGATACCGGGGGGACTCCCAGCACCTGTGGTACCGAAGCCCAACTAAGCCAGCACCTGCAGATGAAGAGGCAAGTACATTCCAAAACAGCAGGGAAGGTGCGGGGGGAAAGATAAAACTCTCAAAGGTAACTGAAAAGCTGAAGTGTGCCACAGAGGACAGGCTGGGTTATGTCCCTGGAGAGTTACAGTACTGTACCCGTTGGCATGGAAGGCGAGGCAGGTTTAGCTTAGCTACGACAAATGGACACCGAGTGAGACTGCGCTTATGGGGAGCAGAGGACAGGGAGAGGCTAGAGGTTTGAGAGCGAGTGTTTACATGTGAAGCAGGTGCTGGGCTCAGTAAGGTAATGTGGGTTTAAGTTGGCACTGTGTAGATGAGGATAGTGTGACTGACAGAGTAAACTGCTCCCAAAAGCGCGGCCAGAATTAGGCAAGTCAAACAGTTTGGCGACTTCTCGGTCAATTCCCTCGCACCCCATCACTTCCTGAACAACAGCGCCACAGGTGTCGGCACTACTCCAGCATCTCACCCAACTATGTTCTCTCGCGCATGCCCAGACAGGGAGATGCTGTTGCCTATTCGACTGCATGTGTGTAAGATTCGAAATTTTCAGTAATTAATCACGCAAGAAAATAGGGTTAATAAGACAGTTTATTGACCAAAAGAAGCTTGTACAGAAAAACCTTTGATAAAAGGGCACACAAAATGGCCGCCGGACCTCGTGATTAGTTTCTGGGACCATTTGATTTCTGTTACTGCAAGCCAGACAGGCTTGTGGATTGAGGACAGTAAGCCCACGAAAGCCAGTATCGGGAAACCGAAACTCATGGAACTGAGCATACATATTAATTAGATTCTAAGTACAGGACAGTTTTGGGTAACAGGATGAGGCCCATCAAGAAATGGGCGGACAATTGAACGAACATTTAAACCCATTTACTGTACAAAGGAAAACCGTTTAACAGCCATCAAGGGCAATCTCCAGACCGATCAATATACGAACCGAGTTACGGTGACAAAGTAAAAGACATTATCGGCCCAGGAAGGCCAGTTAAGCTATCACCGGCTCCCGTTACAAAGACAAAGTGCCCCTGCAGAGATTTCTGCCCGCCAAAAATATTACAAAGACTGGACTATGATTTGGCGGGAGATAAGAATGTTCCAAAAGGGTATAACTGTGGATTGAAAAAGTCCATCAGTACGGTTAGGCGCTACGCTTCACTTCACGCTTCGCTTCGGAACTTCTACGACTCTTCGGTTAAGGCAGCACTTCGGTTTCGGAACGTGGTCGGTGTTCGGCCAGGCAAGGCTCAGCCACGACGGGAAGACGACGAGGGTGGCCCGGGTACTTTTGTCGGGAGATCATCGACGACCCAGGCCGAAGAGGAAGACACCCTCAGAAGGATAATTATGACTGCATAAAGAAAGCTTTTTGGGACCAGCGTCCCGCCCCGAGGAAGACCATCGGGAGATCGACGACCCAGGCCGGAGAAGAAGACACTCAGGGCCTAGCACTCCAGTGCCTCAACATCCCATTCGGTAACGGACCGTCCATGTGCATTTCTACAACATCACATCGGTAGCAGAGTCTCCATGTGCATCCAGTTCTTCGGCAGCCTTTCAGTAAAGGTAACACAGGTTTAACGGATTTCATCCATGACGAGCGCTCATCAAGGCTGTATCTGCTGCTTCATCGCGTAAGAAAAACAAGCTGCGCCAGAAGTTTCCAAATCCACGTGACGACGGAAAGCTGTGCCAAAAAGGCTGTGAACCCCCTTTTTGCGAATCTGAAAGTGGTGAGCATGATCCCGAGATCCTCAAGTCGAAACTTAGTTTAGGTCTAGGGGAGGGGGTTAAGGGTAATCGTAATGTGTTTCCCCTTTTACGATGTGCCCTGTGTTCCCCATTTCCATAGAGTTCAGTTTATAGATATGTGCATACTTGTAGTTACTTTAATCTGTGCTTATGACATGTATTTTACAATGCTGCAAACTGTTTAATAAAAGCATCCATTTCGTGTTATTCAACCTGGTCTATTGAGTCTTTCTCTGCACTACAGTTCCCTGCACCTAAGTCCAAGGTCTAGAACCGTAGGGGAGAGTGGGTCGAACCACTCAAGGGTAATTATTGCACGAAGCCTGGTAGGAGACCAGAACGAGCAAGAGAAACCCCCTACAGAGATGGCAACTGCGGCAGGACCTTGGCAGCAGGAATGTAGTGTGTTAGATCAAGGTCTGAATAAACGAAATGCGATGGATGAGAGAATAGCGGATTATGTTTTTGGGAAGGTAAACCTTACAAAACAGTGGATATCTGACCTATTGAGAGATAGGCGCCCGCTAGACGCAGCCATCAAGTGGACAGAAAGCAAAGAGCATAAGAAATCGGTAGAAAAGGCGGTCTGGCTGATGTGCTACAAGAAGCAAGTCCAGCTTTTGGACCAGGTCATTGTAGCACAGACGGCCCAGATCAAAGGGCTACTAACAGAAGTAGAGGAAAAGGTAGCGGGAGGTCAGAAACTGATTCAATCGCTTAACGCACTGAATCAGGAACGCCAATCCGTAACTCACCGCCATGAGACCAGGATAGATTACTTGGAGTGTCAGGTCATTGAGGCCAAGGCCAGTGAAGGTAGAATGAGAGATAGGTGTTTCCGCCTAGCTAAGCAGGTAAGCGACACAGGAGGAAAGTATTTTGGGGGCTAGGGCAGCATATAAGATGGCCATGGAGGATAGGTCTGAGAACACCGATCATAGCGCTTGCCACAGGGAGCTAGAGGACCTGAGAACGGCCCTAGCAAAGGCAAACGGCTTGGTGTGTCTCATAAACCCACCAGCGAGCCAGCTACTGTTAGCCAAGGAATCCAAAAGACCGATTCCGCAAGAGGCAGTTGGGGTACCAACCCCCGAGCCCTCGGCACCTCCCGCCTATACTGAGTCTTGGACTCCGGGGAAGGAAACAGAGAAGTCAGACACAGAGGTTCTTGAGGTAGAGCAACACCAGGTAGTAGAGTCGGGGCCGGCGCCGATGTGTCCAACTCGACACCGGAGGCTCGGTCCGGGCAACAACGATGGCGAGGACGGACCCCTCGTGAATCAGATCATAATGCCCCAAAGCGCACGACAGCTAAGGGAAATGATAAGTCACATCCCAAAACTCTCCAAGTCAGGAGATCCCTCCGTCCATTTTAGGGACGTGGAGCAGACCGCAGCAGTTAATGACTGCGACGGGGTTGAACAGTCCAAAATGCTGCTGTTCTCCCTGGACAGCTCGCTCCTCCAGTGTCTCCCTGACGAAAGCAAGAGAGGGCACAAGGCGTATGAGGAGTTACGGGATGAGATCCTGGAGATTATAGGGGAGGGTGACGGAACTCCGTTCCTCCGATTGGAAAGGACGGTACAGCTAGAGGGAGAACCCCACGGGTTTTCGCCGGAAGGTTGTGGCCAGTGTATCGCCGTAGCTGTCCGGGCGGGCCGGACCGGAACGGGCTGAATAATGACCAAAAGGCTCATTGGCTCCGGTGCCTGGTCGCCAATTGCTTGCCACAGGTGAGGGAGCAGGCCAAAACATGGTTTGACCCCACTAACCCCCGCTCCACGGAAGAGTTAGTACTTGATCAGCTCACGATAGGTTACAGGAACAACAAGAGTAGGGGTGTGCCTTCCTCAAAGGGAAAGGTGCATGAGGCGAGGCCTGCAGCTCCTGCTAAAAAGGAAGGTGCCCATGGGGCACATCAGGAGGGTAGCGGGACCATGGCAATCGATTCAGGTCGACTACATAGGGCCCCTGCCCGCCGCCCAGGGAGGCTATAAGTACTGCCTCGTCCTGGTGGATGTGTTCACCAAGTGGGTAGAAGCCTTCCCGTGTAGAACAGCTACGGCACTGGGTACTGCCAAGATCTTGATCCGGGAAGTGTTCTCACGGTGGGGGCTCCCCCGTTTTGTTGAGTCCGACCAAGGGAGTCAGTTCACCGGTCAAGTGATGCAGAACACCCTCATGCTCTTGGGCATTGAAGGGAAGTGGCACGTAGCGTACAATCCCCAGTCATCCGGGATTGTTGAACGCATGAACCGGACCCTCAAGGAAAAGCTGAGGAAAGAGACAATGGGCTCGCCCCAGAAATGGGCGGAGATCCTGCCTTTAGTCCTCATGGGTATCCGGGCCAGCCAGTCCAAAAGTACGGGGTACTCCCCGCACGAATTAATGACTGGAAGGATCATGCGAACACCCACCCATGTACTAGCCCCGGTGCTCACTGAGGGCCAGCTCCAAGAGGTGAAGCGAGACCAGTTCGTCCAAACCCTTTTGGAGCGCCTGAAACAGATTTATGGGCAAGCGGCTGGGAACATGGGGAGACAGCATCAGGGAAATCGACTGTTGCTGGAACCTCGTAAGCAACAAGAGTGGGAAGTCGGAGACCAGGTCATGGTTAGGAACTATGCCCGGGTGGGGAGTTTTGAACCACTGTACATGGGGCCTTACAGCATTGTAGACAAGGCCAGCCCCATGGTTTATGCAGTGAAGGTGCCCCGACGTACTAAATGGTTTCACATTAACCAGTGTAAGCTGTTTAAGTCGGGTGCACAAGGGCCAACAACAGGGGCCAAGTCTGAGGACAAAAATCCTCAGCCTGCGACAGAGTCACAGACCACACAGGCTGGAACTGTAGCCTGCGTGAAGGGAGGAGTCATCCCAATGGAGTGGGAGGTCTCCCCTCTAATTTGGGATTCGGACGAGGAAGAGCCCGAACAGCTCGACCCCGCCCTTGACCCGATCACGGAGGAGGAAGAGTCAGAGGACGAAGATCCCGCCCTCGACTCAAGCTTAGGGGAGGTAGGGATTGGGGCGGAGACTCACCACCTGTAGGGACAGGTGAGGTGGAGCCGGATGCCACAAATCCCGGCCCCGGGGGGGCGGAGCCTGAGGAAAGGGAGCCGGAGCCGGCAGCTGTGGTGGGACCACAGGCTGTGACGGGACCACAGGCTGTGACAGTGAAGGTCCCGGTCCCCGGTCCGTCAGCCCTGGGAGCCTCGCCCAAGGCATCCCCTCGTAGGTCGACTCGAACGCCTCAGCCCAGAAAGCATTGGCCAAATTCTCCTTATTTCCCCCAACCTCGGTCCAGAGCAGCCCAGGAAAGGCACGGTTCCCGTTCAGCAGCGACAGGCTGCAGGGGATCAAAGCCGAAGGTCAGTGCAGCCCCGCCACAGGGAGCGGCACGCTGCAACCCTCACAGGAATTAGGTAGGCCACCCGAAGGAGGGCGGCGCTGTACATAGGTTAGGTAATGATGTTAAGTTTAAGTAATTTTAATGTTAGTTTAAGGTATGTAAAGTTTAAGATGATGGGGATGTTTTAAAAGGTAGTTTTCGGAGTCTGCCCAGTATGTGTGTGTGTTTGGAAGCGGGGTCAGGGGACCCCAGCGTCCGTTTAATTAAGCCAGCACCTATTGGGAGCCTGGCTACATCATCTTATCGATTACAGAAACCAGGGATACAATGGAAAGGATTCTCGTAGCGCTCGCGGCGATCGGGTGCGGGCTGGCCTACCGAGGCCGCACCAAGGACGTCATCATGTTCGGATGTTCCGGGGACACAGCCCCCATCGCAACGGATGGGACGGGGAAGCGAGAGGTTGAGGAAACCGCCACCTACTTCCACCAAGGGAGATGGCCAGGATGGCTGGGGACGAATTCTACGGAATACTCCAGCAATTTCGGTTTTGCCTACCAAGAGACTTCGTTATCGTGCCCTCGGGTGAGGATCCTTGCACCCAGAGTCAGCGTTACCGTGGGAAAGAGGATCTGTTTGGTGTGTAATGGGAACGTACCGCTAAGTAGATGGTGGTGGCTACGAAAGCTGGGAAAGGACATGAAGAACTCCACTATCGAGTGGGAGCGACTGGATAACAATACCCATCGGACAATTACGGGGACTCACGGACAGTTACGTGTGTGTTGGGACAAATGGTGGGAACCAGATGAAGGGATATATGTCTGTATGTGGGGTTCAAAACGCGTTTGCCCCAAGGGCGTATCCATCTTTTTCCAGAGGCAGTGGCAGGATGAAGGGAAAGGGATGAGATGGGATGTCAGCACTCGGGCGTGCGGAGCCCCATTCCCCCCGATTCCGGTAAACGCCACTGAACTCATCACCCGCCCACGCAAGCCCCTGCCCACGATTCCGGTAGCGCTAGCCCAGAAGGAAGGGTGCCCCACCGCCACAAAGGTACCCGGGAACGGTTTAGTATTGGTACCCACCGGTCAGGTGCTGTACCAAGGGGTACACTACGCGGTGGCCTCAGTGATTTTAAACCTCACTGAGGTACGATTGCTGGAGTGGTGTCCCAAGGAAACAGGACAGTTGTACCAGGTCCTGTTAACCCGAATGTTCAGACAATTTTACGAGTTTGACTTTGCTGACATCGACAAGGCCAAATTATACACCACACCACAGGAAGTTTTGGATCGGGTAGGGAGGCAAAGAAGGGGTACTGAAAATGACATTTTCACTGCTTTTAACACCAGGACGTCTGTTGTCAACGCTCTAGACAACATGGAGCTGCAGACACAGATCAATGGTTTAAAAGCCCAGTTAAGGAACATACTGACTAACGAAAATAAGGTAGTGGGTTCTGAGCTACATGAGGACCAGGCCATGACACTACACTTAAAGGAAATAATTGCTGAGCTGGAGAAACACGCTAGAACGGTAAATGCACTCATTAGGGAGGATCGGAATGCGTCCGATCAGGCTGCGCAGAACGAGGCCTGTGTGCTATACGGGGCGTGGTTACTGGGTGAGGGCCGCAGTAATCTGGAGGATTTAAAACAAGGTTTGGTCCCGTCCTGGATCAGCAACGAGCACTTGCAAGCGCTCCACCCTTTCGAGAACGCATTAAGTCCATGCCAGCTCAGACTAGCTGCAGAGGCGTACCCAGTCCCAGTGGACTGCGGACGCTCGAATCACACTATCATGGGAATAGTGGTAAGGATGCCGGTGTTGGGTCCCGCAGCAAAGCCCGCCCCGGTATACAGGGTGGAGAACATTGGAGTCATTCAGGGGGGTGCGCACATTCGTTACGCAGTGGTCCCGCCTTATGTCATCAGATGGGAGCGTACGATGACAGGCACCGACCTCTCGGGGTGTCGAAGCCGGGGAGCACACATCATCCTGTGTCCCCAGCACTTGAATGCCTTTTTGAAACCACAGTGCGGGTTCAGAGCCGCTAGCGCGAAGCCGATAAATTGCACCATGGAGGCAATGGCAAAGGACCATGTGCCCCCGCAGGTGGCATATATCGGAGGTGGGACATACTGTGTCACCACTGCAGCGCCTCACTACCGCCACGGACAGCACGGGTGGTGTCCGGTCAGTGACAGCAGCTTCTGTTTTAAACCCAGGGCTGAAGTTCAAGTGGCACAACAACGGATTGTCCCCATTCCTGTACCTTCCACCGTTCACCTCATTGTAAAAGAGAATTTCACGGACTTGCAGCGATTCGTGGCGCATTTTGGTTATGTCATTCCCCCTCTTCCCGAACACCTCACCAAGATTTTAAAAGCCGTTATAGTTTCACAGAAGCATTTTTACACACTGGAGCAGAAGACATTAGAGATAGGGAAAGACATATTGGACATAGTCACCCCACCATGGTGGGACCTGTTCACTAATATAGAGATCCCGGCCTGGATTAGAATAGCATCCCATATCCTAGTAGTGTGTCAGGTTTTAATTGTAATATTCCTACTGTTCGTGCATTGCAAGAGAGGCAAACGCCTCCAGAGGCACGAGAACACAGGAGAATGGAAAGAACGCTATGTACGAGTGGGGGAAGAGGACACCCCAGTTTAAGCTGCTCAGTATTAAAAGTTAAAGCGTCCCTCCACTCGTGGTTTTAGCCACTGCATGATTTAAGTGTGTGAATACTGTTGTGTTATAGCCGTTGATGATTTTCTGTTTTTTGAGTAATAAAATATGTATGCAGGTGGTGTAAGGGGTATCGGCCCCTTCACATCTGAAAGATGAATGTTTTATAGTTTAAGGTAGTACTGCCTATGATTGTCCAACTGTACACAAGGTAATTTTTTTTTCTGAAATGGGAACTGCATGTGTCGTGAGGGTCATGGATAGTTAATTACCAGGAATGTTTGGATGTGAGGAATCAGGGAAAATTTGCTCACCAAGGTTTATTGATACTTTAAGCAAGCTCTCAGTATCACAGGGGGGACTGTAAGATTCGAAATTTTCAGTAATTAATCACGCAAGAAAATAGGGTTAATAAGACAGTTTATTGACCAAAAGAAGCTTGTACAGAAAAACCTTTGATAAAAGGGCATACAAAATGGCCGCCGGACCTCGTGATCAGTTTCTGGGACCATTTGATTTCTGTTACTGCAAGCCAGACAGGCTTGTGGATTGAGGACAGTAAGCCCACGAAAGCCAGTATCGGGAAACCGAAACTCATGGAACTGAGCATACGTATTAATTAGATTCTAAGTACAGGACAGTTTTGGGTAACAGGATGAGGCCCATCAAGAAATGGGCGGACAATTGAACGAACATTTAAACCCATTTACTGTACAAAGGAAAACCGTTTAACAGCCATCAAGGGCAATCTCCAGACCGATCAATATACGAACCGAGTTACGGTGACAAAGTAAAAGACATTATCGGCCCAGGAAGGCCAGTTAAGCTATCACCGGCTCCCATTACAAAGACAAAGCGCCGCTGCAGAGATTTCTGCCCGCCAAAAATATTACAAAGACTGGACTATGATTTGGCAGGAGATAAGAATGTTCCAAAAGGGTATAACTGTGGATTGAAAAAGTCCATCAGGACGGTTAGGCGCTACGCTTCACTTCACGCTTCGCTTCGGAACTTCTACGACTCTTCGGTTAAGGCAGCACTTCGGTTTCGGAACGTGGTCGGTGTTCGGCCAGGCAAGGCTCAGCCACGACGGGAAGACGACGAGGGTGGCCCGGGTACTTTTGTCGGGAGATCATCGACGACCCAGGCCGAAGAAGAAGACACCCTCAGAAGGATAATTATGACGGTATAAAGAAAGCTTTTTGGGACCAGCGTCCCGCCCCGAGGAAGACCATCGGGAGATCGACGACCCAGGCCGGAGAAGAAGACACTCAGGGCCTAGCACTCCAGTGCCTCAACATCCCATTCGGTAATGGACCGTCCATGTGCATTTCTACAACATCACATCGGTAGCAGAGTCTCCATGTGCATCCAGTTCTTCGGCAGCCTTTCAGTAAAGGTAACACAGGTTTAACGGATTTCATCCATGACGAGCGCTCATCAGGGCTGTATCTGCTGCTTCATCGCGTAAGAAAAACAAGCTGCGCCAGAAGTTTCCAAATCCACGTGACGACGGAAAGCTGTGCCAAAAAGGCTGTGAACCCCCTTTTTGCGAATCTGAAAGTGGTGAGCATGATCCCGAGTTCCTCAAGTCGAAACTTAGTTTAGGTCTAGGGGAGGGGGTTAAGGGTAATCGTAATGTGTTTCCCCTTTTACGATGTGCCGTGTGTTTCCCATTTCCATAGAGTTAAGTTTATAGATATGTGTATGCTTGTAGTTACTTTAATCTGTGCTTATGACATGTATTTTATAATGCCGCAAACTGTTTAATAAAAGCATCCATTTCGTGCTATTCAACCTGGTCTATTGAGTTTTTCTCTGCACTACAGTTCCCTGCACCTAAGTCCAAGGTCTAGAACTGTAGGGAAGAGTGGGTCGAACCACTCAAGGGTAATTATTGCACGAAGCCTGGTAGGAGACCAGAACGAGCAAGAGAAACCCCCTACATGTGGCATCACAATCAACCTTGAGCCCCACCAAACACACACACACACACACACAAGATCCACTGGGAGTCGACGGATAGCGATCAATAGTGGGAAATCTCGCCCAATTTTCCCATTCCGATTTTGGGACACTGAGGTCGATTGCAGCGCCCTGAATTCCGCCTCAGTTGCAGATGGCTGCGCCACTTATACCCAGTCAGTGCCCTGAGCCCCAGCCCCATTTATACCCAGGGTCAGTACCCTGAACCCCAGCCCCATTTATACCCAGGGTCAGTACCCTGAACCCCAGCCCCATTTATACCCAGAGTCAGTACCCTGAACCCCAGCCCCATTTATACCCAGAGTCAGTGCCCTGAACCCCAGCCCCATTTATACCCAGGGTCAGTACCCTGAACCCCAGCCCCATTTATACCCAGAGTCTGTACCCTGAACCCCAGCCCCATTTATACCCAGGGTCAGTACCCTGAACCCCAGCCCCATTTATACCCAGAGTCTGTACCCTGAACCCCAGCCCCATTTATACCCAGGGTCAGTACCCTGAACCCCAGCCCCATTTATACCCAGAGTCAGTACCCTGAACCCCAGCCCCATTTATACCCAGAGTCAGTGCCCTGAACCCCAGCCCCATTTATACCCAGGGTCAGTACCCTGAACCCCAGCCCCATTTATACCCAGAGTCAGTGCCCTGAACCCCAGCCCCATTTATACCCAGAGTCTGTACCCTGAACCCCAGCCCCATTTATACCCAGAGTCAGTGCCCTGAACCCCAGCCCCATTTATACCCAGGGTCAGTACCCTGAACCCCAGCCCCATTTATACCCAGAGTCAGTACCCTGAACCCCAGCCCCATTTATACCCAGAGTCAGTACCCTGAACCCCCCCTTTATACCCAGTCAGTACCCTGAACCCCAGCCCCATTTATACCCAGAGTCAGTACCCTGAACCCCAGCCCCATTTATACCCAGGGTCAGTGCCCTGAACCCCAGCCCCATTTATACCCAGAGTCTGTACCCTGAACCCCAGCCCTATTTATACCCAGGGTCAGTGCCCTGAACCCCAGCCCCATTTATACCCAGGGTCAGTGCCCTGAACCCCAGCCCCATTTATACCCAGAGTCAGTACCCTGAACCCCAGCCCCATTTATACCCAGAGTCAGTGCCCTGAACCCCAGCCCCATTTATACCCAGAGTCTGTACCCTGAACCCCAGCCCCATTTATACCCAGAGTCAGTACCCTGAGCCCCAGCCCCATTTATACCCAGGGTCAGTGCCCTGAACCCCAGCCCCATTTATACCCAGAGTCAGTACCCTGAACCCCAGCCCCATTTATACCCAGAGTCAGTGCCCTGAACCCCAGCCCCATTTATACCCAGAGTCTGTACCCTGAACCCCAGCCCCATTTATACCCAGAGTCAGTACCCTGAGCCCCAGCCCCATTTATACCCAGAGTCAGTACCCTGAACCCCAGCCCCATTTATACCCAGGGTCAGTGCCCTGAACCCCAGCCCCATTTATACCCAGAGTCAGTGCCCTGAACCCCAGCCCCATTTATACCCAGGGTCAGTGCCCTGAACACCAGCCCCATTTATACCCAGAGTCAGTGCCCTGAACACCAGCCCCATTTATACCCAGGGTCAGTGCCCTGAACCCCAGCCCCATTTATACCCAGGGTCAGTGCCCTGAACACCAGCCCCATTTATACCCAGAGTCAGTACCCTGAACCCCAGCCCCATTTATACCCAGAGTCAGTGCCCTGAACCCCAGCCCCATTTATACCCAGAGTCAGTACCCTGAACCCCAGCCCCATTTATACCCAGAGTCAGTGCCCTGAACCCCCCATTTATACCCAGAGTCAGTACCCTGAGCCCCAGCCCCATTTATACCCAGAGTCTGTACCCTGAACCCCAGCCCCATTTATACCCAGAGTCTGTACCCTGAACCCCAGCCCCATTTATACCCAGAGTCAGTACCCTGAACCCCAGCCCCATTTATACCCAGGGTCAGTACCCTGAACCCCAGCCCCATTTATACCCAGGGTCAGTGCCCTGAACCCCAGCCCCATTTATACCCAGGGTCAGTGCCCTGAACCCCAGCCCCATTTATACCCAGGGTCAGTGCCCTGAACCCCAGCCCCATTTATACCCAGGGTCAGTGCCCTGAACCCCAGCCCCATTTATACCCAGGGTCAGTACCCTGAACCCCAGCCCCATTTATACCCAGAGTCTGTACCCTGAACCCCAGCCCCATTTATACCCAGAGTCTGTACCCTGAACCCCAGCCCCATTTATACCCAGAGTCTGTACCCTGAACCCCAGCCCCATTTATACCAGGGTCAGTACCCTGAACCCCAGCCCCATTTATACCCAGAGTCTGTACCCTGAACCCCAGCCCCATTTATACCCAGAGTCTGTACCCTGAACCCCAGCCCCATTTATACCCAGGGTCAGTACCCTGAACCCCAGCCCCATTTATACCAGGGTCAGTACCCTGAACCCCAGCCCCATTTATACCCAGAGTCAGTACCCTGAACCCCAGCCCCATTTATACCCAGGGTCGGGCTCTCGGTGCCGGGGGTCGGGCAGGGCCCGGGTTGCCATGGTGCCGGGCCCTGGCCCAGTTGGTTGAGCCTCGGGCCCGCGGCTCTCTCTCAGACCCCGGGTTGTCACAAGCCCGGAACCTGCCGCTCCCGCCCTCACTGACTGCACCCACCTGAGTGTAGTAAACCCGCATCGGCTGCAGGTAGCGGGACTCGCGACAAGGCCCGAATTCCACCTCACTCAGCGCCTCCATCACCGGCACCGGGCCCGGGGCTGTCACTCACTGTCCGGGGCGGGGCCCGGGGCTGTCAATCACTGCCCGGGGGCGGGGCCCGGGACTGTCACTCACTGCCCGGGGGCGGGGCCCGGGCTGTCACTCACTGCCCGGGGGCGGGGCCCGGGGCTGTCACTCACTGCCCGGGGGCAGGGCCCGGGGCTGTCACTCACTGCCCGGGGGCGGAGCCCGGGGCTGTCACTCACTGCCCGGGGGGGCGGGGCCCGGGGCTGTCACTCACTGCCCGGGGGCGGGGCCCGGGGCTGTCACTCACTGCCTGGGGGTGGGGCCCGGGGCTGTCACTCACTGCCCGGGGGCGGGGCCCGGGACTGTCACTCACGCCCCCCCAGGGGCGGGGCCCGGGTCTGTCACTCACTGCCCGGGGGCGGGGCCCGGGACTGTCACTCATTGCCCGTGGGGCGGGGCCCATGACTGTCACTTACTTCCTGGGGGGGCGGAGCCCGGGACTGTCACTCACCCTCCGGGGGCGGGGCCCAGGACTGTCACTCACTGTTCCGGGGCGGGGCCCGGGACTGTCACTCACCCCCCCCGTGGGGCGGGACCGGGGGCTTTCACTCAGCCCTGGGGGGGCGGGGCCTGTGACTGTCACTCACCCCCGGGGGGCGGGGCCCGGGGCTGTCACTCACTGCCCGGGGGCGGGGCCCAGGGCTGTCACTCACTGCCCGGGGGGGCGGGGTCCGGGACTGTCACTCACTGCGTGAGGGTGGGGCCCGGGGCTGTCACTCACTGCCCGGGGGCGGGGCCTGGGGCTGTCACTCACTGCCCGGGGGTGGGGCCCGGGACTGCCACTCATTGCCCCGGGGCGGGGCCCGTGACTGTCACTCACTTCCTGGGGTGCGGAGCCCGGGACTGTCACTCACCCTCCGGGCGCGGCTACCGGGACTGTCACTCACTGTTCTGGGGGCGGGGCCCGGGACTGTCACTCACCCCCCTCAGGGGCGGGGCCCGGGACTGTCACTCATTGCCCGGGGGGCAGGGCCCGTGACTGTCACTCACTTCCTGGGGGGCGGAGCCCAGGACTGTCACTCACTGCGTGAGGGTGGGGCCCGGGGCTGTCACTCACTGCCCGGGGGCGGGGCCCGGGACTGCCACTCACCCCCCCCGGGGTGCGGGGCCCGGGATTGTCACTCACCCTGGGGGGCGGGGCCTGTGACTGTCACTCACTTCCTGGGGGGCGGAGCCCGGGACTGTCACTCACCCTCCAGGGGCGGCTCCCGGGACTGTCACTCACTGTTCCAGGGGCGGGGCCCGGGACTGTCACTCACCCCCCGGGCAGCGGGGCCCGGGATTGTCACTCACCCCGGGGGGGGGGCCTGTGACTGTCACTCACCCCGGGGGCGGGGCCCAGGATTGTCACTCACCCCGGGGGGCGGGGCCCGGGACTGTCACTCACCCCCCAGGAGGCGGGGCCCGGGGCTGTCACTCACCCCGGGGGGGGGGGGGCCTGTGACTGTCACTCACCCCCCGGGGGCAGGGCCCAGGACTGTCACTCACTGCCCGGGGACAGGGCCTGGGACTGTCACTCACCCTCCCCGGGGGGCGGGGCCCGGGACTGTCACTCAGCCCCGGGGGGCGGGGCCCGGTACTGTCACTCACTGCCCGGGGGGGCGGGGCCCGGCACTGTCACCTCACTGCCTGGGGGCGGGGCCCGGGACTGTCACTCACCCTGGGGTGCGGGGCCCGGGACTTTCACACCCCGGGGGGCGGGGCCCGAGACTGTCACTCACTGCCCGGGGGGCGGGCCCGTGCCTGTCACTCACCCCCCCGGGGGGCGGGGCCCAGGACTGTCACTCACTGCCCGGGGGCGGGGCCCGGGACTGTTACTCACTGCCTGGGGGCGGGGCCCGGGGCTGTCACTCACTGCCCGGAGGTGGGGCCCGGGGCTGTCACTCACTGCCCGGAGGTGGGGCCTGGGACTGTCACTCACTGCCTGGGGGCGGGGCCCGGGGCTGTCACTCACTGCCCGGGGGGGTGGGGCCCGGGACTGTCACTCTCGCCGGGCGCGTGGCCCGGGGCTGTCACTCACCCCCCGGGGCCGTGGCCCGGGGCTGTCACTCAACACCCGGGGGGCAGGGCCTCCAACGTTCTACCCTTGGAGAAATGAATGGGACTGAAAGCCGATCAATCCCCTGGAGCTGATGGGCCACATCCTTGGGTTTTAACAGAGCTGGCTACAGAGATGGTGGATACGTTGGTTGTCATCTTCCAAAATTCCATTGACAAATCTGTTATTTCTTGAGGTTGTAACGAGCAGGGTGGATCAGGGGGAACCAGTGGATGTGGTGTATTTGGATTTTCAGAAGGCATTCGATAAGGTGCCACACAAGAGGTTATTAAATAAAATTAGGGCTCATGGGATTGGGGTAATATACTTGCATGGATTGAGGATTAGTTAACGGACAGAAAACAGAGAGTAGGAATAAATGGGTCATTTTTGGGTTGGCAGGCTGTAACTAATGGGGTACCACAAGGATCAGTGCCTTTTTTTTATTCGTTCATCAGATGTGGGCGTTGCTGGCAAGGCCAGCATTTATTGCCCATCCCTAATTGCCCTTGAGCCGCCTTCTTGAACCGCTGCAGTCTGTGTGGTGAAGGTGCTCCCACAGTGCTGTTAGGGAGGGAGTTCCAGGATTTTGACCCGGGGACAATGAAGGATCGACGATATATTTCCAAGTCAGGATGGTGTGTGAAGAAGCCCTGTGAGTTGCTGTGATTGGCACCCCATCCAGCACCTGAAACATTCACTCCCTCCACCACCGGCGTACCGTGGCTGCAGTGTGCACCATCTACAAGATGCACTGCAGCAACTCGCTAAGGCTTCTTCGGCAGCACCTCCCAAACCCACGACCTCTACCACAAGGGCAGCAGGCGCATGGGAACACCACCATCTCCAAGTTCCCCTCCAAGTCACATACCATCCTGACTTAGAAATATATCGCCGCTCCTTCATCGTCGCTGGGTCAAAATCCTGGAACTCCCTCCCTAACGGCACTGTGGGAGTACCTTCACCACACGGACTGCAGCGGTTCAAGAAGGCGGCTCACCACCACCTTCACAAGGGCAATTAGGGAATGGGCAATAAATGCTGGCCTTGCCAGCGATGCCCACATCCCAGGAACGAATAATAATTTTAAAAAGCAGCCCCTGTGTATATTATATTTAAAATATAAACGAGTTAACTCCGGGAGTATCGCAGTTCGAGGTGAACGCCTTCGTACGATGTCATTGTTCAGGCTGATTTCTATGTGAGTATTATTTAAAATAAAAATGTGAAAGTGAGTCAGGAATTTTTCCCTGACAATTCTCTGCCTCCCAATATCTTTATTTTAAATCTGTCCCACCCACTGTAAGTGATTGTGTACATGGCATTGAGGAGAATGCTGCCATTCTGTGTTACGTCCCTCCCGTATCCCCTTATTGTACTGAGGAATTACATCACGGGGCAGCTTCCTGCCAATGCCAAGACCTCCGGTGTTTTTTAATCAGAGTTCCTGCTCGACCCACTTCCTGCTCAGCTTCAAACTCTTCTCTTCTTCTGAGGCAGTCCCTCGGAACCGAGGATGACTTGCTTCCACATTAAAAATGAGTTTGCAGGTGACCGATGAGTCCAATGCGGGACCTACAGTCTCTGTCACAGGTGGGGCAGACAGTGGTTGAAGGGGCGGGTGGGTGGGGTGCTTGGGTTGACGTGCGCTCCTTGCGCTGCCTGCGCTTGGCTTCCGCCTGGCTTAGCCCCAAACTACAACAACAACTTGCATTTATATAACGCCTCTAACATAGTAAAACGTCCCAAGACGCTTCACAGGGGCGATATCAGACAAAAGGAGATATTAGGACAGAAAAGAGGTCGGTTTGAAGGAGCATCTTAAGGGAGGAGCGAGAGGCAGAGAGGTAGAGAGGATTAGGGAGGGAATTCCAGAGCTTAGGGCTGAGACATCTGAAGGCACGGCCACCAATGGTGGAGCGATTAAAATCGGGGATGTTCAAGAGGGCAGAGCTGGAGAAACGCACAGAACTCGGGGTGGGGTGGGGGGGTTGTAGACAATGTTCCCTTAGAGCTGCGCAACCAGTGAGTCATCTTTTAAATTGAAAGAAATCGCACACGCGGAATTCTGAATGGGCTGTGCAGCCCGTTAACGGAGCTGGGCGGCCCCCAAAATTACCAGGAACATTGGTTGTGGGGCTGGAGGAGGTTACAGAGATAGGGAGGGCCGGGACCATGGAGGGATTGGAGGGCAAGCATGAGAATAATATCGAAGCGAATTTTAAAAACTACTTGTCCCTCTGGATTTCTCTCCTGACTTTTGCGGGGAGGCGGAGTGGAGGAGTGGAGTTGAGGGGGGAGGGGGGAGGTGAGGAGGATTGGGGGGAGGAGGGTGGGGAGGGGGTGAGGGGGGAGGAGGTGAGGGGGATTGGGGAGGGAGAAGGTTAGGGAGGGGGAGGTGAGGGGGGAGGGTCTCGGCGAGCGGCGGGGTCTCGGCGAACGGTGGGGGAGGGTCTCGGGGGGCGGGGGGGGGTCTCGGCGAGCGGTGGGGGAGGGTCTCAGCGAGCGGGGGGATCTCGGCGAGCGGTGGGGGAGGGTCTCGGCGAGCGGTGGGGGAGGGTCTCGGCGAGCGGTGGGGGAGGGTCTCGGCGAGCGGGGGGGCGAGGGTCTCGGCGAGCGGGGTGTCTCGGCGAGCGGGGGGAGGGTCTCGGCGAGCGGGGGGGTCTTGGCGAGCGGGGGGGAGGGTCTCGGCGAGCCTGGGGGGAGGGTCTCGGCGAGCGGGGGGGTCTTGGCGAGCGGGGGGGGAGGGTCTCGGCGAGCGGGGGGGAGGGTCTCAGCGAGCGGGGGGGTCTTGGCGAGCGGGGGGGGAGGGTCTCGGCGAGTGGGTGGGTCTCGGCGAGCGGGGGGAGGGAGAGGCAAGCGGGGTTATAGTTCACGCGTGCAGACATTCCACATCGTCAACATGAGAGTCGTCTGCAGGAGCATCGCAGCCTAATCCGACACTGAAACAATATCCACACACAGAAGACAGACTTGTATTTCTACAGCGCCATTGACCACCTCAGGATGTCCCAAAACGCTTTACAGCCAATGAAGTACTCTTGAAGTACAGTCACTGTTGTAATATAGGAAACGCGGCAGCCAATTTGTGCACAGCAAGCTCCCACAAACAGCA
Organism: Somniosus microcephalus; assembly: GCF_052327205.1. Taxonomy (NCBI): domain Eukaryota; kingdom Metazoa; phylum Chordata; class Chondrichthyes; order Squaliformes; family Somniosidae; genus Somniosus; species Somniosus microcephalus. The sequence continues at coordinate 10,811,824 of NC_140998.1, read as the reverse complement.
ATGTGATAATGACCGGATAATCTGCTTGATTGAGGGAGAACTATTGGCTTAGAACATCGGGGAGAACCCCCCTGCTGTTTTTCGAATACTGCCGTAGAATGTTTTACATCCACATGAGAGAGAAGACGGTGCCTCGGTTTAACGCCTCATCCAAAAGACGGCACCTCTGACAGTGCAGCACTCCCTCAGCACTGCCCCACCGACAGTGCAGCGCTCCCTCAGTACTGCCCCTCCGACAGTGCAGCACTCCCTCAGTACTGCCCCTCCGACAGTGCAGCACTCCCTCAGTACTGCCTGTGATGTATTGTGTGTTCTCCTCCCACCTGTGGTGGCACTGTCACAGGAGATAAATGGTTGGGTGTTCTCTCGGTTAAGTTTAGCTCTTTTTGTTCGGATCTTTCCAGAACTTCCTTTCCTTCCAATAAAGCACTTCATGTTTGAATCTCTGAGTTCTGAGTCCTAAATTGTGTCTAGGTAGAAATGTACCGACACAACAAGTGGCAACGAGGAGCGGATGAATCTGTGTACGTTACGGGTGCAGTGAGTAAACAGAAATTTTAATTTGAAACGTGAGTGGCTACCATATTAGGAAACATCGGTGATTTTGATGAAAATGTGGAGCAAGGGAGCACTTATATGGAACGTTTTGATTATTTTGTATTGGCGAATGCGGTGGAAAATGAAAAGGTCGTGCCTACCTTTTTGAGTGTAATTGGGCTGAAGACATTCAATTTACTTCGCAGCCTCGTACAGCCAGATAAGCCAGGAACTAAAACATATAAGCAACTAGTGGAAATTCTTGGAGCACATTTTTCACCAAAACCTCTGGTTATTGCTGAGAGATTTCGATTTCACAAACGGAATCAAGAGGAGGAGGAATCAGTGACGATGTTTATTGCTGCTTTAAAAAGGTTATCAGAACACTGCCAGTTCAAGGAGGTGCTGAATGATACCATTAGAGACAGACTCGTGTGTGGTCTGCAAAATCCAGCCACACAGAAGCACCTTCTTACTGAGGACAACCTTACTCTTGAAAAGGCCATTGAAGTTAGTGTCTCCATGGAGATGGCGGAAAAGGAGGCCCACCAGTTGAGTTCAACAGGGAGAGTTCACAAGGTGTCGTCTGAGCCTAAAGGTGTGCGGAACGGCACATGTTACCGTTGTGGGAAAACCGGCCATCACGCTAATGACTGCTGGTGTACGGAGCTGGAATGCCGAAATTGTGGCAAAAAGGGTCACATTGAACGCGCCTGTAGAGGTAAAAAAAAGAACAGACAGAGCTGGGAAGCATGGAAGCAAAATGTCTGTATTTGGACAAGAGAGGAAAAAGAGTGTTCATTCAGTGCAGTATGATGGAACAAGCAAAACAGAGGGGAGCGACACCTCTGAGGAGGAAGAGGTGCACATACTGACGGTTGCAGGTGGTTCAAATGGCTACTGGGTGTCACCACTGGTGGAGGGACAATCAGTGTGGATGGAGGTGGACACAGGCGCGGCTGTGTCCCTTGTTTCAGACACTCTACAACAAAATGCTAAAGCATCTTACCCTTCAGCCAACAAACATTGTGCTAAAGACGTATACCGGTGAACCTGTGGCCATGAGAGGCGTCATTGAGGTGACAGTTAAATTGAACGGACAGACTGCAAAACTGCCACTATATGTGGTAAAGGGAAATTACCCATCGCTACTGGGACGTGCGTGGCTAGAGAAAATCACGCTGGACTGGCCTGCAGTCCGCATGATGTCAAAAGGGGAGTCAGGTTTGACTGCAGTGTTAAACAAACATGCAGAACTCTTCAATGGGGAACTTGGGAGCATGAAAAAGATCAGCGTGAGACTGGACATTAAACCTGACAGCAAGCCGAAGTTTCACAAAGCCCGACCTGTACCCTATGCAATTAGGCCAAAAGTTGATGCTAACTTGGAGGCCTTAGTCGAGAATGGAGTCCTGGAGCCTGTGAGCATGAGCAAATGGGCCACACCCATTGTTCCTGTCCTGAAAAAGGATGGATCTGTTCGAATCTGCGGGGATTTTAAAGTGACTATTAACCCGGTGCTGTCTGCGGAACAGTACCCTCTTCCCCTCATTGAGGATCTTTTTACGGGCCTGGCCGGAGGGCAAAAGTTCAGCAAAATAGACTTATGCCAGGCTTATCTACAAATGCATGTCGATGACAAATCAAAGGAGTTGCTGACAATTGTGACACGCAAAGGGCTATACAGGTACTGCCGCCTTCCGTTTGGAATTACGTCGGCCCCTGCTCTATTCCAAAGGGCAATGGATCAGATTTTGAGTGGACTGCCAGGAGTCCAGTGCTACCTGGACGACATCCTTGTCACCGGGACAAATGAGGAGGATCATCTTCTGAACTTGGATGTGACACTACAATGACTGAAAGAGTACGGACTCAGAGTTCGTAAAGACAAATGTGAATTCTTTCAGTCCTCAGTTGAGTACCTGGGGCATGTGATTGACGCTACTGGCCTGCATAAGGCACCGTCAAAGGTCAAGGCGATCGTGGAGGCCCCAGCACGCCAGAATGTGAGCCAGTTACGTTCATTTCTGGGGCTACTTAACTACTATGGGAAGTTTATTCCAGACTTAGCAACATTGCTGAAGCCATTACATCAGTTGCTGTGTCAAGGCAAAACATGGAAATGGACTGAACTGTGCAACGAAGCTTTCGCCCAAGCAAAGAAAGCATTGCTGAAATCGGAGGTCCTGACACACTTCGACCCAAAGCTACCCGTGCAGCTAGCATGTGATGCATCACCATATGGTGTGGGAGCAGTCATATCCCACATCATGCCTTCAGGTGAAGAGAAACCTATCGCCTTCGCATCACGCACCGTGAACAAGGCCGAGAGTAACTATGCGCAGATCGAGCGCGAGGCCTTGGGAATCGTTTTTGGAATTCGAAAATTTCAGCAGTACCTGTTTGTGAGAAGGTTCACACTCCTGACGGACCACCGTCCATTGACTTCAATCTTCGGGCCCCACACCGGAATTCCGTCTCTCGCTGCAAGCAGGATGCAAAGGTGGGCTTTACTGTTGTCAGGACACACATACGACATCAAATATCGCAAATTGGACTTGCACGACAACGCAGACGGTCTCTCGAGGCTACCCTTGCCTGTTACTTCCCCAGAGCCTCGTCAGATAGACATCTTCTACTTTAGACAAGTGGAGGGAGCACCTGTCACTGCAGTTCAGGTGCGAAGGTACACCCGCAACGATCCAGTCCTGTCTGAGGTAATGGACGATGTCATTCGAGGGAGAGCTATAGGAGATTCTCCTAGTTTGAAACCTTACGTTTCAAAAAGAAATGAGCTCTCCGTCCAGGCAGGTTGTCTTCTTTGGGGACGCCGTGTCATCATTCCGCCATCTCTGAGGGAACCTACACTGCAACAACTTCATACAGGCCACAGTGGGATGGTTCGGATGAAGGAAATGGCAAGAAGCTACTTCTGGTGGCCAGGTCTCGATGGGAATATTGAGGAGAAAGCCAAAACATGTTCCCCATGTCAAAGGGTCCGGAATGTTCCACAGCTGGCAACCCTACACCCCTGGGATTGGCCTGCAGAAGTGTGGCAACGAGTACATGTGGACTTCGCCGGTCCTTTCGAAGAGAAGATGTTTATGGTGGTTGTAGATGCTCATAGCAAGTGGCCGGAGGTCGCTGTGATGAGGTCTACCACGGCAGAGAAAACAATTGAGAAACTTGGTGAGATGTTCAGCCGTTATGGCTCACCGGAACAACTCGTAAGTGACAATGGTCCACAATTTGTATCACAGGAGTTTGCAACCTTCCTGCATGTGAATGGTGTCCAACACATCAGGTCTGCGCCCTATCATCGCTCTACTAATGGCCAGGCAGAAAGGTTCGTGCAAACTTTGAAGCACGCCTTGAAGACATCGCAAGGTCAGGGCTCAATCCACCAACGTCTGAACAGCTTCCTGTTGTCCTACAGGAACGAGCCGCATGCCACAGCCAAAACTTCCCCCGCTTCGCTCATGATGAAGAGGCAATTGCGGACAAGTTTTGACTTACTCAAACCTCCAAGGGCAGAGCAGGTTGTCCATCGTCAACAACAAGCTTATTACGTCCGTGAATGATTGAGACACGGACAGCAGGAGTTGAACAAAACACGTCTTTACTGATGGAAGTCAATAATGAAACTGAAAACAACAGAGGATCACTAGCACCTTTTATACAGGGGTGGTCACTGCCGATACTGCAGTCTGAGACCAGTTATTCTCTTAAAGGTACATACACAACAATTCCTCCCCTTTTAGATGAACAGTACATAACATTCATTTAACAACTAAATGATAACTAATTACAATCACAATTACGGTTGCTAGATACATTGGTTAAGTTTAAGCAATTATAAGTTCAGTCTTCGAGGAGGCTTCCTGATTCTGTCTGGATAACGCCTCTTTGGGGTATCAGGTTCTTCTGGCAATGTTGAGTCGGGATCAATGTCGTTGTTTGGTTCATCTGCTTCCAATATTACCGGTTCTGCGGTAGCTGCAATTGGAACGTCGATTTCATTACCAGGTGTATCAGATCGTGGTGTGGAGTTGACGTTTTCCAGTGACTCTAGAATCTGGTCAGCATGGCGTCTTACAATGCTCTCCCCAACGTCCATGGTATACATGAGAGGTCCTTGTCGTGTACAAATCGTTCCTGGCTGCCATTTCTCAGTGCGGTAGTCCCGGGCCAAAACTGGTTGACCTATCTTAAAACTCCTGGTCGGCCTTTCATTCATATTCTGAAACTGCCTGTTCTCCACATCTCTTCGGACGTTTGGCTTAACCAAATCCAAGCGGCATCGTAGTCTTCGATTGAAGAACATCATGGCTGGAGTTTGGTTGGTAACCGCATGTGTCGCATTCCAGTAGGCAAACAAGAAGTTGTCCACCTTGTGTTGTAGGGGTATATGTTCATTACACATTGCCTTGATAGCTTTCTTGAATGTTTGGACAAACCTCTCAGCCAATCCATTAGTGGCTGGATGATATGGGGCAGATGTGTAATGTTTAACACCATTGTTCTTTAAGAACCTCCGGAACTCTTCAGACACAAACTGTGGTCCATTGTCAGAGCAAATCTGTTCAGGCAGCCCATTCCTGGCGAATATGGTTCGTAAAACTGTGATAGTTTTTTCCGTGGTGGTTGAGGACATTTTTATTACCTCTGGCCACTTTGAATGTGCATCCACTGCAATTAAAAACATCGAGTCCATGAAGGGACCAGCAAAATCAATGTGCACCCTTTGCCATGGAGATGAGGGCCATTCCCATGGATGCAGAGGAGCTTGTGGTGGGGCGTTTTGGACCTTCTGGCATCCTGCACAGCTCTTGGTCATCTCTTCGATTTCTCTATCGATTCCTGGCCACCACACAAACGCTCTGGCTAAATTCTTCATTTTTACCCCACCCAGATGACCCTCATGAAGCTCATTGAGCACTCTATCCGTCAACTTAGGTGGAATTACTACTCTGGATCCACACATCAAGGTTCCTCTGCACACTGACAGCTGTTCTCTTCTCGGCGAGAATGCGGGCAGCAGTGGCTTGCCATGTGCTGGCCATCCCTTCACCGTTAAATCATAGACCCGTGATAGTGTCGGGTCATTCCGTGTTTCCTTTTCTATGTTTGCATTCGTCACAGGGAGACATTCGACTATGGTCGAGTGGAATAACTCCATTGGATCCACTGCAAGGTCTTCTTCTTCCACCGTCGGCAACGGTAGGCGTGACAATCCATCAGCATTTCCATGCTGTTTAGTTCCTTTGTACTCGATGTCATATTGGTGTGCCCCTAGGAAAAGGGACCACCTCTGCAGCCTTTGTGCTGTCATTATCGGTACGCCCTTCTGAGGGTTGAAAATGGAGACAAGAGGTTGATGATCGGTTAGTAGAGTAAATTTTTGACCGTGCAGGTAGTGATTGAACTTCTTCACCCCCCACACTAGGCTGAGGGCCTCTCTGTCAATCTGGGCGTAGTTACGCTCGGCAGAAGTTAACGAGCGTGACGCAAAAGCTATCGGCCTCTCTAAACCATCAAGGAATTTATGTGACAGTACCGCCCCAATGCCGTAAGGAGACGCATCACACGCCAGTCTGATCGGCAGTGCTGGGTTGTAGTGAGCCAATACTTCCCTTGACGTGATTAAGTCCTTACTCTTCTGAAAGGCCCGCTTACAATCATCGCTCCATTTCCATGCTACCCCCATTCGTAGCAGGGCGTTCAGTGGGTGCAGAATTGTCGACAAATTCGGCAAAAACTTATGGTAGTAATTCACCAATCCGAGGAATGACCTCAGTTGCGACACATTTTCAGGTGCTGGTGCCTTAACAACCGCTTCAATTTTGTCAGGGGACTTATGTAACCCCTCTTCATCAATCACGTGGCCACAATACAATATCTGTTTCTTAAAAAATTCACACTTGGGGCGGTTGGCTCGCAGCCCATGTTCCCGTAGTCTAGTGAACACCTGTTCTAGGTTGTTAAGGTGTTCACTGTCATCTTCACCTGTCACAAGGATGTCGTCCAAGTAACACTGAGTCCCCGGAATCCCTTGCAGGACTTGTTCCATCGCTCTTTGCCATATCGCCGGAGCCGATGCTACTCCGAATACCAATCGATGATACTGGTAAAGACCTTTGTGAGTGTTTATCGTGAGATACTTCCGAGAGGACTCTTCAACCTCCATCTGCAAATATGCTTGTGCTAGGTCAATTTTTGTAAAATGCTTCCCTCCAGACAGTGAGGCGAAGATGTCTTCTATCCTTGGAAGAGGATATTGTACTGTGTGAAGGACTGGGTTCACCGTCACCTTGAAATCCCCACAGATGCAAATCTTCCTTGGCTCCCCGGACTTATTGCTTAACGTTTTCTTCATGACAGGAATGATGGGTGTCGCCCACTCTCTCCAGTCGACCTTAGACAACACGCCTGCCTTCTCCAGATTCTCCAGCTCTGCCTCGACGGCTGGGCGAATTGCATATGGTACCGGTCTTGCTTTGAAAAACTTGGGAACTGCATTCTCTTCAATTTTTATCGAGGCGGTTACGCCTTTAAGCGTGCCCAGTTCTTGTTGAAATACCTCCTTGGCGTTAGCTAAGATTGTTGACAATCGTCCAGGAGTGACGTCTTCATCTTTTTTACCGTCCACCGTCATTGCATGAATGGAGTGCCAATCTAAGTTTATCTTCCTGATCCATTCCCGTCCCAATAACGGTGGTCCACCATTTGGCAGTATGTAGAGATACAATTTCTGTATTTTCTTGCCGTTGTATTCGACAGGCACCCTTATTTTTCCTCTGGGGTATACTTTTTGCCCCGTATACATCGTCAAGACGATGGATGTCTCTCTCAAGGGTATGTGTGAAAATAGCCGCTCGTAGTCTCGTTTATTCATGACGGTTAGCGCTGATCCTGTATCCAATTCCATTTTAACTTGGGACCCTGCTATCGTGAGGGTGACCCAAATGGTTCGGTGATCCTCTTTTGCGATTACATTGTGAAGTTTGAGACAGCTTAGTCTCCTGTTCCCGGATTCACTATCGCTCATCTGGTCTTCGGAACTACTGTCCGTCATCTTTTGTACTTTCTTGTATGGTTCCTTAGTAGCCTTTTTGTTGTCGCTGGTCTTCTTCCCAGACCTGCAAACTCGTGCAATGTGTCCCATCTTCCCGCATTGCCTGCATATTTTGTCTTTGGACCAGCAGTCCTTCTGGTCATGGTTAGTTCTGCCGCAGCGATAAAATTTTGCAAATCCCCATGTCATTTCGTGGGTGCCGTATTCCTGTGGTTTTTGTTGAATTTCTGCAGCTCCCCTGGCTGCTGCTTCATACGATACTGCCACCTTGAAAGCCTTATCTAGCGTCAGCTCTTTCTCTGAGAGTAACTTCTTCTGTGTTCCTTCACTCAGGAGTCCACAGGCAAATTTGTCCCGTAGGGTATCTGCCAGTCCTGCTCCGAACTGGCAGTGCTTTGATAGCTTGCGTAGTTCCGTAAGGTACTCAGCATTGCTCTCATCTTTATGCTGAGTTCTCCTGTGGAATTTAAATCTTTCTGCTAGCAACAGCGGTGCAGGGTTTAGGTGTTCCTGTAGGACAGCAACAATTTCGTTAAAACTCTTCGCCTTCGGTTTGGCTGGAGTAATCAGGTCCCGCAATAGGCCGTACGTTCTAGCGCCCATTAAGTTTAGCAATATCGATGCCTTTTTCTCCTCAGCTATTTCGTTTGCCTCGAAATATACCTCGACTCTTTCCACATACGTGGTCCAGTCCTCTATTGTATTATCAAAAGCAGTGATACAGCCAGTCTTCGGCATCTTGCAAATCTAAAATGGCGCCTCCCGCGCTTTGCCTTCTTCCCCGATTTAACAAAATGGCGCCTCACGCGCTTTGCCTTCTTCCCCGCTGATTAAGATGGCGCCTCCCGTGCTTTGCCTTCTTCCCCGCTGTTGCTAGCGCTGCTTTCCGCGGTTCCCGTTGCAACCTGCAGCTCCTCGCGGTTTCTTGCGCGTTTAATATTTCTTTTTTTATTATTTTCCCGTCGTGGAACAACCCTGTGGGACTCTTGCCTCCCTCTTCGCGGGTCTATACGCAGCCTGGCTTCGTAGCACCGGCCGCGCCCTGTGTGCTCAACCCTCTCTCTCTCTTCTTCCCGACAACGCTGCTCGGCCCCGTTGCAAACCTTCCGCTCGAGTTCGCGACCGCTGCAGCCCAGGAAGGATCAGTGCACTACCTGCCACCAGCCCGATTAGCTGAAGCACCGTCGACAGGAACCAGGCCCCGCTTCTGACAGCTTCTCCAGCAATCTTCAACTCCGCTGACTCAGGGGCGGATGCCCACGGTCGACGCCCGTTTCTACTGCCTCTTACTTTCTTTTCTTTCTGGCCTCGACCTCTGCTCACTTCGCTGTAGGAATGGGTCCCAGGAGGTGGTGCAGACTGTAGGTAGGTTCGTATGTGCTCGTCGCCAGTATTACGTCCGTGAATGATTGAGACACGGACAGCAGGAGTTGAGCAAAACACGTCTTTACTGATGGAAGTCAATAGTGAAACTGAAAACAACAGAGGCTCACTAGCGCCTTTTATACAGGGGTGGTCACTGCCGGTACTGCAGTCTGAGACCAGTTATTCTCTTAAAGGTACATACACAACAAAGCTCAAGTTGAAAAGAGAGAGAAAAGAGCCAAGGAGAGACGGTTTCATCCGGGAGAGCACGTCCTAGCTCGAAACTACAACACTGGACCGAAATGGGTTCCTGCTACGGTGATTGCGCAGACGGGCCCTGTGTCTTACACGGTTGAGACCGCTGAGGACATCGTCTGGAGAAGACACACAGATCAACTGTTGCTAGGAGCAGAGACAGCCACAGAGGCTCCAACGGTTGGTTGGCCTGAACTGTTTCCGGATGATACCGCAAACCAGCATCCCTTGCCACAGTGCTCTTCTCCAACACAGGAAGTCAAAGAGACCATTGAGACAATTGTGCAAACTCCTGACTTTCAACTGACACAGGCACCTTCTCTATCCAGGCCTGTGTCAATGCCTACTGCTGTGGAAGCCAGCGATGACCGCCGGTATCCTGTCAGAGAGCGGCGGCCTCCAAGACGCTTGGATCTGTAGGCTTAGTGACTTACCCACAAGACTGGGGCAGAATAAACCCCAGGGTAAAGTCAGGGTTTGAGGCAGTCTACCTCTACCCTAGGTTAGTTGAGTGCATTGAAAGTAACTTACCTGTTGAGGAATAATGTGGACCTTCCATTTAAGAGGGGAGGAAATGTTATGTATTGTGTGTTCTCCTCCCACCTGTGGTGGCGCTGTCACAGGAGATAAATGGTTGGGTGTTCTCTCGGTTAAGTTTAGCTCTTTTTGTTCGGAACTTTCCAGAACTTCCTTTCCTTCCAATAAAGCACTTCATGTTTGAATCTCTGAGTTCTGAGTCCTAAATTGTGTCTAGGTAGAAAGGTACCGACACAACACTGCCCCTCCGACAGAGCAGCACTCCCTCAGTACTGCCCCTCCGACAGAGCAGCGCTCCCTCAGTACTGCCCCTCCGACAGTGCATTGCTCCCTCAGTCCTGCCCCACCGACAGTGCATTGCTCCCTCAGTCCTGCCCCACCGACAGTGCAGCGTTCCCTCAGTACTGCCCCTCCGACAGTGTGGCACTCCCTCAGTACTGCCCCTCCGACAGTGCAGCACTCCCTAAGTACTGCCCCTCCGACAGAGCAGTGCTCCCTCAGTACTGCCCCCCGACAGTGCAGCGTTCCCTCAGTACTGCCCCTCCGACAGTGTGGCACTCCCTCAGTACTGCCCCTCCGACAGTGCAGCACTCCCTCAGTACTGCACTGGGAGTGTCGGCTTAGATTATGTGCTCATATATCTCTGGAGTGGGACTTGAACTCACGGCCTTGGCAGCTCCTGCTGGTATTGTCCCGTGTTGCCCTGTATGGATGGGGTCCTCTGTTATTCCGGCAGCGTTTGTCCCGGGTGATTATACATTCGGCTAAAGTCCTTCGCCCCATTAACAGGGAGATTCCTGGGAGTTTTGTGATGTCCTGGCTCCTCCTGCTGGACGCTGGCGAAATTGCAGCTGTCTTTCCGCCAGGGGGATTTGAGAGGGGGTGTGGGCCGGCATGGTGAGTGCCAGCCCCGATTCGGGCGGTGAACCCGGGGAGTCCGGAGACCCGCGGGCCAATGCACTCTCGGGGTCCCACGCAGCCGGTCTGCCGGCTTTTAAATGAAAAAAAAACCAGGCACGCGAGGAATTTTGAATGGGCCGCACAGCCCATTTAAAGGGGGCCCCCCGAAAATTACAGGGAGCGTTGCTGGAGGCCCAGCCATCGTGGCTATAAATGATCTCGGAGTCCCACCCAAACCCGGCCAGAGCCAGTCAGCTGTCCGGCGGGCGGGAGCGGCAGCAAGAGGCGGCAGCCGGGGACCCGTGGGATTGGTCGTCACCTGTGGGTGGGAGCCTGGGGTAAGGGAGGCCCAAGGCTTCCTCCTGAGGCCCGGCGGGACAACTCTTGGCCCTCTCAGCCCACAGGGAAACCGACAACAATGACTTGTATTTATACAGCGCCTTTAACATTGTAAAACGTCCCAAGGCGCTTCACAGGAGCGATTATCAGACACAATTCGACACTGAGCCACATTAGGAGATACTAGGTTTTAAGCAGTGACTTAAAGGAGGAAAGAGAGGTAGCGAGGCGGAGAGGTTTAGGCCGGGAATGCCAGAGCTTAGGGCCCAGGCAACAGAAGGCACGGCCACCAAAGGCAGAGCAATTATAATCAGGGATGCTCAAGAGGCCAGAATTTGAGGCGCGCAGATATCTCGGGGGGGTTGTGGGGCTGGAGGAGATTACAGTGATAGGGAGGGGCGAGGAGGCCAGGGAGGGATTTGAAAACAAGGATGAGAATTTTGTAATCGAGGCGTTGCTTAACTGGGAGCCAATGTAGGTCAGTGAGCACAGGGGAGATGGGTGAACGGGACTTGGTGCGAGTTAGGACACGGGCAGCAGAGTTTTGGATGACCTCAAGTTTACGTAGGGTAGAATGTGGGAGGCCAGCCAGGAGTGTGTTGGAATAGTCAAGTCTAGAGGTAACAAAGGCATGGATGAGGGTTTCAGCAGCGGATGAGCTGAGGCAGGGGCGGAGACGGGCGATGTTACGGAGGTGGAAGTCAGCAGTCTTAGTGATGGAGCAGATATGTGGTCGGAAGCTCAAATATACCTATACCTGCTGGGCATCTTCCAGTACCCGGCCCCCCTCCCCTCCCCATCACCAGATGTCGAGCCAGAGACAGATGAGGGAGGCCATTCAGCCCTTCATGCGCAATAAAAGACCAACATTTCCTGCTAACCCATCATCTAACTGCCCCTGAATGAGTCTGAGGCTTCCCCCTCCGCTAACTTACCCAGCAGTCTGTCACAGAGTGTTACTCGCTCGGTGTGACCAGTTCTGAATTGACCGTTGTCAGGTTTTAACCTTTGCCCCTCGCCCTGGTACCTGGGCGGAGTTTAGAAAGCAGAGGCGGGACAGAGGCTCAGGGGTCGTGATTCAAACCACACTGCGGCAAGTTCTGAAATTCAACTCAATCAATCCAGTTGTTTGTGAGTTAGCCCCAGCACATTGTAAAAAACCCAACTGGTTGACTCATGTGCCTCGGGGGTGGAACGCTGGGTCCTCACCCGTCCCGGGCCTCCACGTGACTCCAGTCCCACACTATGTGGTTTTCTCTAAACGGCCGTCGGGGCAACCAGGGATGGAGAATAAATGCAGCCTCGCCAGCATCGCCCGCATCCTGAGAACAGCCACGATTCTGGCAGGAACCAGCTAAAGGAGAGATAGATATAAACTTATACAGCACCTTTCACCGCCTCAGGACGTCCCAAAGCACTTTACAGCCAATGAAGTACTTTTTGGAGTGTAGTCACTGTTGTAATGTGGGAAACACGGCAGCCAATTTGCGCACAGCAAGCTCCCACAAACAGCAATGTGATAATGACCAGATCACCTTATTTTTAGGTGATGATAACAATTGTCTAGGATACCGAGGAGAACTCCCCCGCTCTTCTCTGCAATAGTGCGGCGGGATCTTTAACTTTCTTTCTGCGATTCACACATGCAATGTGGACTTTTAAGAATATTGTCCTGTTCTGACAGTGTATTACTGGCACAGTCCAGCAGATGGTGGTGTTGTACTGTGGGATTCCTGACTCGGCTGGCTTTCGATTCTTGCAGCCTGAACTGCTCAAGGAGGCTGAAGAATTAAATCACTAAAAACAAATAGTACTTTTAAATATAATCTGAAACCGTCGCTCAGCAGGTCGAGGATAACGAGGACGAGCTCGTTATTCCAGCCTGGTTGTTTCCCTGTTCTTTGCAAGACGGGATTTTTATAATCAGAGCGAGTCGCGTATGAAGCAATCCCTGGCACGCACGGGGATAATGAACCCCCGATCGCAGTGAATCGCTCCCTGGGGATTGTACCCACCAACAGACTGTGTGTCACTCGTGGCTCAGTGGCCAGCACTCTCGCCTCTCAGTCACAAGGTTGTGGGGCACCATCCAGCAACAAACAAAACTCTTCCAGGGCTCGTCAGGGTAGCTGCAGCAAGGCTGTTTCCCCTGGCTGGGGAGTCTAGAACCAGGGGTCACAGTCTCAGAATAAGGGGTCGGCCATTTAGGACTGAGATGAGGAGAAATTTCTTCACTCAGAGGGTGGTGAATCTTTGGAATTCTCTGCCCCAGAGGGCTGTGGAGGCTCAGTCGTTGAGTATATTCAAGACAGAGATCGATAGATTTTTGAATATTCAGGGAATCGAGGGATATGGGGATAGTGCAGGAAAGTGGAGATGGGGTAGAAGATCAGCCATGATTTTATTGAATGGTGGAGTAGGCTCGAGGGGCCGAATGGCCGACTCCTGCTCCTATTTATTATGTTCTTATGTTTGAGTCCCACTCCAGAGACTTGAGCCCATAATCCAGAATGACACTCCCAATACAGTACTGAGGGAGCGCCGCACTGTCGGAGGGGCAGTACTGTGGGAGCGCTGCACTGTCAGAGGGGCAGTACTGAGGGAGAGCTGCACTGTCAGAGGGATAGTACTGAGGGAGCGCTGCACTGTCGGAGGGGCAGTACTGAGGGAGCACTGCACTGTCGGAGGGGCAGTACTGTGGGAGCGCTGCACTGTCAGAGGGGCAGTACTGAGGGAGAGCTGCACTGTCAGAGGGGCAGTACTGAGGGAGCGCTGCACTGTCGGAGGGGCAGTACTGAGGGAGTGCTGCACTGTCGGAGGGGCAGTACTGAGGGAGCGCTGCACTGTCGGAGGGGCAGTACTGAGGGAGCGCCGCACTGTCGGAGGGGCAGTACTGAGGGAGCGCCGCACTGTCGGAGGGGCAGTACTGAGGGAGCGCCGCACTGTCGGAGGGGCAGTACTGAGGGAGCGCCGCACTGTCGGAGGGGCAGTACTGAGGGAGCGCTGCACTGTCGGAGGGGCAGTACTGAGGGAGGGCTGCACTGTCAGAGGTGCCGTCTTTCAGTTGAGGCCCCGTCTGCTCTCTCAGGTGGACGTAAAAGATCCCACAGCACTATTTCGAAGAGGAGCAGGGGTGTTATCTCCGGTGTCCTGGGGCCAATATTTATCCGTCAACCGACATCATTAAAACAGATGATCTGGTCATTATCACATTGCTGTTTGTGGGGAGCTTGCTGTGTGCAAATTGGCTGCCGCGTTTCCTACATTACAACAGTGACTACACTTCAAAAAGTACATCATTGGCTGTAAAACACTTTGGGACATCCTGCGGTCATGAAAGGCGCTGTAGAAATGCAAGTCTTTCTTTATATTCTCAAAAATCACCAGCCCAACAGGTGCAGGCTAAAATTAATGAGCTAGATTTATTTACAGATGAAATAATACAAAGTCAATGGACACGGCAAGGTACTAAACAGATCAATGGTTAAAGACAATGGAGGGAATTTTAGCCCCCCGCCCAGGATGGGCAAGAGAGGGGCGGGGGTGCGTTAAATTCTTAAAAATGAGATCCCGACCCCAATGTGCTTACTTCTGGTTTAAGCGGGGGTGGTTTGGGGATCGGGCTTTGTAAGCTACTCTCAGGAGGGAGGTCAGCTATTTTAATATGTCAATGAGGCGGCGGGCCTCAGACTTTACCAGCGCAGGATCCAGCAGACAAATGTGATCCGAACTTCAACCCTCCCGTGATCCGCTGTCAATCCACAATGCCCCCCCACACTGCCCCCCCCCGCAATACCCTCCCCCCACAATCTCTCTCCCCTGCAATCTCTCTCCCCTGCGATCTCTCCCTCCATCCCTCCCTCCTCATCGCTCCCTGACTATGACCTTCTACTGCTGGCAACAGAGAATGAAAATTCAAATGCGGTTGAATGCATGAGTGTGTGTCTGTGCATCTGTGTGTGTGTTTGTGTGTCTGTCTGTGTGTGTGTCTCTGAGTGTGTGTGTGTCTGAGTGTGTGTGTCTGAGTGTGTGTGTGTCTGACTGTCTGTCTGTCTGAGTGTGTGTGTGTGTCTGAGTGTGTGTGTCTGAGTGTTTATATTTATACACTCAGTGATATACCTGTTTATACACTGTATGAATAGAACTGTGTTTATGTGCTAAACCATAAATATATTTTGATGCTTTGGCAACATAAGATGTAACTTATCATGCCAATAAAGCGATTTGAATTGTGAATTGTGAATTGTGTGTGTGTCTGAGTGTTTGTGTGTCTGTCTGTGTGTGTGTCCGTGTGTGTGTGTGTGTGTGTGTCTGAGTGTTTGTGTGTCTGAGTGTTTGTGTGTCTGAGTGTGTGTGTGTCTGTCTCTGTGTGTGTGTCTGAGTGTGTGTGTGTCTGAGTGTGTGTGTGTCTGAGTGTTTGTGTGTCTGTCTGTGTGTGTGTCCGTGTGTGTGTGTGTGTGTGTGTCTGAGTGTTTGTGTGTCTGTCTGTGTGTGTCTGTCTCTGTGTGTGTCTGTCTCTGTGTGTGTGTCTGAGTGTGTGTGTGTCTGAGTGTTTGTGTGTCTGAGTGTGTGTGTGTCTGTCTCTGTGTGTGTCCGTGTGTGAGTGTGTGTGTGTGTCTGAGTGTTTGTGTGTCTGAGTGTGTGTGTGTCTGTCTCTGTGTGTGTCCGTGTGTGTGTGTGTGTGTGTCTGAGTGTTTGTGTGCCTGTCTCTGTGTGTGAGTGTGTGTGTGTGTGTGAGTGTGTGATGTGTGCATTGTTTTGTGTACACTCACTCAGGGCCTCTCACTGTTTGAGGTCCCAGCTCTCAGACATCACTGCCTTGTTGAACAAAAGAATGAGACATGATTCCTCTCGCTGTTACTGAGCTTCTCCCAGACTCTAACAGCTAGGTGTTAATTCAGGACCGGCTGCGCATAACTTGACCAAAACACTTCCTTGTCAGGAGGCGGTGGAGATCAGTCCAGAATTCCAGCTGTTATAGAATCATAGAAATTTACGGCATAGAAGGAGGCTATTCGGCCCATCGTGTCTGTGCTGGCCGACAAAGAGCTATTCATCCTAATCCCACTTTCCAGCTCTTGGTCCGTAGCCCTGCAGGTTACGGCACTTCACGTGCCTATCCAAGTACTTTTTAACTGTGATGAGGGTTTCTGCCTCTACCACCCTTTCAGGCAGTGAGTTCCAGACCCCCACCACCCTCTGGGTGAAAAAAGTTCTCCTCAACTCCCCTCTGATCCTTCTACTAATTACGTTAAATCTATGCCCCCTGGTTATTGACCTCCCTGCTGAGGGAAATAGGTCCTTCCTATCCACTCTATCTGGGCCCCTCATAATTTTAGACACCTCAATCAAGTCTCCCCTCAGCCTCCTCTGTTCCAAAGGAAACAACCCCAGCCTATCCAATCTTTCCTCAGAGCTAAAATTCCCCAGTCCTGGCAACATCTTCATAAATCTCCTCTGTACCCTCTCTGGTGCTATCACACCTTTCCTGTAATGTGGTGACCAGAACTACACGCAGTACTCTAGCTGAGGCCTAACTAGTGTTTTATACAGTTCAAGCATAACCTCCCTGCTCTTGTATTCTATGCCACAGCTAATAAAGACAAGTATTCCGTATGCCTTCTTAACCACCTTATCTACCTGTCCTGCTACCTTCAGGGATCTGTGGACATGCACTCCAAGGTCCCTCTGTTCCTCTGCACTTCTCAGTGTCGTACCATTTAATGTGTATTCACTTGCCTTGTTAGCCCTCCCCAAATGCATTAACTCACACTTCTCCGGATTGAATTCCATTTGCCACTGTTCTGCCCACCTGACCAGTCCATTGGTATCTTCCTGCAGTCTACAGCTTCCTTCTTCATTATCAACCTCACGGCCAATTTTTGTATCATCTGCAAACTTCTTAATCATGCTTCCTACACTGAAGTCTAAATCATTGATATATACCACAAAAAGCAAAGGACTCAGTACTGAACCCTGTGGAACCCCACTGGAAACAGCCTTCCAGTCACAAAAACACCCGTCGACCATTAACCTCTGCTTCCTGCCTCTGAGCCAATTTTGGATCCAACTTGCCACTTTCCCTTGGATCCCATGGACTTTTACTTTTCTGACTAGTCTGCCATGTGGGACCTTGTCAAAGGCCTTGCTAAAATCCATGTAGACTACATCAAACACACTACCCTCATCGACCCTCCTTGTTACCTCCTCAAAAAATTCAATCAAGTTAGTCAGACACGACCTTCCCTTAAAAAAGCCACGCTGACTGTCCCTGATTAATCTGTGATTTTCTAAATGAAGATTTATCCTGTCCCTCAGAATATTTTCCAACAATTTTCCCACCACCGAGGTTAGGTTGACTGGCCTGTAATTATTCGGTCTATCACTTTCTCCCTTTTTAAACAACGGTACCACGTTAGCAATCCTCCAGTCCTCTGGCACCACACCTGTAGTCAGGGAGGATTGGAAAATGGTGGTCAGAGCCTCTGCTATTTCCTCTCTTACTTCTCTTAACAGTCTGGGATACATTTCATCTGGGCCTGGGGATTTATCTACTTTCAAAGATGCTAAACCTCTTAATACTTGTTCTGTATTGGATGTTCTCCTACCACCTGCGGTGGCGCTGTCGCAGCAGATAAACGGTTGGGGTTGCTCTCTTGGTTAAGCTTTAGCTCTCTTTGTTCGGTACCCTCCGGAACTTTCTTTTTGAATAAAGTACTTCATATTTGAATCTCTGAGTTCTGAGTCCTAATTGTATCTAGGTAGAAAGGTACAGACACAACAAAGTGGCGACGAGGATCGGATGAATCTGCGTTGTGGGAACTTTCTTGTTTTCGACTACAAAACACTCGGAACAGAGATTGCAGCATCACATTAACGTTACGGGTGCAGTGAGTAAACAGAAATTAAAATTTGAAACGTGAGATGGCTACTATATTAGGAAACATTGGTGATTTTGATGAAAATGTGGAGCAATGGAGCGCTTATATGGAACGTTTTGACGATTTTGTTTTGGCGAATGCAGTGGCAAACGAAAAGGTCGTGCCTACCTTTTTGAGTATAATGGGGGCAAAGACATTCAATTTACTTTGCAGCCTTGTACAGCCAGATAAGCCAGGAACTAAAACATATAAACAACTAGTGGAAATTCTTGGAGCACATTTTTCACCAAAACCTCTGGTTATTGCTGAGAGATTTATATTTCACAAACGGAATCAAGAGGAGGGGGAATCAGTGACGATGTTTATTGCTGCGTTAAAAAGGTTGTCAGAACACTGCGAGTTCAAGGAGGTGCTGAATGACACCATTAGAGACAGACTTGTGTGTGGTCTGCTAAGTGCAGCCACACAGAAGCGCCTTCTTACTGAGGACAACCTTACTCTTGAAAAGGCCATTGAAGTTAGTGTCTCCATGGAGATGGCAGAAAAGGAGGCTCACCAGTTGAGTTCAACAGGGAGAATTCACAAGGTGTCGTCTGAGCCTAAAGGGGCGCGGAACGGCACATGTTACCGTTGTGGGAAAACGGGCCATCACGCTAATGACTGCTGGTGTACAGAGCTGGAATGCCAAAATTGTGGCAAAAAAGGTCACATTGAATGTGCCTGTAGAGGTAAAAAAAGAACAGACAGAGCTGGGAAGCATGAAAGCAAAATGTCTGTATTTGGACAAGAGAAGAAAAAGAGTGTTCATTCAGCAACAAGCAAAACAGAGGGGAGGGACACCTCTGAGGAGGAAGAGGTGCGCATACTGACGGTTGCAGGTGGTCCAAATGGCTACTGGGTGTCGCCACTGGTGGAGGGACAATCAGTGCGGATGGAGGTGGACACAGGCGTGGCTGTGTCCCTTGTTTCAGACACTGTCTACAACAAAATGCTAAAGCATCTTACCCTTCAGCCAACAAACATTGTGCTAAAGACGTATACCGGCGAACCTGTGGCCATGAGAGGTGCCATTGAGGTGACAGTTAAATTGAACGGACAGACTGCGAAACTGCCACTATATGTGGTAAAGGGAAATTACCCATCTCTACTAGGACGTGCGTGGCTAGAGAAAATCACGCTGGACTGGCCTGTAGTCCGCATGATGTCAAAAGGGGAGTCAGGTCTGACTGCAGTGTTAAACAAACATGCAGAACTCTTCAATGGGGAACTTGGGAGCATGAAAAAGGTCAGCGTGAGACTGGACATTAAACCTGACAGCAAGCCGAAGTTTCACAAAGCCCGACCTGTATCCTATGCAATTAGGCCAAAAGTTGAGGCTAACTTGGAGGCCTTAGTCGAGAATGGAGTCCTGGAGCCTGTGAGCGTGAGCAAATGGGCCACACCCATTGTTCCTGTCCTGAAAAAGGATGGATCTGTTCAAATCTGCGGGGATTTTAAAGTGACTATTAACCCGGCGCTGTCTGCGGAACAGTACCCTCTTCCCTCATTGGTGATCTTTTTACGGGCCTGGCCGGAGGGCAAAAGCTCAGCAAAATAGACTTATGCCAGCTTTTTTATAAATGCATGTCGATGACAAATCAAAGGAGCTGCTGACAATTGTGACACACAAGGGGCTATACAGGTACTGCCGCCTTCCGTTTGGAATTACGTCGGCCCCTGCTCTATTCCAAAGGGCAATGGATCAGATTTTGAGTGGACTGCCAGGAGTCCAGTGCTACCTGGACGACATCCTTGTCACCGGGACAAATGAGGAGGATCATCTTCTGAACTTGTATGTGACACTACAGCGACTGAAAGAGTACGGACTCAGAGTTCGTAAGGACAAATGTGAATTCTTTCAGTCTTCAGTTGAGTACCTGAGGCATGTGATTGACGCTACTGGCCTGCATAAGGCGCCATCAAAGGTCAAGGCGAACGTGGAGGCCCCAGCACCCCAGAATGTGAGCCAGTTATGTTCATTTCTGGGGCTACTTAACTACTATGGGAAGTTTATTCCAGACTTAGCAACATTGCTGAAGCCGTTACATCAGTTGCTATGTCAAGGCAAAACATGAAAATGGACTGAATTGTGCAACGAAGCTTTCGCCCAAGCAAAGAAAGCATTGCTGAAGTCGGAGGTCCTGACACACTTCGACCCAAAGCTACCCGTGCAGCTAGCATGTGGTGCATCACCATATGGTGTGGGAGCAGTCATATCCCACATCATGCCTTCTGGGGAAGAGAAACCTATCGCCTTCACATCACGCACCTTGAACAAGGCCGAGAGTAACTATGCGCAGATCGAGCGCGAGGCCTTGGGAATCATTTTTGGAATTCGAAAATTTCATCAGTATTTGTTTGGAAGAAGGTTCACACTCCTGACGGACCACCGTCCATTGACTTCAATCTTCGGGCCCCACACCGGAATTCCGTCTCTCGCTGCAAGCAGGATGCAAAGGTGGGCTTTACTGTTGTCAGGACACACATACGACATCAAATATCGCAAATCAGATTTGCACGGCTACGCAGACGGTCTCTCGAGGCTGCCCTTGCCTGTTACTCCCCCAGAGCCTCGTCAGATAGACATCTTCTACTTTAGACAAGTGGAGGGAGCACCTGTCACTGCAGTTCAGGTGCGAAGGTACACCCGCAATGATCCAGTCCTGTCTGAGGTAATGGACGATGTCATTCGAGGGAGAGCTATAGGAGATTCTCCTAGTTTGAAACCTTACATTTCAAAAAGAAATGAGCTCTCCGTCCAGGCAGGTTGTCTTCTTTGAGGACGCCATGTCATCATTCCGCCACCTCTGAGGGAACCTATACTGCAACAACTTCATACAGGCCACAGTGGGATGGTTCGGATGAAGGAAATGGCAAGAAGCTACTTCTGGTGGCCAGGTCTCGATGGGAATATTGAGGAGAAAGCCAAAACATGTTCCCCATGTCAAAGGGTCCGGAATGTTCCACAGCTGGCAACCCTACACCCGTGGGATTGGCCTGAAGAAGTGTGGCAGCGAGTACATGTGGACTTCGCCGGTCCTTTCGAAGAGAAGATGTTTATGGTGGTTGTGGACGCTCGTAGCAAGTGGCCGGAGGTCACTGTGATGAGGTCTACCACGGCAGAGAAAACAATTGAGAAACTGGGTGAGATGTTCAGCCGTTATGGCTCACCGGAACAACTCGTAAGTGACAATGGTCCACAATTTGTACCACAGGAGTTTGCAACCTTCCTGCATGTGAATGGTGTCCAACACATCAGGTCTGCGCCCTATCATCCCTCTACTAACGGCCTGGCAGAAAGGTTCGTGCAAACTTTGAAGCACGCCTTGAAGGCATCGCAAGGTCAGGGCTCAATCCACCAACGTCTGAACAGCTTCCTGTTGTCCTACAGGAACGAGCCGCATACCACAACCAAAACTTCCCCCGCTTCGCTCATGATGAAGAGGCAGTTGCGGACAAGTTTTGACTTACTCAAACCTCCAAGGGCAGAGCAGGTTGTCCATCGTCAACAACAAGCTCAAGTTGAAAGGAGAGAGAAAAGAGCCAAGGAGAGACGGTTTCATCCTGGAGAGCACGTCCTAGCTCGAAACTACAACACTGGACCGAAATGGGTTCCTGTTACGGTGATCGCGCAGACGGGCCCTGTGTCTTACACGGTTGAAACTGCTGAGGACGTCGTCTGGAGAAGACACACAGATCAACTGTTGCTAGGAGCAGA
Source organism: Somniosus microcephalus (assembly GCF_052327205.1). Lineage (NCBI taxonomy): Eukaryota > Metazoa > Chordata > Chondrichthyes > Squaliformes > Somniosidae > Somniosus > Somniosus microcephalus. The sequence continues at coordinate 10,790,178 of NC_140998.1, read as the reverse complement.
GACAGCCACAGAGGCTCCAACGGCTGGTTGGCCTGAACTGTTTCCGGATGATACCGCAAACCAGCATCCTTTGCCACAGTGCTCTTCTCCAACACAGGAAGTCAAAGAGACTGTTCCACCTGTGCAAACCCCTGACTTTCGACTGACACAGGCACCTCCTCTATCTAGGCCTGTGTTAATGCCTACTGCTGTGGAAGCCAGCGATGACCGCCGGCATCCTGTCAGAGAGCGGCGGCCTCCAAGACGCTTGGATCTGTAGGCTTAGTGACTTACCCACAAGACTGGGGCAGAATAAACCCCAGGGTAAAGTCAGGGTTTGAGGCAGTCTACCTCTACCCTTGGTTAGTTGAGTGCATTGAAAGTAACTTACCTGTTGAGGAATAATGTGGACCTTTCATTTAAGAGGGGAGGAATATGTTATGTATTGGGTGTTCTCCTCCCACCTGCGGTGGCGCTGTCACAGCAGATAAATGGTTGGGGTTGTTCTCTTGGTTAAGCTTTAGCTCTCTTTGTTCGGTACCCTCCGGAACCTTCTTTTTGAATAAAGCACTTCATGTTTGAATCTCTGAGTTCTGAGTTCTAATTGTGTCTAGGTAGAAAGGTACAGACACAACTGTTGTGTATGTAATATGTGTGCTACTTTGAACCTATGGACAGGACTGCACTACTTGTTGGGCGTAGTGATACGCAGTACCACTCCTGGCCATAGGGGTATAAATAGTACTGTGGGTACTGATCCCCCTCAGTTCCCGCCTGTGGGCATGAAGTAAAGACCTATGTATAGTCCCTACCTCCAACCAGTAAAGACCTGTTTGAGTTATACGTTTAAGTCTTTGTGTTAATTGTTCAATACAATACACATACTTAACACTGGCGACGAGTCGGTTCGAACCCTGCGGCAGTTATTCCACAGCGGCTTCGTCCAAAGACAGGACGTTGAAGAGAGGTTCCAATCCTCAACACCCCACTGAAAACTGAAGGGCAGCAGAAATCCTGACAGCTTCCAGCGACTGGAAGCGACAGGCATTAGGACCCTGAAGCCTCCATCAACGACTGAAAACGGGAGGACAGAAGACATCCTGCAGCTTTTTCAACCTCGGTGGTGGGTAAGCCAAGCAGCGTTGGCTGCAAAGACAGGGCTGGGGGAAGTCGGAGGTAGAAGGGCAATCGATCGAAATCCCTGATAAGGGCCGCACTCGGGCTGGAAGGCGCAGCGTCGGCAGACACTGAGGGCGCGAGCGGGTAAGCCAGAGCCCGGGAGGGAGCGAGCAAGAGCCGCCGAGCGGGTGAGCCGGAGGCCGGGAGCCGCTTCAAGCGGGAGGCGCTTAGCGGGCCAGCGATCGCACCGGTGATAAGGGCTGAGAACCGTTTCGGGCGGGCGGCGCACCAGCGATTGCACAGGAGATAAGAGCCGCAGTCGGGCTGAAAGTCAGCGACGAGAAGCGCGGGAAAACCGCCATTGAAGTGGGCGGGGAGAGCGAGAAGCGCGGGAAAGCCGCCATTTTTCGCGGGAAAACCGCTGGGGAAGAAGGCAGAAGCGGGAAAACCGCCATTTTGTGGGCGGAGGACGACGGCAAGAGCGGGAAGCCGCCATCTTGGATAACAGTAAAAAAAAAAAATCTGAGAAATTGCAAATCTGATAAAGTACTACAATGCCTAAACACGGGAATATTAGCAACTTTGATAGTGACATCGAAGATTGGGCCATATATGTTGAACGAGTTAAAAATTATTGTAAGGCCAATAAAATTCGTGAGGCTGATAAAGCACTAACATTATTAAATTTAATGGGTGCGAAGACATACGGGCAATTGAAACACCTGTTATCACCAGATGAACCGGCGGATAAGACGTTCGATGAGATTGTTACTGTCCTGAAAGATCATCTAAACCCCACGCCGCTGATGCTAGCGGAACGATTTAAATTTTACGACAGAAGGCAGCTACAGCATGAAAGCAATGCTGATTATTTGCTGGAATTGCGTAAATTAGCGAAATATTGCCAGTTTGGAACGGGACTGACAGAGGCACTTCGAGACAAATTTGTGTGTGGTTTATTTAAACAGGATACACAAAAGCGACTGCTCGAGGAGAATGAGCTGACGCTTGAGAAGGCGGTCACTATGGCAGCAGCATACGAAGCCGCAGCGAGAGGCACGGCAGTAATGCAGCTACGGTCACCGGAGCTCAGTGCACACAAATTGGGTGTGAGTTCTGGCAAATGTTATCGTTGTGGAAAGACAACGCATGATCAGAACCAGTGTTGGTTTAAAAACCAAGAATGTAGAACTTGTGGTAGGCTTGGACATATAGCTAGAGTATGCAGGTCAGCGAAGAAGACCAGCAACAAGAAGTCACCGCAAGGAAAATACGCAAAGGTACACAAGGTGGCCGAACAGGAGTCCGATTCAGACGCTAGCAGTAATGAACTGGCTAGCTTAAGCTGTAATGAACTGGCTAGCTTAAGAGTACTCAACGCTGGTAAGGGTGCAGACCTCCAGACAATTTGGGTCACTCTTCAGATAGAAGGAGTCCAAGTAAAACTGGAATTGGACACTGGATCGGCATTGACGGTCATAAATAAGAAAGATTACGGAAAGTTATTCCAACATATTCCCCTACAGGATACGGGGATTAGATTGAAAACATACACGGGGCAAAGAGTGTACCCCATCGGGAAAATAGAGGTTGCAGTGGTCCACAAGGGCGAAGACAGTCAAATAATGGACTTATATGTGATATCTGAAGGAGGTCCTCCACTACTAGGACGGGAGTGGATTAGGAAAATGAATATGGACTGGCATTTCCTACAAACAATAACGAGTGAGAACTCGGTGAAGATAGTCGGCCCAGACTCTGGAACGGATGATGGTAAGCCCAACTCAGGTGCAAAAGACAAAGTTTCAGCACAGAATTCCACTGAGCAACAACAACATAGTTTAACTGTGGATTCTGAGTCTGGCAAGTCTACTGATGTGCCCATTTCTGAGGGACACCGGGCTCGAACTCAACTCCATTTCAAACTACAACAGCAATTAGAACAAATGCTTCGCTGTTTTGAGCAAGAGTTGAATGCAACGAAAGAGTTCTTTGATATAGAGTTGGAGAATCTGGAAAGACAACAGAAGCAGCTGATGGAGAAAATGGAGCAGGAGCACACAAAACGTCTGGTGTCAGAGGAGTTAACGGTCAGCCAACTCCTGCATATGCTGAAGGACAGGACTCTGAAATGGGAAAAACTTGAACATGAACTTCAATATTCAAACGAAAGGGGTTCGGAGCTCTCAAAGGTTATTGGAAGAGCTGAGGTGGCAACACAGACTGAGATGACTGCAACAGAGCAGCCCTTGGATGCCAAAAGTACGCTGACTCACGTCAACGTAGAACAACAGACCGCTGAAACAGCTGCTCCGGTAGAGGGATTGCATAGTCCGATCAATCAATCTCCAAAGGAAGTTGAAGTATTAAAATCACAAATGAGGTCACTAGTAAACGACTTGCTGAAAGCCCAGAAAAAGCTGGATGCAGAGGTACACATGAAGAAGTCTCTTCAGGAAAGATGTCTGGATTTGGAACAAGAGCTGGCTAATGTCCAGCTGGGTATGGAGGAAATAGACGACCCTCTCACTGGTCTAGCTCAGGACGACACCGAATATTACGATGTCCTGTCCTGCCCAGCTTGTAACTTCGACTCCCAAAGTGCAGAAATCATGGAGGAGCACCAAAAGTCTACGGAACATCGGGAGAAGCTGGCTCTACGACGGAAACAGGAGGAAGAGAAGGAGGAACTGCGCATGCAGCTGGCAGCTGTGGCAGCTGACAATGGAGCCCAGAGAGTCTCCAAGAAGCAGAAAAGGAAAAGTAAAAACAGAAGATGACCCATCTGAACCATTATCACCTCTACCAGATCACACACGTGGTCCCTCCGAACGGAGCCAATTCAGTTCGGAAGTTCAAACTGTTAAATCCATGGAAGGACTATTGAATGAGTCACTCCAGCAACGTGAACCGACTACACCACAGAGATTGAATCTGTGAACTGTTTTCCGCAGAGACTGAATCTGTGATCTGTTTTGACATGAAGTTATCTATGTATCTATGTTATTCTGTTATGTAAACCTGAAGTTATATATGTATATATGTTATTACGTTATGTTAAATGGGGAGATGACTGTAAAGCTAGGAAGGGAGGAATGTTGTGTATGTAATATGTGTGCTACTTTGAACCTATGGACAGGACTGCACTACTTGTTGGGCGTAGTGATACGCAGTACCACTCCTGGCCATAGGGGTATAAATAGTACTGTGGGTACTGATCCCCCTCAGTTCCCGCCTGTGGGCATGAAGTAAAGACCTATGTATAGTCCCTACCTCCAACCAGTAAAGACCTGTTTGAGTTATACGTTTAAGTCTTTGTGTTAATTGTTCAATACAATACACATACTTAACAACAACAATACTTCCTCTCTCTCTATATTTATCCCATCTAATATTTCACACTCCTCCTCCTTAATTACAATGTCTGCATCGTCCCCCTCTTCCGTGAAGAAAGACACAATGGCTGGAATTTTCTGTACCTGGGCGGGCCAGGTGCAGGCGGTTGCCATGGCGGGTTGCGACCCCATTCCTGATTCCATCCAGCTCCTGAGATTGAATTTCCATTAATGGGGTCTATTAAGCCCGCCCTGCGTGTTACCCGACCTATTAAATGGTGCGGGTCTGATCACGTCATCGATGATTGTAAAAAATGACTCCGCCAAGGAGCCTCCAGCCTCTGAGGGTGCACCGTCACCAGACATAAGTGCACCCAGCACCAGCGCAGATACGCACACCTCGGTGGGTGCAATGCGAGGTAGAGTAGTGTTGTCACCTGCTGTCTCACAACTCACAAGTGAGCAAGAGCAGATGGTGGAGATAAGGACAGTAGTGGAGAGTCCTCGCCGGAGGGGGCAGGACGCTCCTAGCTCTGCTGAGCTGCATGCAGACGCTGAGCCTCGGGGGCCACCCAGAAAGAGGATAGTCCTGGAGGTGCAGCAAGAAGTGCAGGAGGCTTTGGCAGGTTTTACAACCGCGATGTCTGCAAATGTGCAGAGAATGGAGGAGTCTATCTCCAACACGAGCACCACCGCGTCGCAGGCGATGGCGACTGTGGGCTCTTCCATGGAAAGGATGGCCACCTGCATGGAGCAGCTCGTGTGCCACTCACAGGAGCACATGCTATAGAAACATAGAAACATAGTAGATAGGAGCAGGAGTCGGCCATTCGGCCCCTCGAACCTGCTCCGCCATTCAATGAGATCATGGCTGATCATCCAAATTCAGTACCCTGTCCCTGCCTTCTCCCCATATCCCTTGATCCCTTTAGCCTTAAGAAATATATCTAACTCCTTCTTGAATATATTTAATGAATTGGCCTCAACTGCCTTCTGTGGTAGAGAATTCCGCAGGTTCACCACTCTCTGGGTGAAGAAATTCCTCCTCATCCCTGTCCTAAATGGCTTACCCCTTATCCTTAGACTATGGCCCCTGGTTCTGGACTCCCCCGCCATCGGGAACATCCTTCCTGCATCTAATGGAGAATAGATGGCTATCTATGGAGAATAGATGGCAGACACTCATAGATTTCCTATCTAGCAGGGATGTCAGTGTAGGCGTGGGTCCTCGTGGCCCCACTGATGTGCAGCAAGGTGCTCTCCAGCTCCTTGCTAGCAGGGAAGTGCGGGTGGCCCATGAGAGGGATGATGGTGAGAGGGGACATGGAAGTGGGGGCTCCTCTCAAAGCACTCACACTTCTCCCCCGTTGCCACCCCCTCAGTCAGAGCCCCAGATGGCTCCTCGGATCACGATGGCCGAGTCTGCCCCTGCACAGTCGCAGGAGGAGCAGACTTTGACGGGGCCATCACAGGCTCCAAAACCCAGAGGACACCCGCCAAAAGTGTCTAAGCAGTCGCAGCAGGGAAGTGAGCATTGTGCCTCTACCTCTGCTGAAGCCACAGGGGTAGCACCTCGTAGAAGCACTCGGAAGAGAAAGATGAAACACAAGTAGATTCACAAGGGTAGCCACTTGAGTCTTTTAATAAATGTTTCTGTACAGTTTCCGTTACTGCGATGTCACACATAAAAATCATTATTTTTCACCACTTACCGATCATGGACAAATTTGTGTGCACCTTTGGAAGTGGCTTAGTGAGTTGGAGCGAATGGTCAGACATAACAGTACTCCCCCGCAATGATGATAAGTGTGAAAGGAATGGCTTGGCCATTGTAGGGATGCTTTATGGTGTTACTGTGGGGTGGTATGAACCTGGCGCAGCATGTGGCAGTCATGTGGGTGTACTGTGTAAAGTTTAGAAAATCTGGCCATGGTGAGCCCATCCCTGGCCTCCCAGGCAGCAATGCACTCAGGTGCTGCTAGGATGTGGACCGCAGGTTCCTCCAGCTCCTGCTCCTTCTCCTCTGTGCGCTCAGAGTCTTGCTCTTCATACAGTGCTGATCCTCGCTGCTGTGCTGTGTTTGCAGGGTGCAGCAGACCATGGCGATTAGTTGAGTGGCCATTGACCCACCTCATTAGTGCACAGCATGAAAAGTACAATAAAAACTCCCACCTGACAGCTGGTCACTTTCCTAAAGCAGAAGCTGTTGCTGAGTGCACTGTCAGCACAGATTTACCTTTCTATAGGGTTCAAGTGTTTCCAGCAAAGTCAGGATCCACAGTCACCTCATTGTTAGAACCTATCACACCATTGACAGATTGCTTCTGTCATCTCTACTTGACCTGCCATCTACTCCATCATTAATAAATGTTTCTGTACAGTTTCCGTTACTGTGATGTCACACATAAAAATCTTTATTTTCAGGTAGTTGTCAGAACCTTAAGAGTCTTTTTAACCCTACCTTTCAAATTTCCCCGGCTGACCACGGGAATCACACAGCTCGGGAACCACATCTGCGAGCCTGACTAACTGGTCTATAGTTGCCTGCTTTCTGTCTCCCTCGGGGCATTACATTTGCAGTTTTCCAATCCGCCGGGACCTCTCCAGAATCCGGGGAATGTTGGTAGATTACAACCAACGCATCCACTATCTCTGCAGCCACTTCTTTTAAGACCCTAGGATGCAGGCCAACGGGTCCAGGGGACTTGTCAGTCTTTAGCCCCATTAGCTTGCCTAGTACTTTTTCTCTAGAGATAGTGATTCTGGCCAAAGTATTCATTAAGAACCATACCCATGTCTTCCGCCTCCACACATAGGTTGCCTTTTTGGTCTCTAATAGTCCCTATTCTTTCCTTAGTTATTCTCTTGGTCTTTAATTATTTATAAAACATCTTTGGGTTTTCCTTGATTTTACTTGCCAATATTTTTTCATGCCCTCTCTTTGCTTTCGTAATTTCCTTTTTAAGTTCACCCCTGTACTTTCTATATTCCTCTAAGCTTTCTGCAGTATTGAGCTCTTGATATCTGACAAAAGCTTCCCTTCTTTTCCTTATCCTACCCTATACGCCCCTTGACATCCAGGGGGCTCTAGATTTGGAAGTCCCACCCTTTTTCTTTGTGGGAACATACTTGCTCTGAACCCTCACTATCTTCTCATTGAATGCCTCCCACTGCTCTGACACTGATTTACCTTCAAGTAGCTGTTTCCAGTCCACTTTTGTTAAATCACATCTCAGCTTAGTAAAACTGGCCTTCCCCCAATTGAGAACCTTTGCACCTGGTCTATCTTTGTCCTTTTCCATAACTATGCTAAGTCTAACTGAATTATGATCACTACTGCCAAAATGCTCTCCCACTGATACCCCTTCCACCTGCCCAGCTTCATTCCCTAAAACTAAGTCCAGAACCGCCCCCTCTCTTGTTGGGCCTGCTACGTACTGGCAAAAAAAATTCTCCTGAATGCATTTTAAGAATTCTGTGCCCTCTATAACTTTTACATTAATTTTATCCCAGTTAATATTGGGGTAGCTGACATCCCCCACTATTACTGCTCTATTATTTTTGCACCTCAGAAATCTGCCTACATATTTGCTCTTCTATCTCCCTCTGACTGTTTGGGGGTCTATAGTCCACTCCCAGCAGTGTGAGCGCCCCTTTTTTGTTCTTTAGTTCAACCCATATGGCCTCATTTGATGATCCTTCTAAGATATCCTCCCTCCTCACAGCTGTAATTGTTACTTTAACCAATATTGCGACCCCCACCCACCTCCTTATTTATCCCCCTCTCTATCTCGTCTGAAAACCCTGTAACCAGGAATGTTGAGCTGCCGTTCCTGCCCTTCTTTCAGCCATGTCTCAGTAATAGCTACGATATCACACTCCCACGTGTCTATCTGTGCCCTCAGCTCATCTGCCTCATTCACTAGACTCGTTGCATTCAAGTATACACCATTATAAGCACCGCCAAATCACTTTGTTGCCTATTCCTTGCCTTTGTTTCCTTTGCCTTCCAAATTCACTTACTAATTTTCTGCCTTCCATTTCCAACTTTGCTTCTCTCCCTGCTGGATCTACTCCCAGGTTCCCATCTCCCACCAAGCGAGTTTAAACCCTCCCCAACAGCACTAGTAAACCGCCCCATGAGGCTATTGGTTCCGGCCCTGTTGAGGTACGACCCGTCCGGCCTGTACAGGTCCCATCCTCCCCCAGAACCGGTCCCAATGTCCCAGGAATCTAAAGCCCTCCCTCCTGCACCATCTCTCCAGCCACGTATTCATCTGTTCTATCCTCCTATTTCTGTACTCACTAGCTCGTGGCACCGGGAGCAATCCGGAGATTACTACCTTTGAGGTCCTGCTGCCCTCATCTTTCTACCTATGTCATTGGTACCGATATGGACCACGACCTCTGGCTGTTCACCCTCCCCCTCAGAATGCCCTGCAGCCGCTCAGTGACATCCCTGACCCTGGCACCAGGGAGGCAACAAACCATCCTGGAATCACGTCTGCGGCCGCAGAAACGCCTGTCTGTTCCCCTAACTATCGAATCTCTTACCACTGTTGCATTATTGATCTTCCACCCCGCCACCACCCCCCCCTCCCCAATACCTGTACAGCTGAGCCGTGGTCTTGGCTCTGGCTGTACTCCCCAGAGGAACCATCGCCCTCACCAGTACTCAGTACTGAATACCGGTTAGAGAGTGAGATGCACTGCTCTTCTTAAATTAAATATCATGAGATATCAGTATTAATATATTCTGTCATCAGGTCTGCTACCTCAGAGGAGCGGGCTGGTGTTAATGATCCACTTCCCCGTGACTTTCATCTGGATTGGAAACTGATTCTCTCATTTGAGCTGCAGATGAGCTGATGTCATTTTCCTCCGAATACCAGAATAGAAGGTGAGTCAATCGGAGGCGGAGATTCCACCAGGACTCCATTCGACACCAGGATGTCAAGGGAACTATGAAGGGAGACTCAAGCCCCTTGCAATGGGTTCAGTGGGTCACTAGTTGAATGTAAATATAATGCTGTCAGTTGTAAGTGAATGTACTCGACCTACATCGGCTCCCGGTCCACCACTGCCTCAGATTCAAAATTCTCATCCTCGTGTTCAGATCCCTTCACGGCCTTGCCCCCTCCCTGTCTCTGTCACCTTCTCCAGCCCTTGTTTTCTGGCCTCTTGTCCTTCACCCTGCTCTCTTTGCCCACCATTGGTGGCCGTGCCTTCAGCTGCTTGGGTCCTAAGCTCTGGGATTCTCTCCCTAAACCTCTCCGCCTCCTAACATAGTAAAAACACCCCAAGGCATTTCACAGGAGTTTTATCAAGCATAATTTGACACCGATCGACATAAGGAGATGTGAGGCTTGGTCAAAGAGGTAGATTTTAAGGAGCAACTTAAAGGAGGAGAGAGGCGGAGAGGTTTAGGGAGGGAATTCCAGAGCTTTCGTCCCAAGGCAGCTGAAGGCACGGCCGCCAATGTTGGAGTGATTAAAAGCGGGGATGCGCAAGAGACCAGAATTGGAGGAGGGCAGAGATCTCTTGGAGGGGTTGTGGGGCTGAAGGAGATTACACAGATAGGGAGAGGAGCGAGGCCATGGAGGGATTTGATAACAAGGATGAGAATTTTAAAATCAAAGTATGACCAGGCTGGGAGCCAAGTGTAGGTCAGCGAGCACAGGGGTGATGGGTTAACGGGACAGTGACATACTGAACTCTAGAACACTAAGTCCTCTATGTTGTCAGCCCTCTCCCCTTGGCCTATCAATAAACCATTCGCTCCCATCTTTAGGTAATGACAAAGGCCTCCTTTATAAAAGCAGGCTGTTTGAGAAAATCAGTAAAATATTTATCTTGTGTGAATTCCAAATGGGTATTATTGAGAGGCAAGTCGTGGAGGCTCATAAATTATGACTGAACAGTGTGGTTAGATAAGGTAGAATTATTTTGTATGACAGATCTTACCAGGCCATCTAACTACCATTACTGAGAGCCTATTGCAAACAATATAATACTTTTAAATATTTAAATAAATGCACTTTATCATTCAACAGCAAGTAAATGAGCGAGAGGCCAGACAATGAGATTTGAGAAATACTCCTGTGCAGCCCCTTGGGACGTTTTACTATGTTAAAGGCGTTATATAAATACAAGTTGTTGTTGTTGTTGTTGTGCAGTCTCTGTTGTAATGTAGGAAATGTGGCAGCCAATTTGCGCACAGCAAGCTCCCACAAACAGCAATGTGATAATGACCAGATAATCTGTATTTAGTGAAGTTGATTGAGGGACAAATATTGACCAGGACACTGGGGAGAACTCCCCTGCTCTTCGAAGTAGTGCTGTGGGATCTTTTACATCCACCTGAGAGGGCAAACGTGGACTCGGTTTCACATCTCATCCGAAAGACAGCACCTCTGACAGTGCAGCACTCCCTCAGGACTGCACTGGGAGGGTCAACATAGTTACAGGGAGCGGTGTGGGGTATATCAGTATTACAGTGAGAGGCGTAGGGTATATCAGAGTGTTACAGTGAGGGGTGTGGGGTATATCAGTGTTACAGTGAGGGGTGTGGGGTATATCAGTGTTACAGTGAGGGGTGTGGGGTATATCAGTGTTACAGTGAGGGGTGTGGGGTATATCAGATTATTACAGTGAGGGGTGTGGGGTATATCAGTGAGTTACAGTGAGGGGTGTGGGGTATATCAGTGTTACAGTGAGGGGTGTGGGGTATATCAGATTATTACAGTGAGGGGTGTGGGGTATATCAGTGTTACAGTGAGGGGTGTGGGGTATATCAGATTATTACAGTGAGGGGTGTGGGGTATATCAGTGTTACAGTGAGGGGTGTGGGGTATATCAGATTATTACAGTGAGGGGTGTGGGGTATATCAGTGTTACAGTGAGGGGTGTGGGGTATATCAGAGTGTTATAGTGAGGGGTGTGGGGTATATCAGAGTGTTACAGTGAGGGGCGTGGGGTATATCAGTGTTACAGTGAGGGGTGTGGGGTATATCAGATTATTACAGTGAGGGGCGTGGGGTATATCAGTGTTACAGTGAGGGGTGTGGAGTATATCAGAGTGTTACAGTGAGGGGTGTGGGGTATATCAGAGAGTTACAGTGAGTGGTGTGGGGTATATCAGAGTGTTACAGTGAGGGGTGTGGGGTATATCAGTGTTACAGTGAGGGGTGTGGGGTATATCAGTGTTACAGTGAGGGGTGTGGGGTATATCAGAGTGTTACAGTGAGGGGTGTGGGGTATATCAGTGTTACAGTGAGGAGTGTGGGGTATATCAGTGTTACAGTGAGTGGTGTGGGGTATATCAGTGTTACAGTGAGGGGTGTATGTGCTTTAAGTCAGAACTACTTTTTGCAGCTCCTGTATACTGTAGTACCGGCAGTAACCACACCGGTATATAAGCTGTGCGCATGCCTCTGTACTCCAGTCTAGAGATGACCCTCCTCCAGTAAAGACCTGTTGTTTGTTTATGTACAGCATCCGTGTAATTCTTTATCCACTGAACCACGGATCTAACAGTGGTGATGAGTGTTGACGCGAATCTACCTGCAACATTAAACAAACAAAAAAAAAAAAATAGTCGAGTCCAGGAACACGGACGTTGACCACGAGCAACCACCCAGCAGTCAGGCAGAGATCCAACTTCGCTGGGGAGGCTGTGGAGAGCCGGGCTTGGTTCCCCAGCCACAACGAGCAGTAAGAGACAGACGACAGGTCCAGAGCAGACCCTTCCCGAGCAGCGGCGGCTGGAGCCGACCGATGGCAGAGAGAGAGAGCCGGGCAGCGTCAACAGGGTAAGAAAGAGGGTGAAGAGAGCAGGGCGCAGCCGGGGATTGATCACTGAGCGGTGTCGAGGAAAAATACTGCAAACCGGAGAGAGAGAGGGTAAGAAACAGCCGGGTTCTAGACTGAGCAGCGTCGACAAATATCAAGAGAAGAACACGCAGAGCACAGCCAGGGATCACGGGCTGATCAGGGTCCGTGGGGCGAAGCAAGGGGAGGCGCCATTGAGCCGCGGAGAAGCAGGGAGAGCGCGGGAGGCGCCATTGAGCCGCGGAGAAGAAGGAAGAGCGCGGGAGACGCCATTTTGCGAAGCCGCAGCGGAGAAGACAGGCGAGCGCGGGAAGGAAGGAAAGCGCGGGAGATGCCATTTTGTGCCAGCAGAGAAGAAGGGGAAGCGCGGGAGGCGCCATTGGGGATAGTTAACGCACAACCAAGGATGCCGAAGAGTGGCAGTATCTCTACGTTCGACAATGAAGTTGAAGATTGGGCGACATATGTGGAACGTATTGAGGTGTACTGCAGGGCGAATGAAGTGCCAGATGCTAATAAAGCTAAGGTTCTGTTAAATTCCATGGATGCAAAAACTTATGGGTTACTGCGAAATCTAATAACCCCAGAGAAGCCGGTAAACAAAGATTTTGGAAGCATAGTAGAAATCCTACAGGACCACTTAAGCCCCACACCGCTGCTGATAGCAGAACGATTTAAGTTCCATAAAAGGAACCAACACAAAGACGAAAGCAATGCTGAGTACCTAACGGAACTGCGCAAGCTATCGAAATACTGCCAGTTTGGAGCGGGACTAGCAGACACGTTAAGGGACAAGTTTGTGTGTGGGCTACAAAGTGAAGGAACCCAGAAACGGCTTCTATCAGAAAAGGACCTTACGCTGGACAAAGCTTTCAATATGGCAGTATCACACGAAGCAGCCGCAAGGGGCGCTGCAGAGATACAACGGAGACCGCAAGAATACGGCACCAACGAAATGACCTATGGAACAGGGAAGTGCTATCGCTGCGGCAGAACAACACATGACCAGAAAGATTGTTGGTTCAAGGACCAAGTGTGCAGACAGTGTGGGAAAGCAGGACACATAGCAAGAGTCTGCAGGTCTGGGAAGAAAACCAACAGTAAGAAATCTCCACAGGAGAAGTACAAAAAGGTACACCAGGTGATGGACAGTGGTTCAGATGAACAGAAAAGTGACACAGACTCCGGAAGCAAGGAGCTGGGTTGTCTGAAACTACATAACGTAACCGAAATAGAGGATCACCAGACTATCTGGGTTACACTCAAGATAGACGGAGTCCAAGTGGAAATGGAATTGGACACAGGGTCAGCTCTAACAGTCATAAATCAAAGAGACTACAAGCGGCTATTTTCTCACATACCCTTGAAAGCTACAGAGATTGTCTTGAAGACGTATACAGGGCAAAAAGTCTACCCCAAAGGAAAAATAAGGGTGAAAGTGACATATAAAGGTCAGGAAATACCTAAAATGGATATATATCTATTGCCAAATGGAGGACCACCACTGCTAGGACGTGAGTGGATCCGGAAGATACATTTAGATTGGCATTCCATACAGGCACTGAAGGTGGAGGCCAAAAAGGATGACGACGTCACACATGGACGACTGTCAAAAATGCTAACTGATGCAAAAGAAGTGTTCCAGGAGGGACTAGGAACACTAAAAGGAATAACAGCAAGAATTAAAATAGAGGATAATGCAAGCCCAAAGTTTCTGAAGGCCAGACCAGTGCCTTATGCGATCAGACCAGCGGTTGAAGCAGAGCTGGAAGGGTTGGAACGTTCAGGAGTACTGTCCAAAGTGGACTGGAGCGAGTGGGCTACACCCATCGTCCCTGTAATGAAGAGGTCGTTGAGTAATACGCCTGGGGAACCAAAGAAGGTCCGCATCTGTGGGGATTTTAAGGTGACAGTGAACCCAGTCCTTCACACGGTGCAATATCTGCTTCCACGAATTGAGGACATTTTCGCCTCGCTATCTGGTGGTAAACGCTTCACCAAAATTGATCTAGCCCAGGCGTACTTGCAAATGGAGGTAGAAGAAGCTTCGAAACATTACCTTACGATCAACACCCATAAAGGTCTCTATCAATACAACCGGCTGGTGTTTGGAGTAGCCTTGGCTCCGGCTATCTGGCAAAGGGTGATGGATCAGGTCCTGCAAGGGATTCCAGGGACCCAGTGTTATTTGGACGACATCTTGGTCACGGGCGAAAATGACAGTGATCACCTCGCTAACTTGGAGAAGGTGCTCGCCAGATTAAAGGAATATGGGCTACGAGCTAATCACCACAAGTGCGAGTTTTTCCAGAAACAGATCTCGTATTGCGGCCACGTCATCGATGAAGAGGGGTTACATAAGTCCCCTGACAAGATTGAGGCAGTAGTCAAGGCTCCAGCACCGGAAAATGTGTCACAACTGAGGTCGTTCCTTGGGTTGGTAAACTATTACCACAAGTTCTTACCAAATTTGTCTACGGTACTACACCCGCTGAGCACCCTACTGCAAACAGGGGTACCATGGGAGTGGGATGACGAACGTAGACGAGCTTTCCAGAAGTGTAAAGAATTGATCACATCAAAAGAGGTGTTGGCCCATTTCAACCCAGCACTACCAATTCGTTTGGCATGTGATGCATCACCCTACGGCATTGGAGCCGTGCTGTCACACAAATTCCCAGACGGGTTGGAGAGGCCAGTGGCCTTTGCGTCTCGGTCACTAACCTCAGCCGAGCGCAACTACGCCCAGATTGACAGGGAGGCCCTCAGCCTAGTATGGGGAGTAAAAAAATTCAACCATTATCTGCATGGGCAGAAGTTCACCTTGCTGACTGACCACCAACCACTTGTCTCCATCTTTAATCCTAAGAAGGGCGTGCCAGTAATGACTGCACAGCGGTTACAAAGATGGTCCCTGTTTCTAGGGGCGAATCAATATGAAATAGAATATAAAGGCACGAAACAGCATGGGAACGCTGATGGGCTATCACGCCTGCCACTGCCTATGGTGGAGGAAGCACCAGCAGTGGACCCTATCGAGATATTTTATTCGTCGATAATTGAACGATTGCCAGTAACAAACGCGGATATAGAGAAGGAGACCCGCAATGATCCGACGCTGTCACGGGTATATGAATTGACGGTGAGGGGATGGCCAACACATGGCGACTCACTGTTGCCAGCATTCTCATCCAGAAGAGAACAGCTGTCAGTATGCCAGGGGACAGTGATGTGTGGATCCAGAGTGGTGATTCCACCCAAGTTAAGGGAGAGAGTGCTAAAGGAGCTACATGAAGGTCATCTGGGGGGAGTGAAAATGAAAAGCCTTGCTAGGGCTTATGTGTGGTGGCCAGGAATCGATCAACAAATCGAAGACCTAACTAAGAGCTGCTTAGGATGCCAGAAGGTCCAAAATGCACCACCACATGGCCCTCTACACCCATGGGAGTGGCCCTCCTCTCCATGGCAATGGGTGCACATTGATTTCGCTGGTCCATTCATGGACTCAATGTTCTTAATCGCAGTGGATGCTCATTCAAAGCGGCCTGAGGTGATAAAGATGTCTTCAACCCTACAGAGAAAACGATTGCAGTCCTACGGACCATATTTGCCAGAAACGGTTTGCCAGAGCAGATCTGCTCTGGTAATGGACCACAGTTTGTGTCCGACGAGTTCCAAAAATTCATGAAAAGGAATGGGGTAAGGCATTACACATCCGCCCCGTATCATCCAGCCACCAATGGATTGGCTGAGAGGTTCGTACAAACCTTTAAGAAGGCGATAAAGGCCATGTGCGACGAGGAAATTCCACTACAGCATAAGATGGACAATTACTTATTAGCCTACCGAAACGCGACACATGCAGTTACCAACCAGACCCCGGCCATGATGTTCTTTAACCGAAGGTTGAGGTTTCGTCTGGACTTGCTCAGATCAAATGTGCGAAGAAATGTTGAGGACAAACAATTCCAGCACATCAACGAGAAGCCGACAAGGAGCTTCAATGTAGGGCAACCAGTCTTGGCCCGTGACTATCGAACAGAGAAGTGGCAACCCGGAACGATATGTACAAGGCAGGGGCCATTAATGTACACAGTGGATGTCGGGGACGCCACGTCGATCAGATCTTAGCGTCACAGGAAGGCGTCAACCCCATGTCTCGAGTACCTGGGGATGAACCCGACATACCGGTAGCATCTACTTCAGACCCAGTAGCAGTGGAACCCGATGAACTACCCGATGAAAAGGGGTCAGAATCGCCTCTGCACCAAGAACAAGAACCTCCGGAAAGGCGCTATCCCGAAAGGGTCAGGAAGCCGCCCCAAAGACTGAATCTATAAATGGACTTTTTGTTATTGAATGTACATGTAAAAATGTAATTGTTATTTGAATATTAAGGGGGTATTATTAATCTAAAAAGGGAGGAATTGTAGTGTATGTGCTTTAAGTCAGAACTACTTTTTACAGCTCCTGTATACTGTAGTACCGGCAGTAACCACACCGGTATATAAGCAGTGCGCATGCCTCTGTACTCCAGTCTAGAGATGACCCTCCTCCAGTAAAGACCTGTTGTTTGTTTATGTACAGCATCCGTGTAATTCTTTATCCACTGAACCACGGATCTAACACAGTGAGGGGTGTGGGGTTTATCAGTGTGTTACAGTGAGGGGTGTGGGGTATATGTGTGTTACAGTGAGGGGTGTGGGGTATATCAGACAGTGTTACAGTGAGGAGTGTGGGGTATATCAGAGTGTTACAGTGAGGGGTGTGGGGTATATCAGAGAGTTACAGTGAGGGGTGTGGGGTATATCAGAGTTACATTGAGGGGTGTGGGGTATATCAGTGTTACAGTGAGGGGTGTGGGGTATATCAGTGATACAGTGAGGGGTGTGGGGTATATCAGTGTTACAGTGAGGGGTGTGGGGTATATCAGTGTGTTACAGTGAGGGGTGTGGGGTATATCAGTGTTACAGTGAGGGGTGTGGCGTATATCAGAGTGTTACAGTAAGGAGTGTGGGGTATATATGTGTTACAGTGAAGGGTGTGGGGTGTATCAGAGTGATACAGTGAGGGGTGTGGGGTATATCAGAGTGATACAGTGAGGGGTGTGGGTTATATCAGAGTGTTACAGTGAGGGGTGTGGGGTATATCAGTGATTTACAGTGAGGGGTGTGGGGTATATCAGAGTGTTACAGTGAGGGGTGTGGGGTATATCAGAGTGTTACAGTGAGGGGTGTGGGGTGTATCAGAGTGTTACAGTGAGGGGCGTGGGGTATATCAGTGATTTACAGTGAGGGGTGTGAGGTATATCAGTGTTACAGTGAGTGGTGTGGAGTATATCAGTGTTAAAATGAGGGGTGTGGGTTATATCAGTGTTACAGTGAGGGGTGTGGGCTGTTACAGTGTGTTACAGTGAGGGGTGTGGAGTATATCAGAGTGTTACAATGAGGGGTGTGGGTATATCAGAGTTTTGCAGTGAGGATGTGGCGTATATCAGAGTGTTACAGTAAGGAGTGTGGGGTATATATGTGTTACAGTGAAGGGTGTGGGGTGTATCTGTCGAAGCCTGGGTCTGTACATTGTCAATGGTAGGCTCATGGGAGACCTCCTAGGAAGATCGACCTATTGCTCACCTCTTGGCTGTAGCACCGTAGACTATATGATTACGGATTTGGACCCATCCTCTTTCAGAGCATTCATAGTCAAACCACAAACAACACTGTCAGACCACAGTCAAATTACTATGTATCTTAAAAAGACAGAAACAACCAACACAGAAACACAACCCAGTAAGCTGTACAACACCAAAAAATCGTACAGATGGGCCAAAAACAGCACGGAAAAATACCAGAAAGCAATTAGCAATCAATCAACTCAAGCTCTCTTGGACATCTTTCTGGATAACATATACACTCACAATAAAGAAGGTGTAAACCAGGCAGTGAATAACCTAAATAATATTTTTGATAATTTGGCAACAAGGTCAAACTTGAAAGCTCGCAAGAACAAACCCAAAACAAAAAACTATGAAAAATGGTTTGACCCAGATTGCCATAACATGAGGAAAAAACTTAGAAAAATATCAAACCAAAAACACAGACAGCCAGAAAACGAGGAATTACGTAACCTGGGGAAGGTATTCTGTAGTATCATAAACAAAAGACTTATAAACTTCCTTGAGGAGCACAATGTCTTGAGTAAAAGCCAAATTGGATTCCAGCAAACTATAGAACATCAGATCATATCTTCACCCTACAGACCCTAATTGACAAACGTGTTCATCAAAACAAAAGCAAAATCTACGCATCCTTTATAGATTTCCAGAAGGCTTTCGATTCCATCTGGCACGACGGTCTATTCCTGAAACTTATCGAAAGCGGGGTAGGGGGAAAAACATATGATGTAATTAAATCAATGTATACAAACAACAAATGTGCAGTTAAAATTGGAGACAAACAAACAAAATACTTCCCACAGGGGCGGGAGGTGACGCAGGGCTCGCCCATCTCACCGACACTCTTTAATATTTACATAAATGAATTGGCAAAACTACTTGAACAATCTACAGCACCCGGCCTCACCCTATATGAATCCAAGGTTAAATTCCTCCTCTATGCAGATGACCTGGTTCTGCTGTCACCAACTAAGGAGGGTCTACAGCAGAACCAGGATCTGCTGGAGTCGTTCTGCCAGACCTGGGCCCTGACAATAAATCCCCAAAAAACCAAAGTCCTTGTGTTCTAGCAAAGATCCAGACATCAGGGACCCAAAATAAATTTCACACTAGGAACAACCAAAATTGAACAAACCACTAACTACACATACTTGGGCTTAAAAATCAGTTCTACGGGAAATTTTCATCTGGCTGTGAATGAACTGAAAGAGAAAGCAAGAAGGGCTTTCTATGCCATTAAAAAATCAATCCAAATAGAAATCCCAATTAGCATTTGGCTCAAAATTTTTAAATCAGTAATTGAACCAATTGCACTCTATGGCAGTGAGGTGCGGGAACCGCTAACACAACAAGAATTTGCAAAATGGGACAAACAGCCAATTGAGATCCTGCATGCAGAATTCTGTAAAAGTATCCTCCGGACTCAAAGGAAAACCGTAAACAATGCATGCAGGGCAGAACTAGGCCAATATCCATTAATAATCACTATCCAACAAAGAGCCACCAAATTTTGGAAACACCTAAAAATGAGCAACCCCCACTGCTATCATTACGAAGCCCTGAAATGCCAAGAGAGGACCATAAAGAAGAATACCCTCAGTCAACTAGTCCTGGGACTCAGTGAAGTAACTACTAACACTACTAACAATAACCAGCCCCAGGACAGTGACAGCGTAACACAAAGAATTTGACCCAACACAATCGTCGCTAAGCAAAAGGAAAAATATCTGTCATATTTGGCAGAAACAACAAAAACCCAAAACAAACTCAATTGCTACTTGGCCCTAAACAGACAATACAACATGGCTGATTACCTGACCATGGTAAAGGATAGCAAACTGAGAAAAACCTTGACAATGTACAGACTTAGTGAACATAGCCTGGCGATCGAAAAAGGTAGACACAGGCAGACCCGGCTACCAAGAGAGGACAGGATATGCTCTCACTGCAGTCAGGGAGTGGTGGAGACAGAGATGCACTTCCTCACAGCTTATAGAAAATATCAGGGCATAAGGGAGAATTTCTACCCAAAATTCACAAAAATATGCCCGGAATTCAGAAATTTGAATGACGACCAAAAACTCCCATACCTACTAGGGGAAGAGAGAAATTGTGTAACCTTAGCGGCACACTATGTTACAGCTTGTCATAAACAGAGGGACAACCACTAAATATAAGAAAAGAGTATATACAAATTATATGAATGTATATTTATACACTCAGGGATATATCTGTTTATACACTGTATGGATAGATCTGTATTTTTGTGTCCAACCATGAATGTTTTTCGATGCTTTGGCAACATAAGATGTACCTTGTCATGCCAATAAAGCGATTTGAATTGAATTGAATTGAATTGAGTGGTGTGGGGTATATCAGTGTTACAGTGAGGGGTGTGGGGTATATCAGTGATTTTCAGTGAGGGGTGTGGGGTATATCAGTGTTACAGTGAGGGGTGTGAGGTATATCAGTGTTACAGTGAGGGGTGTGGAGCATATCAGTGTTTCAGTGAGGGGTGTGGGGTATATCAGTGATTTACAGTGAGGGGTGTGGGATATATCAGTGTTACAGTGAGGGGTGTGGGGTATATCAGTGTTACAGTGAGGGGTGTGGGCTGTTAGAGAGTGTTACAGTGAGGGGTGTGGGGTATATCAATGTTACAGTGAGGGATGTGGGACATATCAGTGTTACAGTGAGGGGTGTGGGGTATATGAGAGTGTTACAGTGAGGGGTGTGGGGTATATCAGAGTGATACAGTGAGGGTGTGGGTTATATCAGAGTGATACAGTGAGAGGTGTGGTCTATATCAGAGTGTTACAGTGAGGGGTGTGGGGTATATCAGTGTTACAGTGAGGGGTGTGGTGTATATCAGAGTGTTACAGTGAGGGGTGTGGGTATATCAGAGTGTTGCAATGAGGATGTGGCGTAAATCAGAGTGTTACAGTAAGGAGTGCGGGGTATATATGTGTTACAGTGAAGCGTGTGGGGTGTATCAGAGTGATACAGTGAGGGGTGTGGGGTATATCAGAGTGATACAGTGAGGGGTGTGGGTTATATCAGAGTGTTACAGTGAGGGGTGTGGGGTATATCAGTCATTTACAGTGAGGGGTGTGGGGTATATCAGAGTGTTACAGTGAGGGGTGTGGGGTATATATGTGTTACAGTGAAGGGTGTGGGGTGTATCAGAGTGATACAGTGAGGGGTGTGGGTTATATCAGAGTGTTACAGTGAGGGGTGTGGGGTATATCAGTGATTTACAGTGAGGGGTGTGAGGTATATCAGTGTTACAGTGAGGGGTGTGGAGTATATCAGTGTTAAAATGAGGGGTGTGGGGTATATCAGTGTTACAGTGAGCGGTGTGGGCTGTTACAGTGTGTTACAGTGAGGGGTGTGGGGTATATCAGAGTGTTACAATGAGTGGTGTGGGGTATATCAGTGTTACAGTGATGGGTGTGGGCTGTTACAGAGTGTTGCAGTGAGGATGTGGGGTATATCAGAGTGTTACAGTAAGGGGTGTGGCGTATATCAGTGTTACAGTGAGGGACGTGGGGTATATCAGTGTTACAGTGGGGTGTGTGGGGTATATCAGAGTGTTGCAGTGAGGATGTGGGGTATATCAGAGTTTTACAGTGAGGAGTGTGGGGTATATATGTGTTACAGTGAGGGGTGTGGGGTGTATCAGAGTGATACAATGAGGGGTGTGGGGTATATCAGAGCGTTATAGTGACTGGTGTGGGATATATCCGATTGTTACAGTGAGGGGTGTGGGGTATATCAGTGATTTGCAGTGAGGGGTGTTGGGTATATCAGTGTTACAGTGAGGGGTGTGGGACATATCAGTGTTACAGTGAGGGGTGTGGGGTATATCAGAGTGTTACAGTGAGGGGTGTGGGGTAAATCAGAGTGATACAGTGAGGGTGTGGGTTATATCAGAGTGATACAGTGAGAGGTGTGGCGTATATCAGAGTGTTACAGTAAGGAGTGTGGGGTATAGATGTGTTACAGTGAAGGGTGTGGGGTGTATCAGAGTGATACAGTGAGGGGTGTGGGGTATATCAGAGTGATACAGTGAGGGGTGTGGGTTATATCAGTGTGTTACAGTGAGGGGTGTGGGGTATATCAGTGATTTACAGTGAGGGGTGTGGGGTATATCAGCATGTTACAGTGAGGGGTGTGGGGTATATCTGTGATTTACAGTGAGGGGTGTGAGGTATATCAGTGTTACAGTGAGGGGTGTGGGGTATATCAGAGTGTTACAATGAGTGGTGTGGGCTATATCAGTGTTACAGTGAGGGGTGTGGGCTGTTACAGAGTGTTACAGTGAGGAGTGTGGGGTATATATGTGTTACAGTGAAGGGTGTGGGGTGTATCAGAGTGATACAGAGAGGGGTGTGGGGTATATCAATGTTACAGTGAGGGGTGTGGGACATATCAGTGTTACAGTGAGGGGTGTGGGGTATATGAGAGTGTTACAGTGAGGGGTGTGGGGTATATGAGAGTGTTACAGTGAGGGGTGTGGGGTATATGAGAGTGTTACAGTGAGGGGTGTGGGGTATATCAGTGTTACAGTGAAGGGTGTGGGGTATGTCAGAGAGTTAGAAACATCGAAAAATAGGAGCAGGATTAAGCTATTCAGACCTTCGAGCCTGCTCCGCCATTCAATATGATCATGGCTGATCCTCTATCTCAATACCATATTCCCGCTCTCTCCCCATACCCCTTGATGCCTTTTGTGTCTAGAATATCTATCTCCTTCTTAACTATATTCAGTGACTTGGCCTCCGCAGCCTTCTGTGGTAGAGTTTTGGTCTCCTTCCCAAGAAAGGATATACTTGCCATAGAGCGAGTGCAGCGAAGGTTCACCAGACTGATTCCTGTGATGGCAGGACTGCCGTATGAGGAGAGATTGGCCTGTATTCACGAGAGTTTAGAAGAATGAGAGGGGATCTCATTGAAACGTATAAAATTCTGACAGAGCTAGACAGAATGGATGCAGGGAGGATGTTTCCCCTGGCTGGGGGGTCTAGAACGAGGGGTCAGTCTCAGGATACCGGGTAGGATATTTAGGACTGAGATGAGGAGAAATTTCTTCACTCAGAGGGTGGTGAACCTGTGGCATTCTCTACCACAGAAAGCTGCGGAGGCCAAGAAGACTGATATACCCCTCACTGTAGCACTCTCTGATATACCCCGCACCCCTCACTGTAACACTCTCTGATATACCCCGCACCCCTCACTGTAACACTCTCTGATATATCCCGCACCCCTCACTGTAACGCTCTCTGATATACCCCGCACCCCTCACTGTAACACTCTCTGATATACCCCACACCCCTCACTGTAACACTCTCTGATATACCCCGCACCCCTCACTGAAACACTCTTTGATATATCCCGCACCCCTCACTGTAACACTCTCTGATATAACCCACACCCCTCAGTGTAACACTCTCTGATATACCCCGCGCCCCTCACTGTAACACTCTCTGATATACCCCACACTCCTCGCTGTAACACCCTCTGATATACCCCACACCCCTCACTGTAACACTCTCTGATGTACCCCGCACCCTTCACTGTAACACTCTCTGATATACCCTACACCCCTCACTGTATCACTCTCTGATATACCCCACACCCCTCACTGTAACACTCTCTGATATACCCCACACCCCTCACTGTAACATTCTGAAATACCCCACACCCCTCACTGTAACACTCTCTGATATACCCCACACTCCTCACTGTAACACTCTCTGATATACCCTGCACCCCTCATGTAACACCCTCTGATATACCCCACACCCCTCACTGTAACACTCTTTGATATACCCCACACCCCTCACTGTAACACTCTCTGATATACCCCACACCCCTCACTGTAACACTCTCTGATATACCCCACACTCCTCACTGTAACACTCTCTGATATACCCCACACCCCTCACTGTAACACTCTCTGATATACCCCACACCCCTCACTGTAACATTCTGATATACCCCACACCCCTCACTGTAACACTCTCTGATATACCCCACACCCCTCACTGTAACACTCTCTGATATACCCCACACCCATCACTGTAACATTCTGATATACCCCACACCCCTCACTGTAACACTCTCTGATATATCCCACACCCCTCATGTAACGCCCTCTGATATACCCCACACCCCTCACTGTAACACTCTCTGATAATCCCCACACCCCTCACTGTAACACTCTCTGACATACCCCACACCCCTCACTGTAACACTCTCTGATATACCCCACACCCATCACTGTAACATTCTGATATACCCCACACCCCTCACTGTACAATACAATACAATACAAATCGCTTTATTGGCATGATAAGGTACATCTTATGTTGCCAAAGCATCAAAATACATTTATGGTTGAACACATAAACGCGGTTCCATTCATACAGTGTATAAACAGGTATATAGTGAGTTTATAAATATACATTCGCCTTGTTTATATATGCTCTTGTCTTAGTTTACTGGTTGTCCCTCTGTTCATGGCAAGCTGTAACATAGTGTGCCGCCAGTGTTACACAGCTTCTCTCCTCCCCCAGTAGGAATGGGAGTTTTTGGTTGTCAGTCAGATTTCTGAATTCAGGGCATATTTGTGAGAATTTTTGGTAGAAATTCTCTCTGATGCCCTGATATTTTCCACAGGCTGTGAGGAAGTGCATCTCTGTCTCAACTACTCCCTGACTGCAGTGAGAGCATATCCTGTCTTCTCTTGGCAGCCTGGTCTGCCTGTGTCTGCCTTTTTCGATCGCTAGGCTATGTTCGCTAAGTCTGTACCTTGTCAAGGTTCTTCTCAGTTTGTTATCCTTTACCATGGTCAGGTAATCAGCTATGTTGTATTGTCTGTTTAGGGCCAAGTAGCAATTGAGTTTGCTTTGGGTTTTTGTTGTTTCTGCCCAATATGACAGATATTTTTCCTTTTGCTTAGCGACGATTGTGTTGGGTCGAATTCTTTGTGTTACCCTGTCACTGTCCTGGGACTGGTTAGATACATAGAAGATAGGAGCAGGAGTAGGCCATTCGGCCCTTCGTGCCTGCTCCGCCATTCAATGAGATCATGGCTGATCCTTTAATTCAGTATCCCGTCCCCGCCTTCTCTCCGTAACCCTTAACCCCTTTTGCCCGTAGAAATATATCTAATTCCCTCTTAAATATATTTAATGAGCTGGCGTACACTGCCCTCTGTGGCAATGAGTTCCACAGGTTCACCACTCTCTGAGTGAAGAAATTCCCCCTCATCTCTGTCCTAAATGGTTTAGCCCTTATCCTTAAATTATGTCCTCTAGTTCTGTTCTCACCCGCCAAGGGAAACATTCCTTCTGCATCCAGTCTGTCTAGACCTGTCAGAATTTTATACACTTCTATGAGGTCCCCTCTCAATCTTCTAAACTCCAGTGTGTACATCCCTAAACTACATAGTCTCTCCTCATAGGTCATTCCCGCCATTCCTGGTATCAGCCTGGTGAATCGCCGCTGCACCCCCTCCATGGCAAGAACATCCTTCCTCAGATGAGGCGACCAAAACTGTACACAGTACTCGAGGTGTGGTCTCACCAGTGCCCTGTACAGCTGCAGCAAGGTATCCCTGTTCCTGTATTCTAACCCTTTTGCTATGAAGGCCAGCATACCGTTTGCCTTCTTGACCGCCTGTTGCACCTGCATGCTCGCCTTCAGTGACTGGTGTACAAGA
Source organism: Somniosus microcephalus (assembly GCF_052327205.1). Taxonomy (NCBI): domain Eukaryota; kingdom Metazoa; phylum Chordata; class Chondrichthyes; order Squaliformes; family Somniosidae; genus Somniosus; species Somniosus microcephalus. The sequence continues at coordinate 10,764,515 of NC_140998.1, read as the reverse complement.
ACACCCAGGTCTCTCTGTACTTCCCCCTCTCCCAATCTATTGCCATTTAAATAATAATTTGCCCTCCCGTTCCTGCACCCAAGGTGGATAACTTCGCACTTGTCCACATTATAGTGCATCTGCCATTTATCCGCCCAATCGCCCAGTCTGTCCAAATCGCTCTGGAGCTTCCTGGTCTCTTCCTCTGAGCCCACCCCCCCTCCTAGTTTAGTGTCGTCTGCAAATTTGGAAATGCTGCATCCGACTCCCTGATCCAGGTCATTAATGTAAATTGTGAACAGCTGGGGGCCCAGGACAGATCCCTGTGGTACCCCACTTGTTACTGCCTGCCATTCAGAAAATGAGCCGTTTATTCCAACTCTCTGTTTTCTATCTGACAGCCAGTTCCCTATCCACGCCAATACTTTCCCCTTTATCCCATGAGCCTCAATTTTCCATGCTAATCTTTTATGTGGGACCTTATCGAAGGCCTTTTGGAAGTCCAGGTACACCACATCTACTGGCTCTCCCCCATCTATTCTACCAGTTACTCCCTCAAAAAATTCCAATAGATTAGTCAAGCACGATTTACCCTTTGTAAATCCATGTTGACTCTGTCCTATCCTGTCCCCATTTGCTAAGTGCTCCGCTATTTCATCCTTAATGATGGACTCCAGCATTTTGCCCACAACTGATGTAAGGCTTACAGGTCTGTAATTACCTGCTTTTTCCCTACCCCCCTTTTTGAATAGTGGGGTAACGTTAGCTACCCTCCAATCCATCGGCACTGTTCCCGAGTCTAATGAATTCTGAAAAATCATCCTTAGTGCATCCGCTATCTCTAGGGCCACCTCCTTCAGTACCCTAGGATGCATGTTATCAGGCCCTGGGGATTTGTCCACCTTCAATCCCTTTAGCTTCCTTAACACCATATCCTTAGAGATATTGATTTGCGTCAGTTCCTCCTTTGCCAATGTCCCTATTTTTCCCGATATCCCAGGGAGGTTTTTTGTGTCTTCCTTCGTAAAGACTGACCCAAAGTATGCATTTAGTTGATCTGCCATTTCCTTATTTCCCATTATATATTCCCCCGTATCTGACTGCAATGGACCAACTTTGGTTTTCACCAGTCTTTTCCTTTTGATATACTTATAAAAGCTTTTGGAGTTAGTTTTTATATTTTCCGCCAGCTTGTTTTCGTAAGCTATTTTGCCCCTCTTGATTATGCCCTTTGCCCTCCTTTGCTCTATCTTAAACTGTTCCCAATCTTCCGCTCTGGCGCTTTTTTTGGCTATTTTATACGCCCTATCTTTGGATTTTATGCTGTCTCTAATTTCCCCTGTTATCCACGGTTGAGTCACCTTTTTAGATTTCCTTTTATGCCAGATTGGTATAAACAATTTTTGCAATTTTGTCATTCTATCTTTAAATGTTTGCCATTGTTTATCTACCTCCAGTCCTCCCAGGAACGTTGTCCACTCAGACCTACTCAGTTCCCGTCTCATGGCATCATAATTCCCCTTGTTTAAATTCAGGACCTTAGTCTCTGAGTCAATTTCTTCGCTCTCCATTTCGAGTGAGAAATCGATCATGTTATGATCGCTCTGACCCAAGGGTCCCCGTACAACAAGATTACTGATTAGTCCCTTCTCATTGCACAGTACCCAGTCCAATATAGCCTGTTCCCGAGTTGGTTCCTCGACATATTGATCCAGATAACCATCCCTTAAACACTCAAGGAATTCCTCCTCCTCATTATTTTTACTGATTAGGCTAGTCCAATCTATATGTAAGTTAAAGTCACCTATGATGACAGCTGTGCTCTTATTGCACGCTTCTCTAATTTCCCTCGTGATGCCCTCCCTAACCTCTATTTTACTATTTGGAGGCCTATATACCACTCCTATTAATGTTTTTCGCCCCTCGCTATTTCTTAGCTCCACCCATATAGATTCTGTATTAACTGAGTTAATATCCTTCCTTTCAATTGCATTTATCCCCTTTTTTACTAGCAATGCTACCCCTCCTCCCTTTCTTTTTTGTCGATCCTTCCTAAATACTGAATACCCCTGTATGTTAAGCTCCCAGCCCTGCTCACCCTGCAACCATGTTTCCGTAATCCCAATTAGATCATAATTATTAACCTCTATTTCCACAGCTAATTCATCTACCTTGTTCCTGATGCTTCTCGCATTAAGGTATAAAACCCTCAGGCTTTTTTTATGCTCACATTTTTTATGAATTAGTTTGGCCCTTTGTTTTTTGTTCCTCACCCTTTTACCATTTATTTCTGTCTGCCTTTCACTTTCCTCTATTTCACTACATAGGTTTCTAGCCCCCTGCCATACTAGTTTAAATGCTCCCGAACTGCTTTATCAAAAATTACCCCGAGAACATCAGTTCCATCTCTGCACAGGTGTAGACCGTCCCTTTTGTATAGGTCACACCTACCACAAAACTGGTTCCAATGCCTCAAAAATTTAAAACCCTCCCTCTTACACCACTGCTCAAGCCACGTATTTAGCCTAACTATCCTGTTCTCTGTACTCTTACTAGCACGTGGCACTGGTAGTAATCCAGAGATTACTACCTTCGAGGTCCTACTTTTTAGCTTGGCTCCTAACTCCCTAAATTCTACTTGTAGGACCTCTTCCCTTTTTTTAGCTACGTCGTTGGTACCAACATGTATCACGACAACTGGCTGTTCCCCCTCCCCCTCCAGAATGTTCTGCACCCGCGCCGAGACATCCTTGACCCTTGCACCAGGGAGGCAACATACCATCCTGGAGTCTCGGTCGCGACCACAGAAACCCCTATCTATTCCCCTTACAATCGAATCCCCTATTACTATAGCCCTGCCACTCTTTTTCCCTCCCTTCTTTGCAACAGAGCCAGTCATGGTGCCATGAGCCTGGCTGCTGGTGCCTTCCCCCGATGTGTCACCCCCCCCGACAACAGTACCTAAGGCGGTGAACCTGTTGCTAAGGGAGACAACCCCAGGGGATTTCTGCACTACCTTCCTGCCCTTGCTCTGCCTTTTGGTCACCCATGTACTGTCTACGCTGGCCTTAACCTGCGGTGTGACCAACTCACTAAATGTGCTATCCACACCCCTCTCAGAATCGTGGATGCTCCAAAGTGAGTCCATCTGCAGCTCAAGGGCCGTCATGCGGTCCCACATGAGCTGCAGCTGGACACACTTCCCGCACACATAGTCGTCAGGGACACAGGAAGCGTCCCTGATTTCCCACATGTTACAGGAGGAGCATGACACAGGTCCGAGCTCTACTGCCATGACTTAACCCTTATATTACTTTTTAATTTTCTAGTTTTAGTTTATTTATCGACTTTTGTTTTCCCGAAGCTTACTTAGACCAATGTATACTGTACTCCTCTTATTCCTTTTTAAACTAACCAAATCCCACTAGTTTTGGTTTTACTTTCTAGGAAGGTTTGAGGAAAGTACTTACCAGTTTGTCTTACCTCCCTGGTCTTTCGCTGACTTCCCGGTCTTGTGTCCCCTTGGTCCTACGCCGACTTCCCGCTCCTCCCGGTTCCTGCCCTGCTGAAAAGAAACTGAGACCAAAAAATTTGTGACCTCTGTTTTTAGACAGCTGCTAAAAGACTACTAGGTTAGAGGAGGAGGGCGGGTGGGGGTTCCTACTCTGTACGAACTCGGGTTTAAGCCACCACCCTCCTTAAATACCTTTCACCTGGGTGCTTCCCACCAGGTCCGCTTCTGAAAAAAAAGCTCAAGAGCTTTACTTCCGCCTCAGCTGTTTTTTAAATGGCCCCGAGTCTCGCCGACTGCTGCCTCTCCGCTCCGCTCCTCGGGCTGCCTCGGCTGTACTGGGCCTACCACGCCTCGGGCTCCCCTTTTATATCGCTGCTGCCTCTCCGCTCCGCTCCCGTATTGAAAAAAGAGAAATACTCACCAACCAATCACCTACCTGCTCCTTGGTGACGTCACACACTGATTATTTTTTACCTCTCTCCCCGCTGCTGAGTTGGTGTGCCTCGCTGCTCTCCGGGTTTTATACCGGGCTCCGACTCACTGCTCCCGCTGGTCCCGACTGGTCTCGGGCCTCGCTGCTCTCCGGGTTTTATACCGGGCTCCGACTCACTGCTCCCGCTGGTCCCGACTGGTCTCGGGCCTCGCTGCTCTCCGGGTTTTATACCGGGCTCCGACTCACTGCTCCCGCTGGTCCCGACTGGTCTCGGGCCTCGCTGCTCTCCGGGTTTTATACCGGGCTCCGACTCACTGCTCCCGCTGGTCCCGACTGGTCTCGGGCCTCGCTGCTCTCCGGGTTTTATACCGGGCTCCGACTCACTGCTCCCGCTGGTCCCGACTGGTCTCGGGCCTCGCTGCTCTCCGGGTTTTATACCGGGCTCCGACTCACTGCTCCCGCTGGTCCCGACTGGTCTTGGGCCTCGCTGCTCTCCGGGTTTTATACCGGGCTCCGACTCACTGCTCCCGCTGGTCCCGACTGGTCTCGGGCCTCGCTGCTCTCCGGGTTTTATACCGGGCTCCGACTCACTGCTCCCGCTGGTCCCGACTGGTCTCGGGCCTCGCTGCTCTCCGGGTTTTATACCGGGCTCCGACTCACTGCTCCCACTGGTCCCGACTGGTCTCGGGCCTCGCTGCTCTCCGGGTTTTATACCGGGCTCCGACTCACTGCTCCCGCTGGTCCCGACTGGTCTCGGGCCTCGCTGCTCTCCGGGTTTTATACCGGGCTCCGACTCACTGCTCCCGCTGGTCCCGACTGGTCTCGGGCCTCGCTGCTCTCCGGGTTTTATACCGGGCTCCGACTCACTGCTCCCGCTGGTCCCGACTGGTCTCGGGCCTCGCTGCTCTCCGGGTTTTATACCGGGCTCCGACTCACTGCTCCCGCTGGTCCCGACTGGTCTCGGGCCTCGCTGCTCTCCGGGTTTTATACCGGGCTCCGACTCACTGCTCCCGCTGGTCCCGACTGGTCTCGGGCCTCGCTGCTCTCCGGGTTTTATACCGGGCTCCGACTCACTGCTCCCGCTGGTCCCGACTGGTCTCGGGCCTCGCTGCTCTCCGGGTTTTATACCGGGCTCCGACTCACTGCTCCCGCTGGTCCCGACTGGTCTCGGGCCTCGCTGCTCTCCGGGTTTTATACCGGGCTCCGACTCACTGCTCCCGCTGGTCCCGACTGGTCTCGGGCCTCGCTGCTCTCCGGGTTTTATACCGGGCTCCGACTCACTGCTCCCGCTGGTCCCGACTGGTCTCGGGCCTCGCTGCTCTCCGGGTTTTATACCGGGCTCCGACTCACTGCTCCCGCTGGTCCCGACTGGTCTCGGGCCTCGCTGCTCTCCGGGTTTTATACCGGGCTCCGACTCACTGCTCCCGCTGGTCCCGACTGGTCTCGGGCCTCGCTGCTCTCCGGGTTTTATACCGGGCTCCGACTCACTGCTCCCGCTGGTCCCGACTGGTCTCGGGCCTCGCTGCTCTCCGGGTTTTATACCGGGCTCCGACTCACTGCTCCCGCTGGTCCCGACTGGTCTCGGGCCTCGCTGCTCTCCGGGTTTTATACCGGGCTCCGACTCACTGCTCCCGCTGGTCCCGACTGGTCTCGGGCCTCGCTGCTCTCCGGGTTTTATACCGGGCTCCGACTCACTGCTCCCGCTGGTCCCGACTGGTCTCGGGCCTCGCTGCTCTCCGGGTTTTATACCGGGCTCCGACTCACTGCTCCCGCTGGTCCCGACTGGTCTCGGGCCTCGCTGCTCTCCGGGTTTTATACCGGGCTCCGACTCACTGCTCCCGCTGGTCCCGACTGGTCTCGGGCCTCGCTGCTCTCCGGGTTTTATACCGGGCTCCGACTCACTGCTCCCGCTGGTCCCGACTCCAGCAGATCCTGGTTCTGCTGTAGACCCTCTTTAGTAGGTGACAGCAGAACCAGGTCGTCTGCATAGAGGAGGAATTTAACCTTGGATTCATATAGGGTGAGGCCGGGTGCTGTAGATTGTTCAAGTAGTTTTGCCAATCCATTTATGTAAATATTAAAGAGTGTCGGTGAGATTGGCGAGCCCTGCGTCACCCCCCGCCCCTGTGGGAAGTATTTTGTTTGTTTGTCTCCAATTTTAACTGCACATTTATTGTTTGTATACATTGATTTAATGACATCATATGTTTTCCCTCCTACCCCACTTTCGATAAGTTTCAGGAATAAACCGTCATGCCAGATGGAGTCGAAAGCCTTCTGGAAATCTACAAAGCATGCGTAGATTTTGCTTTTGTTATGGTGAACGTGTTTGTCAATTAGGGTCTGTAGGGTGAAGATATGATCGGATGTTCTATAGTTTGGCAGGAATCCAATTTGGCTTTTACTCAAGACATTGTGCTCCTCAAGGAAGTTTATAAGTCTTTTGTTTATGATGCTACAGAATACCTTCCCCAGGTTACTGTTTACACAGATGCCTCGATAGTTGTTTGGGTCGATTTTGTCCCCACTTTTGTATATGGGTGTTATGAGTCCTTTGTTCCAGATGTCAGGGAAATAACCGACACTCAGAACCAAGTTGAAGAGTTTTAGGATAGCCAGTTTCAGTTTGTCGTCTGCGTGTTTAATCATCTCGTTTAGTATGCCGTCTGTCCCGCAAGCTTTTCCTGGTCGCAGGTCCTTGAGTTTTTCAAGAAGTTCTTTTTCTGTTATTATGGCGTCTAGCGGGTTTTGGTTATCTTTTGTTATCTTTGGTTATCACTGTAACACTCTCTGATATATCCCACACCCCTCATGTAACGCCCTCTGATATACCCCACACCCCTCACTGTAACACTCTCTGATATACCCCACACCCCTCACTGTAACACTCTCTGATATACCCCACACCCATCACTGTAACATTCTGATATACCCCACACCCCTCACTGTAACACTCACTGATATATCCCACACCCCTCATGTAACACCCTCTGATATTCCCCACACCCCTCACTGTAACAATCTCTGATATACCCCACACCCCTCACTGTAACACTCTCTGATATACCCCACACCCCTCACTGTAACATTCTGATATACCCCACACCCCTCACTGTAACACTCTCTGATATACCCTGCACCCCTCATGTAACACTCTCTGATATACCCTGCACCCTTCACTGTAACACTCTGATTTACCCCACACCCCTCACTGTAGCACTCTCTGATATACCCCACACCCCTCACTGTAACACTCTGATATACCCCACACCCCTCACTGTAACACTCTCTGATATACCCCGCACCCTTCACTGTAACACTCTGATATACCCCACACCCCTAACTGTAACACTCTCTGATATACCCCGCACCCTTCACTGTAACACTCTCTGATATACCCTACACCCCTCACTGTAACACTCTCTGATATACCCCACACCCCTCACTGTAACATTCTGATATACCCCACACCCCTCACTGTAACACTCTGATATACCCCACACCCCTCACTGTAACACTCTGATATACCCCACACCCCTCCCTGTAACACTCTGATATACCCCACACCCCTAACTGTAACACTCTGATATACCCCACACCCCTCACTGTAACACTCTGATATACCCCACACCCCTCACTGTAACACTCTGATATACCCCGCACCCTTCACTGTAACACTCTGATATACCCCACACCCCTCACTGTAACATTCTGATACACCCCACACCCCTCATTGTAACACTCTCTGATATACCCCACACCCCTTCACTGTAACACTCTGATATACCCCACACCCCTCACTGTAACACTCTCTGATATACCCCACACCCCTCACTGTAACACTCTCTGATATACCCCACACCCCTCACTGTAACACTCTCTGATATACCCCACACCCCTCACTGTAACACTCTCTGATATACCCCACACCCCTCATTGTAACACTCTCTGATATACCCCACACCCCTTCACTGTAACACTCTGATATACCCCACACCCCTCACTGTAACACTCTCTGATATACCCCACACCCCTCACTGTAACACTCTCTGATATACCCCACACCCCTTCACTGTAACACTCTGATATACCACAATCACACTTGTTGTGATTGTACCGATTCACTGTCACACACCGGACTCTAACACCCGGATGCTCTTTTTCCAATGTAACAGGCTCCAGTGCTGACACAGTGACCCCCACGTGATTGTCATGACCCGGAATCCTTGGAGCCTGTCTGCTGTCAGTTCAGCGGCCATGCCAGTTTACAATCAGTCCCCCTGCCTGCGGCCTGGCGTCTGTGCAATGCGCTCCCGCTCACCAGTGGATTATCCGACTGTTGTCTCTGGTAGCAGCCCTGTGCGGTCTGCACAGACGCTAGTGGTTCCTTGTACTGTTGCACTTTCAGACTCTGATTATGCAAATCACAGAATCTGCCATCCTTGCTCTCCATTCAAATCAACAGCAAGCTCGGAGCGTTGGATTAACATCAAATGGGGAAGTTCCTTTCACTGTTCCTCTTAATCCCCAGGAGATAAACACAGCATTAAAACCTAAGTAAAGGGCTTCTGAGACTGGCTTTCATTCTCAGGAAAATTCATCCCACAACACTTCATTTCAGGATTTTATACCGATTCTTTAATTTCAATTTACACCCTTCACTTTCGATGGCACTGAATTCAGCCCATCACTAACTCTCCCATCAAAGACCCTCCCTCTGGTACACTAACCTATCGAAGCCCCTCCCTCTGTTACACTAACCCATCGAGCCCCTCCCTCTGTTACACTAATCCATCGAAGCCCCTCCCTCTGGTACACTAACCCATCGAAGCCCCTCCCTCTGGTTCACTAACCCATCGAAGCCCCTCCCTCTGGTACACTAGTTCTCCCATCGAAGCCCCTCCCTCTGCTATACTAATCCATCGAAGCCCCTCCCTCTGGTACACTAACCCATCGAAGCCCCTCCCTCTGGTACACTAACCCATCGAAGCCCCTACCTCTGGTTCACTAACCCATCGAAGCCCCTCCCTCTGGTACACTAACTCTCCCATCGAAGCCCCTCCCTCTGGTACACTCTCCCATCGAAGCCCCTCCCTCTGGTACACTCTCCCATCGAAGCCCCTCCTGTTGAATCCGTGAATCTTAAAGTATGGTGTTTTCCAATAACTAGACGGAGGCTGTAAATTAACAATCAACAGGTGTTTACTGGAGGAGGGTAGTCTAAAGACTAACGGTACAGATGCCTGCTCAAGGCTTATATACAGGGGTGGTCACTGCCGGTACTACAGTATACAGGAGCTGTAAAAGTAGTTCTCTCTTAAAGGTACATACACTACAATTCCTCCCCTTTTAGATTAACAGTACCCATAACATTCAAATAACAGTTAACACTTTAACATGCACATTTAACTGAAATAGTCCATTTATAGATTCAGTCTTTGGGGCGGCTTCCTGATCCTTTCTGGATAGTGCCTTTCTGGAGTGTCTTGTTCTAGGTGCGGAGGCAATTCTGGCCCCCTTTCGTCGGTTAGTTCATCAGTTTCCGCTGCTACTGTTTCTGGGGTAGATGCTACTGGTATGTCGGGTTCATCCCCAGATACGCGAGACATGGGGTTGACTCGTTCCTGTGACGCTAGGATCTGGTCGATGTGGTGTCTCACAATGTTCTCCCCGACATCCACTGTGTACATTAGTGGCCCCTGCCGTGTGCATATCGTTGCCATTTCTCTGTTCGGCAGTCACGGGCCAAGGCTGGTTGTCCTACATTGAAGCTCCTTGTCGGCTTCTCATTGATATGCTGGAATTGCTTATCCTCAACATTTCTTCGCACATTTGGTCTGAGCAAATCCAGACGAGATCTCAACCTTCGGTTAAAGAACATCATGGCCGGGGTCTGGTTGGTAACTGCATGTGTCGCATTTCTGTAGGCTAACAGGAAATTGTCCACCTTATGCTGTAGTGGAATGTCATCATCGCACATGGCCCTTACTGCCTTTTTAAAGGTTTGTACGAACCTCTCAGCCAATCCATTTGTGGCTGGATGATACGGGGCGGATGTGTAATGCCTTATCCCATTCCTTCTCATAAATTTCCGAAACTCTTCGGACACAAACTGTGGTCCGTTATCAGAGCAAATCTGCTCTGGCAAGCCGTTCCTGGCAAATATGGTCCGTAGGACTGCAATCATTTTCTCTGTAGTGGTGGAGGACATTTTGATCACCTCAGGCCATTTTGAGTGCGCATCCACTGCTATTAAGACCATTGAGTCCATGAATGGACAAGCAAAATCAATATGCACCCGTTGCCATGGTGAGGAGGGCCACTCCCATGGGTGTAGAGGGGCATGTGGTGGTGCATTTTGGACCTTCTGGCATCCTGAGCAGCTCTTTGTTAGGTCCTCGATTTGTTGATCGATCCCCGGCCACCACACATAAGCCCTAGCAAGGCTTTTCATTTTCACCCCTCCCAGATGGCCTTCGTGAAGCTCATTGAGCACTCTCTCCCTTAACTTGGGCGGAATTACCACTCGGGATCCACACATCACTGTCCCCTGGCATACTGACAGCTGTTCTCTTCTGGATGAGAATGCTGGCAACAGTGAGTCGCCATGTGTTGGCCATCCCTTCACTGTCAAATCATATACCCGAGACAGTGTCGGATCATTTCGTGTCTCCTTCTCTATATCCGCGTTAGTTACTGGCAAGCGTTCAATTATCGACGAATAAAATATTTCGATAGGGTCCACTGCTGGTGCTTCCTCCGCAGTAGGCAGTGGCAGGCGTGATAGCCCATCAGTGTTTCCATGCTGTTTCGTGCCCTTATACTCTATTTCATATTGGTTCGCCCCTAGAAACAGGGACCATCTTTGTAGCCGTTGTGCAGTCATCACCGGAACGCCCTTCTTTGGATTAAAGATGGAGACAAGTGGTTGGTGGTCAGTCAGCAAGGTGAACTTCTGCCCATGCAGATAGTGGTTGAATTTTTTTACTCCCCATACTAGGCTGAGGGCCTCCCTGTCAATCAGGGCTTAGTTGCGCTCGGCCGAGGTTAGTGACCGAGACGCAAAGGCTACTGGCCTCTCCAACCCGTCTGGGAATTTGTGCGATAGCACCGCTCCAATACCATAGGGTGATGCATCACACGCCAACCGAATTGGTAGTGCTGGGTTCAATTCTTTGCACTTCTGGAAAGCTCATTTACATTCGTCATTCCACTTGCATGGTACCCCCGTTTGCAGTAGTGTGTTCAGTGGGTGTAATACTGTAGACAAATTTGGTGAGAACTTATGGTAGTAGTTCACCAGCCCAAGGAACGACCTCAGTTGTGACACATTTTCCGGTGCTGGAGCCTTGACTACTGCCTCAATCTTTTCGGGGACTTATGTAACCCCTCTTCATCTATGACGTGGCCACAATACGAGATCTGCTTCTGGAAAAACTCGCACTTGTGGCGATTAGCTCGTAGCCCATATTCCTTTAATCTAGTGAGCACCTTCTCCAGGTTGGCGAGGTGATCACTGTCATTTTTGCCCGTGACCAGGATGTTGTCCAAATAACACTGGGTCCCTGGAATCCCTTGCAGGACTTGATCCATTGCCCTTTGCCAAATAGCCGGAGCTGATGCTACCCCGAACACCAGCCGGTTGTATTCACTGTCACCTTAATATCCCCACAGATGCGGACCTTCTTTGGTTCCCCAGGCGTATTACTCAACGACCTCTTCATTACAGGAACGATGGGTGTAGCCCACTCGCTCCAGTCCACTTTGGACAGTACTCCTGAACGTTCCAAACCTTCCAGCTCTGCTTCGACGGCTGGTCGGATCGCATAAGGCACCGGTCTGGCCTTAAAAAACTTTGGGCTTGCATTTTCCTCTATTTTAATCGTCGCTGTTATGCCTTTTAGTGTTCCGAGTCCCTCCTGGAACACTTCTTGTGTGTCAGTTAGCATTTTTGACAGTCGTCCAGGTGTGATGTCGTCATCCTTTTTGGCCTCAACCTTCAGTGCCTGTATAGAATGCCAATCTAATTGTATCTTCCGGATCCATTCACATCCTAGTAATGGTTGTCCTCCATCTGGCAATACATATAGGTCCATTTTGGGTATTTCCTGGCCTTTGTGTATCACATTCACCCTTATTTTTCCTTTGGGGTAGACTTTTTGACCCGTGTACGTCTTCAAGGCAATCTCTGTAGCTTTCAAGGGTATATGTGAGAATAGCCGCTTGTAGTCCCTTCGGTTTATGACTGTTAGGACTTATCCTGTGTCCAATTCCATTTTCACTTGGACTCCGTCTATCTTGAGCTAGTCTGGTGATAGTCTGGTGATCCTCCATTTTGATTACCTTATGTAGTTTCAGACAACCCAGCTCCTTGCTTCCGGAGTCTGTATCACTTTTCTGTTCATCTGAACTACTGTCCATCACCTTATGTACCTTTTTGTACTTCTCCTGTGGAGATTTCTTGCTGCTGGTTTTCTTCCCTGACCTGCAGACTCTTGCTATGTGTCCTGCTTTTCCACACTGTCTGCACACTTGGTCCTTGAACCAACAATCCTTCTGGTCGTGTGTTGTTCTGCCGCAGCGATAACACTTCCCTGCTCCATATGACATTTCATTGGTGCCATATTCTTGCGGTCTCCGTTGTATCTCTGCAGCGCCCCGTGCGGCTGCTTCGTGTGATACTGCCATGCTGAAAGCCTTGTCCAGCGTAAGATCCTTTTCTGATAGAAGCCGTTTCTGGGTTCCTTCACTTTGAAGCCCACACACAAACTTGTCCCTTAACGCACATTCTCCCTGTGTTTGCGTGGATTTCCTCCGGGTGCTCCGGTTTCCTCCCACAGTCCAAAGATGTGCGGGTTAGGTTGATTGGCTGTGATAAATTGACCCTTAGTGTTAGGGGGATTAAATACGTGGGGTTACAGGGATAGGGTGGGATAGGTGTAGGGGTTACGGGGATCGGGTGGGATATGTGTCGGTGCAGGCTCGATGGGCCGAAATGGCCTCTATCTGTACTGTGGGGTTTCTGTCATTCTGTGAACGTATCTGCTAGTCCCATTCCAAACTGGCCATGTTTCGATAGCTTGCGCAGTTCTGTTAAATACTCAGCATTACTTTCGTCTTTATGCTGGTTCCTTTTGTGGAACTTAAATCTTTCTGCTATCAGCAGCGGTGTGGGGTTTAAGTGGTCCTGTAGGATTTCCACTATGCTTTCGAAATCCTTATCCACTGGCTTCTTTGGGGTTATTAGGTTTCGCAGTAAACCATAAGTTTTGCACCCATGGAATTCAACAAAACCAGTGCTTTCCTAGCATCTGGCACTTCATTCGCCTTGCAGTACACCTCAATGCGTTCCACATATGTCGCCCAATCTTCGACTTCATTGTCGAACGCAGTGACACTGCCACTCTTCGGCATCCCTGGGTGTGGTTAAACTGTCTAAAATGGCGTCTCCCGCGCTCTCCCTTCTTCTCCGCTGGCTCAAAATGGCGTCTCCCGCGCTTTCGTTTCTTCCCGCGCTCGCCCTTCTTCTCCGCTGCAGCTTCTAAAATGGCGTCTCCCGCGCTCTCCCTTCTTCTCCACGGCTCAAATGGCGTCTCCCGCGCTTCCTTTCTTTCCCCGCGGACGCTGCTCAGCCCTTGAGACCTGGCTGCGCTCTGCGCGTTCTCCTGTGCGCCTCTCTCATTGCTGCCGCTCGGTCCTGAACCCCGGCTGTGCTTTACCATCTCTCTCTTTTTGTCTTCCGTCGACGCCGCTCGGTCTTCAACCGCCGGCTGCGCCCTGTGCGCTTCACCCTCACCCTTACCCCGTCGACGCTGCTCTGACTTTTCTGTGCCGTCGGTCGGCTACAGCCGCCGCTGTCCGGGAAGGGTCTGCGCTGTAACTGTTGCCACTCTGTTGCTGGATCGTCGTGGCTGGAGAACCAAGCCCAGCTCTCAACAGCCTCCCCTGCGATGTTCACTCTCTGCCGGATGACTGGGCGGTTGCTCGTGGTCGACGCCCGTGCTTCTGGTCTCGACTTTCTTCCACCGTCCTCCCGGAGCGAATCCTTGAAAGGAAATGCAGAGTTGCAGGTAGATTCGAATCGACCTCGTCGCCACTGTTGAATCCGTGAATCTTAAAGTATGGTGTTTTCCAATAACTAGACGGAGGCTGTAAGTTAACAACCGACAGGTGTTTACTGGAGGAGGGTAGTCTAAAGACTAACAGTACAGATGCCTGCTCAAGGCTTATATACAGATGTGGTCACGGCCGGTACTACAGTATACAGGAGCTGTAAAAGTAGTTCTCTCTTAAAGGCACATACACTACACCTCCCACGAGTACACTAACTCTCCATCGAAGCCCCTCCCTCTGGTACACTAACCCATCGAAGCCCCTCCCTCCAGTACACTAACCCATCGAAGCCCCTCCCTCTGGTACACTAACCCATCGAAGCCCCTCCCTCTGGTACACTAACCCATCGAAGCCCCTGCCTCTGGTACACTAACCCATCGAAGCCCCTCCCTCTGGTACACTCTCCCATCGAAGCCCCTCCCTCTGGTACACTAACCCTCCATCGAAGCCCCTCCCTCTGGTATACTAACTCTCCCATCGAAGCCCCTCCCTCTGGTACACTAACCCATCGAAGCCCCTCCCTCTGGTACATTAACTCTCCATTGAAGCCCCTCTCTCTGGTACACTCACCCATCGAAGCCCCTCCCTCTGGTACACTAACCCATCGAAGCCCCTCCCTCCGGTACACTAACCCATCGAAGCCCCCCCTCTGGTACACTAACCCATCGAAGCCCCTCCCTCTGGTACACTAACCCTCCATCGAAGCCCCTCCCTCTGGTACACTAACCCTCCATCGAAGCTCCTCCCTCTGGGATACTAACTCTCCCATCGAAGCCCCTCCCTCTGGTACACTAAACCATCGAAGCCCCTCCCTCTGGTACATTAACTCTCCATTGAAGCCCCTCTCTCTGGTACACTCACCCATCGAAGCCCCTCCCTCTGGTACACTAACCCATCGAAGCCCCTCCCTCCGGTACACTAACCCATCGAAGCCCCTCCCTCTGGTACACTAACCCATCGAAGCCCATCCCTCTGGTACACTCACCCATCGAAGCCCCTCCCTCTGGTACACTAACCCATCGAAGCCCATCCCTCTGGTACACTCACCCATCGAAGACCCTCCCTCTGGTACACTAACCCATCGAAGCCCCTCCCTCTGGTACACGAACCCTCCATCGAAGCCCCTCCCTCTGGTACACTAACCCATTGAAGCCCCTCCCTCTGGTACACTAACCCTCCATTGAAGCCCCTCCCGCTGGTACACTAACTCTCCCATCGAAGCCCCTCCATCTGGTACACTAACGCATCGAAGCCCCTCCCTCTAGTACACTAACTCTCTCATCAAAGCCCCTCCCTCTGGTACAGTAACCCTCCATCGAAGCCCCTCCCTCTGGTGCACTTACTCTCCCATCGAAGCCCCTCCCTCTGGTACACTAACCCTCCATCGAAGCCCCTCCCCCTGGTACACTAACCCTCCATCGAAGCCCCTCCCTCTGCTACACTAACTCCCTCATCAAAGCTCCTCCTTCTGGTACACTAACTCTCCCATCGAAGCCCCTCCCTCTGCTCCACTAACTCTCCATCGAAGCCCCTCCCTCTGGTACACTAACCCATCGAAGCCCCTCCCTCTGGTACACTAACCCATTGAAGCCCCTCCCTCTGGTACACTAGCCCATCAAAGCCCCTCCCTCTGGTACACTAACCCATCGAAGCCCCTCCCTCTGGTACACTAACTCTCCATCGGAGCCCCTCCCTCTGTTACACTAACTCTCCCATCGAAGCCCCTCCCTCTGGTACACTAACTCAACATCGAAGCCCCTCCCTCTGGTACACTAACCCTCCATCGAAGCCCCTCCCTCTGGTACACGATCTCTCCATCGAAGCCCCTCCCTCTGAGACACTAACCCATCGAAGCCCCTCCCTCTGGTACACTAACCCTCCATCGAAGCCCCTCCCTCTGGTACACTAACTCCCTCATCGAAGTCCCGCCCTCTTGTACAGTAACCCATCGAAGCCCCTCCCTCTGGTACACTAACTCTCCCATCGAAGCCCCTCCCTCTGGTACACTAACACTCCATCGAAGCCCCTCCCTCTGGTACACTAACACTCCATCGAAGCCCATCCCTCTGGTACACTAACCCATCAAAGCCCCTCCCTCTGGTACACGAACTCTCCCATCGAAGCCCCTCCCTCTCGTACACTAAACCATCGAAGCCCCTCCCTCTGGTACACTAACCCATGGAAGCCCCTCCCTCTGGTACACTAACCCATGGAAGCCCCTCCCTCTGGTACACTAACTCTCCCATCGAAGCCCCTCCCTCTGGTACACTAACCCATCGAAGCCCCTCCCTCTGGTACACTAACCCATCGAAGCCCCACCCTCTGGTACACTAACCCATCGAAGCCCCTCCCTCTGGTACACTAACCCATCGAAGCGCCTCCCTCTGGTACACTAACCCATCGAAGCCCTACCCTCTGGTACACTAACCCATCGAAGCCCCTCCCTCTGGTACACTAACTCTCCCATCGAAGCCCCTCCCTCTGGTACACTAACCCATCGAAGCCCCTCCCTCTGTTACACTAACCCATCGAAGCCCCACCCTCTGGTACACTAACCCATCGAAGCCCCTCCCTCTGGTACACTAACCCATCGAATCCCCTCCCTCTGGTACACTAACCCATCGAAGCCCCTCCCTCTGGTACACTAAGTCTTCATCGGAGCCCCTCCCTCTGGTACACTAACTCTCCCATCGAAGCCCCTCCCTCTGGTACACTAACTCTCCCATCGAAGCCCCTCCCTCTGGTACACTAACTCAACATCGAAGCCCCTCCCTCTGGTACACTAACCCATCGAAGCCCCTCCCTCTGGTACACTAACCCATCCAAACACCTCCCTCTGGTACACTAATTCTCCATCGAAGCCCCTCTCTCTGGTACACTAACCCATCGAAGCCCCTCCCTCTGGTACACTAACCCTCCCATCAAAGCCCCTCCCTCTGGTACACTAACCCTCCCATTGAAGCCCCTCCCTCAGGTACATTAACCCATCAAATCCCCTCCCTCTGGTACACTAACTCTCCATCGAAGCCCCTCCCTCTGGTACACTAACACATCGAAGCCCCTACCTCTGGTACACTAACCCTCCATCGAAGCCCCTCCCTCTGGTACACTAACTCCCTCATCGAAGCCCCTCCCTCTTGTACACTAACCCATCGAAGCCCCTCCCTCTGGTACACGAACTCTCCCATCGAAGCCCCTCCCTCTCGTACACTAAACCATCGAAGCCCCTCCCTCTGGTACACTAACCCATCGAAGCCCCACCCTCTGGTACACTAACCCATGGAAGCCCCTCCCTCTGGTACACTAACTCTCCCATCGAAGCCCCTCCCTCTGGTACACTAACCCATCGAAGCCCCTCCCTCTGGTACACTAACCCATCGAAGCCCCACCCTCTGGTACACTAACCCATCGAAGCCCCTCCCTCTGGTACACTAACCCATCGAAGCCCCTCCCTCTGGTACACTAACCCATCGAAGCCCCACCCTCTGGTACACTAACCCATCGAAGCCCCTCCCTCTGGTACACTAACCCATCGAAGCCCCTCCCTCTGGTACACTAACTCTCCCATCGAAGCCCCTCCCTCTGGTACACTAACCCATCGAAGCCCCTCCCTCTGTTACACTAACCCATCGAAGCCCCACCCTCTGGTACACTAACCCATCGAAGCCCCTCCCTCTGGTACACTAACCCATCGAATCCCCTCCCTCTGGTACACTAACCCATCGAAGCCCCTCCCTCTGGTACACTAAGTCTTCATCGGAGCCCCTCCCTCTGGTACACTAACTCTCCCATCGAAGCCCCTCCCTCTGGTACACTAACTCTCCCATCGAAGCCCCTCCCTCTGGTACACTAACTCAACATCGAAGCCCCTCCCTCTGGTACACTAACCCATCGAAGCCCCG
The DNA here is from genome assembly GCF_052327205.1 of Somniosus microcephalus. Taxonomy (NCBI): domain Eukaryota; kingdom Metazoa; phylum Chordata; class Chondrichthyes; order Squaliformes; family Somniosidae; genus Somniosus; species Somniosus microcephalus. Next base: position 10,746,574 of record NC_140998.1, on the reverse strand, counting down.
CCCTCTGGTACACTAACCCATCCAAACACCTCCCTCTGGTACACTAACTCTCCATCGAAGCCCCTCTCTCTGGTACACTAACCCATCGAAGCCCCTCCCTCTGGTACACTAACCCTCCCATCAAAGCCCCTCCCTCTGGTACACTAACCCTCCCATTGAAGCCCCTCCCTCTGGTACATTAACCCATCAAATCCCCTCCCTCTGGTACACTAACTCCCCATCGAAGCCCCTCCCTCTGGTACACTAACTCTCCCATCGAAGCCCCTCCCTCTGCTACACTAACTCTCCCATCGAAGCCCCTCCCTTTGGTACACTAACCCATCGAAGCCCCTCCCTCTGGTTCATTAACCCATCGAAGCCCCACCCTCTGGTACACTAACCCATCGAAGCCCCTCCCTCTGGGACACTAACTCTCCATCGAAGCCCCTCCTTCTGGTACACTAACTCTCCCATCGAAGCCCCTCCCTCTGGTACACTAACCCATCGAAGCCCCTCCCTCTGGTACACTAACCCATCGAAGCCCCTCCCTCTGGTACACTAACCCATCGAAGCCCCTCCCTCTGGTACACTAACCCATCGAAGCCCTGCCCTCTGGTACACTAACCCATCGAAGCCACTCCCTCTGTTACACTATCCCATCGAAGCCCCTCCCTCTGGTACACTAACTCTCCATCGAAGCCCCTCCCTCTGGTACACTAACACTCCATCGAAGCCCCTCCCTCTGGTACACTAACCCATCGAAGCCCCTCCCTCTGGTACACTAACTCTCCATCGAAGCCCCTCCCTCTGCTACACTAACTCTCCATCGAAGCCCCTCCCTCTGCTACACTAACTCTCCCATCGAAGCCCCTCCCTCTGGTACACTAACCCATCGAAGCCCCTCCCTCTGGTACACTAACCCATCGAAGCCCCTCCCTCTGGTACACTAACCCATCGAAGCCCCTCCCTCTGGTACACTAACCCATCGAAGCCCCACCCTCTGGTACACTAACTCTCCATCGAAGCCCCTCCCTCTGGTACTCTAACCCATCGAAGCCCCACCCTCTGGTACACTAACTCTCCCATCGAAGCCCCTCCTTCTGGTACACTAACTCTCCCATCGAAGCCCCTCCCTCTGGTACACTAACCCATTGAAGCCCCTCTCTCTGGTACATGAACTCTCCATCGAAGCCCCTCCCTCCGGTAAACTAACCCATCGAAACCCCTCCCTCTGGTACACTAACCCATCGAAGCCCCACCCTCTGGTACACTAACCCATCGAAGCCCCACCCTCTGGTACACTAACTCCCCATCATCACCTTTAATATCCCACCCAGTCCAATCACACACTCCTACTCACTCACCACACCTATAATATGGTTAAGGGTGAAGTTAAGAGGAGAGAGTAAACAAATTAGGGTTGTATCCCTAGAATTTAGAAGGTTAAGTAGTGATCTGATCGAAGTTTCAAGCTATTAAGGGGAACAGATAGGGTAGATAGAGAGAAACTATTTCCGCTGGTTGGGGAGTCGAGGACTAGGGGGCAGAGTCTGAAAATTAGAGCCAGACCTTTCAGGAGTGAAGTTAGGAAACACTTCTACACACAAAGGGTGGGAGAAATTTGGAACTCTCTTCCGCAAACGGCAATTGATGCTAGATCGATTGTTAATTTTAAATCTGAGACTGATAAATTTCTGTTAACCAAAGGTATTAAGGGATATGGGCCAAGGCGAGTATATGGAGTTAGGTCACAGATCAGCCATGAGCTCATTGAATGGCGGAACAGGCTCGAGGGGCTGAATGGCCTCCTCCTGTTCCTATGCTGAGCTGATGTCACCCAGGGTGGCAGTAAGGGCTCCAGGGCCATGGGGGGGAGGCGGTGGTGGTTGGGAATCAGCCAGGGTTCCTGATCCAGTGAGTCTTGGTCGAAAGGGGATGTCAGTGCGGGCAATATTGTGTTCCTCTGTGATGCACTCTGCGGTTGAATAGCCCGGCGGGCCTCATTGTCAAGGTTCGCACATGAAAAGAGTCCAGAGAAGGTACCCATAGAACCATACCTCAGAGAGGGAGCTCAGCAAGTGAAACGAAGAGGAGGTTCCCTGTGAATCAAAGAGTCAATTGGGTTTAAATAAGATATGCTGGGAAGGTTCAAGGCCGCGGCTGTGATCACTGCTCCTGCCTTTACCTTTGAGTGCAGGCTTCAGCCGAGAATGACCGAATCAGGCCTGAGCACAGAGGGTATCACAGCACAGGAGGCCACTCGGCCCATCGTACCTGTGCCGGCTCTTTGGTAGAGTTATCCAATTAGTCCCACTCCCCCCGCTCTTTTCCCTGTAGCCTGTAAATTTTTTCTCCTTCAAGTATTTATCCAATTCCCTTTTGAAAGTCACAATTGAAGCTCCTTCCACCACCCTTTCAGGCAGTGCATTCCAGATCACAACAACTTGCTGCATAACAAAGTTTTCCTCATGTCGCCTCTGGTTCTTTGGCCAATCACCTTAAATCTTGACCCTCCTGCCACCGGAAACAGTTTCTCTTTATTTACTCTATCAAAACTGCTCATGATTTTGAACACCTCTATCAATTCTTCTCTCAACCTTCTCTGCTCTAAGGAGAACAACCCCAGTTTCTCCAGTCTATCCACGTAACTGAAGTCCTTCATCCCTGGAATCATTCTCGTCAATCTTTTCTGCACCCTCTCTAAGACCTTCACATCCTTCCTAAAGTGCGGTGCCCAGAATTGGACACAATACTCCAGTTGAGGCCGAACCAGTGTTTTATAAAGGTTCATCATAATTTCCACACTATTGTACTCTCTGCCTCTATTTATGAAGCCCGGGATCCCGTCTGCTTTTTTAACCGCTTTCTCAACCTGCCCTGCCACCTTCAACAATTTGTGTACATATACCCCCAGGTCTCTCTGTTCATGCAAACCCTTTAAAATTGTACCCTTTAGTTTATCAGAGAAATCATAGAAATTTACAGTACAGGAGGAGGCCATTCGGCCCGTCGTGTCTGTGCCAGCCGACAAAGAGCTATCCAGCCTAATCCCACTTTCCCGCACTTGGTCCGTAGCCCTGTGGGTTACGGCACTTCCAGTGCGTATCCAAGTACTTTTTAAATGTGATGAGGGTCTCTGCCTCTCCCACCCTTTCGGGCAGTTTATTTTGCCTCTCCTCCTTCTTCTTACATCAAAATGTATCACTTCGCACTTCTCTACATTAAGCTGCATCTGCCACGTGTCTGCCCATTTCACCAGTCTCGCGATGTCCTCCTGAGGTCTGTCATTACCCTCCTCGCTGTTTACTACATTTCCCAGTTTTGTGCCATCTGCAAACTTTTGCAAGTATACCCTGTATCCCCAGGCTTGTGATTAACAATTTGCTCTGGACGGGCACTGAGTAGGGGCACAGGGCATGGGTGGCAGGCTGGGTTTGCTCGTGGAAAAGGGAAGATTGCCAACCCATCAGAACTGGCCTGGAGTCTCTGGGAATTATAGATTGATCTCCCGGACACTGCTGCGACCAAAGCCACAGGGAAAATCATCGAGGAATTTAAAAAGCTGGCTGCGTATAGTGACATTACTCTGTAGAATAGACACTCTATCCTACAACTCCCGGCCAGAATGGAGATGATTGGATAATTGTCCCATCAATCACTGCTGTAAGTCACTGGGATTGATTTTACGCACCTAATTTGAATTATGTAACTAGCGCTCACTGCATTTTGCTGGAGAAATAATCGGGGGGCTCTGCTGTAGTTTTGCTCATGAGTTCTGATTGCTGTGGTTCAGAGAGACTCTCTTTAAATAGACCCTGTTTGTAGTTTGTGGAGTAAATAGACTCTGTTTGCTGTACGTCCCGCCAAGCCTCAAACCCATTGGCTGACACAGTGGTGTTAGTACTCATGCCGTAAAAAAATTGTGTGTTTTTGTCATTTTACATAGAATTAACAGCACAGAAACAGGCCATTCGGCCCAACTGGTCCATGCTGGTGTTTCTGCTCCACAGGAGCCTCCTCCCACCCTACTTCATCTCACCCTATCAACATGTCCTTCTATTCCTTTCCCCTCATGTGTTTATCTAGCTTCCCCTTAAATACATAAGAACATAAGAATTAGGAGCAGGAGTCGGCCATACAGCCCCTCGAGCCTGCTCCGCCATTCAATAAGATCATAGCTGATCATTGACCTCAACTCCACTTTCCCGCCCGATCCCCATATCCCTTGATTCCCCTAGAGTCCAAAAATCTATCGATCTCAGCCTTGAATATACTCAAAGACTCAGCATTCACAGCCCTCTGGGGCAGAGAATTCCAAAGATTCACAACCATCGGAGTGAAGAAATTCCTCCTCATCTCAGTCTTAAATGGCCGACCCCTTATCCTGAGACTATGCCCCCTAGTTCCTGACACTCCAGCCAGGGGAAACAACCTCTCAGCATTTACCCTGTCAATCCCCCTCAGAATCTTGTATGTTTCAATGAGATCACCTCTCATTCTTCTAAACTCCAGAGAGTATCGGCCCAATCTACACAATCTCTCATCATAGGACAGCCCTCTCATTCCCAGGAATCAATCTAGTGAACCTTCGTTGCACCGCCTCCAAGGCAAGTATATCCTTCCTTAGATAAGGAGACCAAAACTGTACACAGTACTCCAGGTGTGGTCTCACCAAGGCCCTGTACAATTGGAGCAAGACTTCCTTACTCTTATACTCCAACCCCTTGCAATAAAGGCCAACATGCCATTTGCCTTCCTTACAGCTTGCTGTACCTGCATGCTAGCTTTCTGTGTTTCTTGCACAAGGACCCAAATCTCTCTGAACACCAACATTTGAAAGTTTCTCACCATTTAAAAAATATTCTGTTTTTCTATTCTTCCTACCAAAGTGAATAACCTCACATTTCCCCACATTATACTCCACCTGCCACCTTACTGCCCACTCACTTGGTCTATCTATATCCCATTGCAGACTCTGTGTTCTCCTCACAGCTTACTGTCCCACCGAGCTTTGTATCATCAGCAAACTTGGATACATTACACTCGGTCCCTTCATCTAGGTCATTAATATAGATTGTAAATAGCTGAGGCCCCAACTCTGATCCTTGAAGCACCCCACTAGTTACAGCCTGCCAACCTGAAAAAGATCCGTTTATCCCTACTCTCTGTTTTCTGTCCGTTAACCAATCCTGTATCCATGCTACTATATTACCCCCAACCCCATGAGCCCTAATCTTGTGTAATAACCTTTTATGAGGCACCTTATCAAATGCCTTTTGGAAATCCAAATATACTACATCCACTGGTTCCCCTTTATCTACCCTGCTAGTTACATCCTCAAAAAACTGTAATAAATTTGTCAAACACGATTTCCCTTTCATAAAACCATGTTGACTCTGCTTAATCATGTTATGATTTTCTAAGTGCCCTGATACCACTTCCTTAACAATGGATTCCAGCATTTTCCCAATGACTGATGTTAGGCTAACTGGCCTGTAGTTCCCTGTTTTCTCTCTCCCTCCTTTCTTAAACAGCAGTATTACATTTGTGAACTTCCAATCCGCTGGGACCATTCTAGAATCTAGGGAATTTTGGAAGATCAAAACCAATGCATCCACTATCTCTTCACCACCTCTTTTATAACTCTAGGATGCAGGCCGTCAGGTCCAGGGGATTTGTCGGCTTTTAGTCCCATTAGTTTCTCTAGTACTTTTTCTCTACTTATATTAATTACGTTAAGTTCCTCACCCTCATTAGACCCTTGGTTCCCCACCATTTTTGGTATGCTTCTGGTGTCTTCTACTGTGAAGACAGATACTAAATATTTGTGTAACATTTCCACCATTTCCTTATTCCCCATAATAATTTCTCCTGTCTCAGCCTCTAAGGGACCAATGTTTACTTTTGCTACTCTTTTCCTTTTTACATACTTGTAGAAACTCTTACAATCTGCTTCTTTATTTCTTGCTAGTTTTCTCTCATATTCTATTTTTTCCCTTCTTATCAATTTTTTGGTCAACCTTTGCTGGTTTCTGAAACTCTCCCAATCCTCAGGCTTACTATTATTCTTTGCAACATTATAAGCTTCTTCTTTCAATCTAATGCTATCCTTAACTTCATTAGTTAGCCACGGTTGGATCACTTTTCCTCTGGAGTTTTTGTTTCTCAATGTAATGTATTTTTGTTGAGAATTATGAAATATTTCTTCAAATGCTAGCCACTGCTTATCTACCGCCATACCTTTTAATCTATTTTTCCAATCTACCTTAGCCAACTCACCCCTCATACCTATGTAATTGGCTTTATTTAAGTTTAAGGCTCTAGTTTCGGACTTAGGCAAGTCACTCTCAAAATTAAGGTGAAATTCTATCATATTATGATCACTCTGCCCCAGAGGATCCTTTACTATGAAATTGCTAATTAACCCTGTCTCATTACACAATACAAGATCTAAAATAGTCTGTTCCCTGGTTGGTTCCATGACACATTGTTCTAGGAAACTGTCCCGAATGCATTCCATGAACTCGTCCTCCAGACTACCTTTGCCAATTTGATTTGTCCAGTCTATATGAAGATTAAAGCCCCCCATGATTATTGTATTATCTTTGTTGCAAGCGCCTACGATTTCTTGATTAATATTCTGTCCAACGGTATAGCTACTGTTAGGGGGGGGAGGGGGAGGGGGAGGAGGTATTCTCCCCAACCACTCACTGTGGTAGCGAGTTCCACATTCTCACCACTCTCTGGGTAAAGAAGTTTCTCCTGAATTCCCTATTGGATTTATTAATGACTATCTTATATTTACGGCCCCTGGTTCTGGTCTCCCCCACAAGTGGAAACATCTTCTCTACGTCGACCCTATCGAACCCCCTTCATAACTTTAAAGACCCCTATCGGCCTTTTTTAGATGAGCAGGGTAGAACAGTAGTGAGTGTAATCATTTGTGCCGTACGAGGTGTCAGTGGTTCTTTGAACATTTTCATTTATTCGTTATAAAAATATTGGAGTGGGGGGTGGGAAAAGGCTGTTTGACTGGGGGCGGGGGCGGGGGCGGGGTTGGAGATGGAAGGTCATGTGATTAAAACCTCCAGGAATGCGTCCAACCAGAGTTGGGAACCCTGGCTCAGGTAAATTCAGCACCAGGAGAGCAGGAGGCTTTTCAAACTCACCCATTGAGTTCTGTTTTTAATTCTCTCAGCACGAGCTGATCAGAAAGATCCTAGAGACAGCAGCCGGGCCTATTATAGTTGGACAATGGCCACTCTACAGGGGGCGGTGGGAGTGAAAGGCAGCAACAACACAACAACACCTGCTTATCCCCCCACCACCTCACCCCCTCCCCCTCCCCTCCCCTCCCCCTCCCTTCCCCCTCGCTCCCCTCCCCCTCCCCTCCCCCCTCGCTCCCCGCCCCTCCCCCCTCCCCTCCCCTCCCCTCCCCTCCTCCCCCCACCCCTCACCCCCTCCCTCCCCTCCCCCTCCCTTCCCCCTCGCTCCCCTCCCCCTCCCCTCCCCCTCGCTCCCCTCCCCCTCCCCTCCCCTCCCCCCTCGCTCCCCTCCCCTCCCCCCCTCCCCTCCCCTCCCCCTCCTCCCTCCCCCCTCCCCCTCTCCACCCCTCCCCTCCCCTCCTCCCCCCACCCCTCACCCCCTCCCTCCCCTCCCCCTCCCTTCCCCCTCGCTCCCCTCCCCCTCCCCTCCCCCCTTGCTCCCCTCCCCCTCCCCTCCCCCCTCCTCCCTCCCCCTCTCCACCCCTCCCCTCCCCTCTCCCCACCTCCCCTCCCCACCCTCCCTTCTCCTGTCCCTCCCCGTCTCCCCGTCTTCCCCCTCCCCCTCCCCTCACCCTCCCCCTCCATTCCCCTCCTCCCTCCTCCCCTCCCTCACCTCATCCCCCTCCCTCCCCTCCCCCCTCCCTGCATCTCCACCCCCTCCTCCCCTCCCCCATCTCCTCCCCTACCCTCCCCCTCCTCCTTCTCCCCACCCCCTCCTTCCTCCTCCCCTCTCCCTCCCCTCCCCTCTCCTCTCCCTCCCCTCCTCCCCCTCCCCTCCCCCTCCCTCCCCTCCCCCTCCCCTCTCCTCCCCTCCCCCTCCTCCCTCCCCCTCTCCGCCTCTCCCCTCCCTCATGCCCCTTGCCCTCTCCCTTCCCCCTCTCCCCTCCTCCTCTCCCCTCCCCCTCGCCCTCTCCCCTCCCCTCTCCCCGCCCCCTCGTCCTCTCCCCTCCCCCTCCCCCTCTCCCCACCTCCTCGCCCTCTCCCCGCCTCCTCGCCCTCTTCCCTCCCCCTCTCCCTTGTCTTTTTAAGGCCTCAGATTAACGTCTCATCCAAAAGACAGGGCAGCGCTTCCTCAGCTGGGTGAAGTCAAATCATCGGGGTTGAAGGAACCAGTAGACTTGGGCCCAGAATAGTTTGGTAAAGTTAAGAAGTTATGCCTCCAGCAAATACTAGGAGTTGGGCAGCAGAGAAGTGGAGGTGGGCGATGTTACTGAGGTGGTCTTGCTGACCAACAGAGGGAGGAAGCTAAGGTTTGGTCACACAGTACCACACCAGCAACAACAACTTGCACTTAACCTAGTGAAACGCCCCGAGGCACTTTCCAGCAGCGATTATCAAAACACATTCGACACCGAGCCACACGTGGAGATATTAGGACAGGCGACCACAAGCTCGGTCAAAGAGGTAGGTTTTAAGGAGCTTCTTAAAGGAGGAGAGAGAGGTAGCGGCAGGGAGGTTTAGGGAGTGAATTCCAGAGCCTGGGCCCAGCAGCTGAAGGCACGGCCACCAATGGTGGAGCGATGGAAATCGGGGATGCGCAGGAGGCCAGAATCGGAGGAGCGCAGAGGTCTCGGAGGGTTGTAGGGCTGGAGGAGGTTACAGAGACAGGGAGGCCAGCCAAGGGTGCGTTGGAATAGTCGGAGTCTAGAGGTAACAAAAACCTGGATGAGGGTTTCAGCAGCAGATGAGCTGAGGGAGGGGCGGAGACGGGCGATGTTACGGCGGTGGAAGTACTGTAAGATTCCGATCCCCGGACTGGGCCTGAGGACCCAGGGAGATTGACAGAGCCAAGGCAGGGTTAGGTTGATGTTGCCAACATTAGGGTGGGAGGAAGTAGTGCATGAGCAGGCCGTCTGGGGCCGGACAGCACTTGGGAGTAAACGTGTCGAGAGCCTCAGGCAGCGAGGCTTTCGAGCTCCCGCTAGTCCCGCAAATAATCACTGGAGCTGGTTAAATAAACGACAATAGCAGCTGACCTGTTTGTGACCCAGGCCTCAGGCTTCATGTTATGGCATCCGTAGGATGGTGCCTTGAGGCCAGGGATGTCTGCCCGCCCTGGGATTCTAGTGGAGTCTTGGTGTGTGCCCAGGGCAGGACACTTGTTGGAAACAATCTGTTGAGTGGAAAAGGAGCTGAAAAACGATTACCTCAACGGCAGGCTGAGCGATAAGCCATTGTTATAATTCTCTCTTTTTGTCAGCCTGTTTATCTGTGAGAGGGCCAATCGATCACGCTGCTAGTGGTCAGCAAAGACAAGCCTATTTATTCAGGCCCCGACCTTATCAATAGCGGGCAGGTCTGACATCTGCTGCGAGCAGCTGAGGTCCCAAGTGTGCGATAATTAAGGAGCTCCGAGTGTGAAGCAAGTGAGCTTCTCTTTGTCTCCTCCCGGGTCTGAAGGCATTCAGGGCCGCGTGCTGAAGCCATCTTTCTTGTCAGAAGGCGGCCCCCGCCGTACGATTGATTCAATCGCGAGACATCAGCTGCACGCCTGGGCTGTTGTTGCGGCAGTAAATAACACCCCCACCGCCTCCCACTCCCCCCTTCCCCACCCACCCACCCCCGCCGCCCGCCCTCGAGCCATAACCCACCAGATGTGATGGCAACCCCGAGGCCTTGTAAGCAGTGAATGGCTCAGTGATTTAACATAACTTATGAAAGCCCCTTTATGTCCCTGGAGAGAGGGATAAACAGTCTGCGGTGAGCCACTCAATCACCCCTTGCTCTCTTCTCTTTGACAATCCCAGGCTGGGGAGGGCTGGGCTGGGGTGGGGGGAGGGGGTGGGTGACGGTGACACAGATGCCAGTGACCCCCTCCCCCTCCCCCTCCCCTCCCCGGTACCTCACCCAGGTGGCCCTTGCGAGACAGTAAAGCTTGTTGGCTACGTAGTATTGCCAACCCCCCCCGGATTGCCCAGGAATCTCCCATAATTACAGGTTAATCTCCCGGACAACAACTTCCATTTCGACAGCGCCTTTGACATAGTACAACGTCCCAAGCCGCTTCACAGGAGCGATTATCAAACAAAAAATTGACACCAAGCACCATATTATTGAAAAGCTTACAGCACAGAAACAGGCCATTCGGCCCAACTGGTCCATGCCGGTGTTTATGCTCCACACGAGCCTCCTCCCACCCCTCTACATCTCACCCCATCAACATATCCCTCTATTCCTTTCTCCCTCATGTGTTTATCCAGCTTCCCCTTAAATACATCTGTGCTATCCGCCTCAACTACTCCTTGTGGTAGCGAGTTCGTTTAAGGACACATTAGGACGGGTGACCAAAAGCTTGGTCAAAGAGGTAGGTTTTAAGGAGCATCTTAGAGGAGAAGGAGAGAGAGGTAGAGAGGTTTAGGGAGGGAATTCCAGAGCTTGGGGCCCAGGCAGCTGAAGGCACGGCCAACCAATGGTGCAGCGAAGGAAATCGGGGATGCGGAAGGGGCCAAGATTGGAGGAGCGCAGATATCTCGGGGGGTTGTGGGGCTGGAGGAGGTTAGAAAGGTGGGGAGGGGCGAGACCATGGAGGGATTTGAACACAAGTTTGTGAGTTCTAAAACGGAGGCATCCAGAGACTGGGAGCCAATGGTCAGCGAGCAGAGGTGGGACATGGCAGCTGGCCAGTGGACGGGAGCAGAGTCGGACGGCCATGGATGGGGACCGAAGGAAGAGTCCCCGGGGTTCAGTAAGTCACCGGGAGGGGGTTTTATTGTGGGGGGGGTTGTGATTGGGGCAGGGAGTGAGCCCCGGGGGCAGGGGAGACCTCCACTTTCCCTATGGGAGCTGCAGACCCACTGTTAACTTACCTCTTTGGGGCTCTTTACCTCCGGACTCCTCTTCACGCTCGCTTCACCTCGTGGGAAACCACATTCGCTCCGCTGCTCATCATCGCAGCCCAGTCGGCTTATTTTAAGTTGAAAACGACAGAAAGCAGCAGGTCGTCAGTGGGTTAGTGTAACCGGCCGCACACCAATTGTTACTGTATTAAAGGCGCTATGTAAATGCAAGTTGTTATTGTTATTTCAATAGGGTTGAAGAACTTGCATTTCTATAGTGCCGTTCACAACCTCAGGACATCCCAAATGAATCCCTTTTTTTTGAAGTGTAGTCACTGTTGTAATGTAGGACGCACAGCAGCCAATTTGTGCACAGCAAGCTCCCACAAACAGCAGTGAAATCAATGACCAGGTAATATTTTTTTAGGTGATGGTTAAGGGATAAATATTGGCCAGGACACCAGGAGAACTTCCGCTTCATCAAACCACTGCCATGGGACCTTTAACATCAACCTGAGAGAGCAAACAGGGCCTCGGTATAATGTCACATCTGAAAGACGGCACCTCCGACAGTGCAGCACTCCCTCAGTACTGCCCCTCCGACAGTGTGGCACTCCCTCAGTACTGCCCCTCCGACAGTGCGGCGCTCCCTCAGTACTGCCCCTCCGACAGTGCGGCGCTCCCTCAGTACTGCCCCTCCGACAGTGCAGCGCTCCCTCAGTACTGCTCCTCCGACAGTGCAGCACTCCCTCAGTACTGCCTCTCCGACAGTGCGGCGCTCCCTCAGTACTGCCCCTCCGACAGTGCGGCGCTCCCTCAGTACTGCCCCTCCGACAGTGCAGCGCTCCCTCAGTATTGCCCCTCCGACAGTGCAGCACGCCCTCAGTATTGCCCCTCTGACAGTGCAGCGCTCCCTCAGTACTGCCCCTCCGACAGTGCAGCGCTCCCTCAGTATTGCCCCTCCGACAGTGCAGCGCTCCCTCAGTATTGCCCCTCCGACAGTGCAGCGCTCCCTCAGTACTGCCCCTCCGACAGTGCAGCGCTCCCTCAGTATTGCCCCTCCGACAGTGCAGCACTCCCTCAATATTGCCCCTCCAACAGTGCAGCGCTCCCTCAGTACTGCCTGTCCCACAGTGCAGCACTCCCTCAATACTGACCCTCGGACAGTGCGGTTCTCCCTCAGTACTGCCCACCTGGATTATGTGTTCAGGTTTTCTGGAGTGGGACTTGAACCCACAACCTTCTGATTCAGAGGCGAGAGTGCTACCCACTGAGGCAAGGCTGACACCATAAAATCAGCCCCAGTAAGTGTCAGCCGACTTTTTCTAAGCTGACATACACACGCGTGCTTTAACCAGCAGGGGTCACTGGGTAGCAGCCAGGAGCAGTCGCCAGGTTCCATTTAATTCCAGCACTTTAATTTTGGTTGGTGCTTTTATTTATTGACGCTGCCCTTGCAGTGACGCCCTCCTCCACTAGTTGGCAGCACACACCGTTGGGGAAAGACACGGCAGGTTAACGGCCTGTGGCCACCTCGGAGGCTGTTTGTAACAGCAGCTCCGTTATCCCCCTCCCCCCACCTCATGGGTTCCATTCTGATTGAATCAACACTGAAAATGAAACTGCCCCCCTAGGTTTGGTCTCAGTACCCGTGGGCTCGGGAAGGGAAAGACAGACTTGCATTTCTGTCGCACCTTTCATGACCACCGGACGTCCCAAAGCGCTTTACAGCCAATGAAGTACTTTTTGAAGTGTAGTCACTGTTGTAATGTAGGAAACATGGCAGCTAATATGCGCACAGCAAGCTCCCACAAACAGCAATGTGATAATGACCAGGTCATCTGTTTTTAGTGATGTTGGTTGAGGGATAATTATTGGCCCCAGGACACCGGGGAGAGCTCCCCTGCTCCTCTTTGAACTAGTGCTGTGGGATCTTTTACATCCAGCTGAGAGAGCAGACGGAGCCTCGTTTTAACGTCTCATCCGAAAGGCGGCACCTCCGACAGTGCAGCACTCCCTCAGACACTGCACTGGATTTTGCGCTCCAGTCTCTGGAGTGGGACTCGAACCCATGACCTTCTGACATCAGAGTGCGACCCACTGGGCCACGGCTGACGCAGCAAACCCGATCCTCGACCCTTAAATTTAAAACAGCGCTAAAATTTGGGGCTCGCAGCCTCATTTACATATTTAAATAACGGACCCGCTCCTGGAGAGCGGGCGAGTCGCTCGTCCTCCAGCCCGCCTCTAAAACCAGAAATGGCCGCGTTGGAGGCGAACTGGGGTCCTGTTTCCAATTTTTGAAATTTTAACCCTTCTCCCGCCCGTCCTGGGGGGGTTATATTACCCCACTCCCACGCTCCCGCCATTGGTCTACCCAACAAGCTCCGGCGTTCCACGGCCAATTGGAAAGGGAACAGACAGTTCCTCACTTGATTGGATGATTCCTGACTCTCGGTCAAACAGCCCTTTTCCGCCCCCCCCTCAACGCCAATATCCTTACAACTAATGAAAGAAGGCGTTGAAAGAAAATGGAAAAGAAATACTCACATTTTTTTTAATGCCCTAGGATTTTTCTCCTGGGTTTTTTCTTGTCCTGGAGATTAACTTTCAATTCCTGGCAGACTCGTGGAGTGTTGGCAACTAGCCCCTACCTGGACCTGTGAATCTCCGTCTTACCGAGCCCTGGGGCTCCCCCGCTGTGAGACGTTACCCCTATGTGACCAGCTCCTTCATGGAGGGGAGAGAACTCCCTGATAATTGCCCAACTAACGCTGCCACAGAAATTGCCTTCAGACACAGCAGCAGAGGATGAGCCGCATGCATGAAATCGCAAACTCTCCCAGACTCAGTTCAATTAAGCAAGTCCTGCCCGCGCCGACCACCATCAAGATATCACGAGCGCTAATTTAATATAATTTGTTCAAATTGGTTTTTATCTAGCAGTAACAGGGATAATTGGGCCTAATGGAACATTAGCCTTGTTAAGAGCCTCGCCGGTCCTTGTGTTTCACACAGCGGTGTTATGTGGTTACCGGGCTGTTGTAAAGGTTGGCCAGTTCACCCCTGTGAGTGTATCAGTACTGGGCACAACACAGCACACAGGTTCATACTGGCTGGGAACGTAAGGGCCAGTGGATCTCTATATAGAGCGATAGCAAAATCTCTATATAGAGTCCAGTGTCATTAATACTGTGAGGCAGGACTGAAACACAACAAAACCATAATATATAGCAAAATATTGTGGATGTTGGAAATCTGAAATAACAACAGAAAATGCTGGAAATACTCAGCAGGCCAGGCAGCATCTGTGGAGAGAGAAACAGAGTTAACGTCTCGGGTCTGGGACCCTCCATCAGAACTGGAAAAAGCTGGAGATGTAACAGATCTAAGCAGGTGCAGAGACAGGGCGAAGGGCGGGGGAGGGGGGGAGCGGGGGAGGAAGGAATTGCAGGAACATACTGTGCGTATGTATGTAAGAGGCAGGAAAGATAAAATGCTGCAAATTGACCCTGAGCTTCTGGTCGCCTGTCACTTTAATTCTCCACTTCACTCCCACTCTGATCTCTCTGTCCTCGGCCTATTACATTGTTTCAATGAAGCCCAACGTAAGCTCGAGGAACAGCACCTCATCTTTCAATTAGGCACTTTACAGCCTTTTGGTCTCAACATTGAGTTCAACAATTTCAAACTATAACCTCAGCCCCCATTTTTCATGCTGTATGATTTTGCTATTCCCACTTGCAACATTTTATCCTGTGTGTACATCACCGTCCTGTGTGTACAGCACCGTCCTGTGTATACATCACCGTCCTGTGTGTACATCACCATCCTGTGTGTACATCACCATCCAGTGTGTACATCACCGTCCTGTGTGTACATCGCTGTCCTGTGTATACATCACCTTCCTGTGTGTACATCACCGTCCTGTGTGTACATCACCGTCCTGTGTGTACATCACCGTCCTGTGTGTACAGCACCGTCCTGTGTGTACATCACCGTCCTGTGTGTACATCACCTTCCTGTGTGTACATCACCGTCCTGTGTGTACATCACCGTCCTGCGTGTACATCACCATCCTGTGTGTACATCACTGTCGTGTATATACACATCACCGTCCTGTGTGTACAGCACTGTCCTGTGTGTACAGCACCGTCCTGTGTGTACAGCACCGTCCTGTGTGTACATCACTGTCCTGTGTGTACAGCACCGTCCTGTGTGTACATCACCATCCTGTGTGTACAGCACCATCCTGTGTGTACATCACCGTCCTGTATGTACATCACCATTGTGTATATACATCACCGTCCAGTGTGTACAGCACTGTCCTGTGTGTACATCACCATCCTGTGTATACATCACCGTCCTGTGTATACATCACTGTCCTGTGTGTACATCACCTTCCTGTGTGTACATCACCGTCCTGTGTGTAATTCACCATCCTGCGTGTACATCACCATCCTGTGTGTACATCACTGTCGTGTATATACATCACCGTCCTGTGTGTACAGCACTGTCCTGTGTGTACAGCACCGTCCTGTGTGTACAGCACCGTCCTGTGTGTACATCACTGTCCTGTGTGTACAGCACCGTCCTGTGTGTACATCACCATCCTGTGTGTACATCACCGTCCTGTGTGTACATCACCATCGTGTATATACATCACCATCCTGTGTGTACATCACCGTCCTGTGTGTACAGCACTGTCCTGTATGTAGAGCACTGTCCTGTGTTTAAATCACCGTCCTGTGTGTACATCTCCGTCCTGTGTATATATCACCGTCCTGTGTGTACATGACCGTCCTGTGTGTACAGCACTGTCCTGTTTGTACATCACCCTCCTGTGTGTACATCACCGGCCTGTGTGTACATCACCGTCCTGTGTGTAAAGCACTGTCCTGTGTATACAGCACTGTCCTGTTTGTACATCACCTTCCTGTGTGTACATCACTGGCCTGTGTGTACATCATCGTCCTGTATGTACATCACCGTCCTGTATGTACATCATCGTCCTGTATGTACAGCACTGTCCTGTGTGTACAGCACCGTCCTGTGTATGCATCATTGTCCTGAGTGTACAGCACCGTCCTGCGTGTACAGTACAGTCCTGTGTGTACATCACCGTCCTGTGTGTACATCACCATCCTGTGTATACATCACCATCCTGTGTGTACATCACCATCCTGTGTGTACAGTACAGTCCTGTGTGTACATCACCATCCTGTGTGTACATCACCGTCCTGTGTGTACATCACCATCCTGTGTGTACATCAGCGTCCTGTGTGTACATCACCATCCTGTGTGTACAGTACAGTCCTGTGTGTACATCACCATCCTGTGTGTACATCACCGTCCTGTGTGTACATCACCGTCCTGTGTGTACAGCACCGTCCTGTGTATACATCACTGTTCTGTGTGTACATCACTGTCCTGTAATAAGGGAACATCTATAATTATGGGGGATTTTAACTGTCATATTAATTGGACAAATCAAATTGGGCAGGGCTGCCTTGAGGATGAGTTCATTGAGTGTATTAGGGATGGGTTTATTGAGCAGTATGTAACTGAACCAATCAGGGGGCAAGCAACCTTAGATCTGGTCCTGTGTAACGAGACAGGATTAATTAAAAATGTCCTAGTAAAGGATCCCCTTGGAATGAGTGACCATAACATGGTTGAATTCCATATTCAATTAGAGGGTGAGAAGGTTGGATCTCAAACAAGCATGCTAAGCTTGAATAAAGGAGACTATGAAGGTATGAGAGCGGAATTGAGTAGAGTGGATTGGGAAAATAGATTAAAGGGTAAGACGATACATAATCAGTGGTGTACATTTAAGGAGTTATTTTACAACTTCCAAAAAAAATATATTCCACTGAGAAGAAAAGGGTGTAAAAGAAAAGACAGCCATCCGTGGCTAAGTAAAGAAATTAAGGATAGTATTCGACTAAAAACAAGGGCATATAAGGTAGCCAAATCTAGTGGGAGGATAGGGGATTGGGAAAACTTTAAAAGACAGCAAAAAGTAACAAAAAGATTGATTAAGAAAGGGAAGATAGATTATGAAAGTAAATTAGCAAAAAATATAAAAACAGATAGTAAGAGTTTTTATAGTTATATAAAAAGAAAAAGGGTGGCTAAAGTAAATGTTGGTCCCTTAGAGGATGAGACCGGGAAATTAATGGTGGGAAATATGGAGATGGCAAAAACACTGAATGAATATTTTGCATCAGTCTTTACAGTAGAAGACACGAAGAGTATCCCAACACTTGACAAACAGGGGGCTATAGGGGGGGAGGAGCTAAACACGATCAAAATCACTAAGGAAGTGGTACTCGGTAAAATAATGGGACTCAAGGCAGATAAATCACCTGGACCTGATGGCTTACATCCTAGGGCCTTGAGGGAAGTGGCGGGAGGGATTGTGGATGCATTGGTAATAATTTTCCAAAACTCCCTGGAATCAGCAAAGGTCCCGGCAGACTGGAAAACTGCTAATGTAACACCCTTATTTAAAAAGGGCAGTAGACAGAAGGATGGAAACTATAGACCGGTTAGCCTAACATCTGTGGTAGGTAATATATTGGAGTCCATTATTAAGGAGACAGTAACAGGACATTTGGATAATTTAATAGGACAAAGTCAGCATGGTTTTATGAAGGGGAAGTCATGTTTGACAAATTTGCTGGAGTTCTTTGAGGAAGTAACATATAGGGTGGATAAAGGGGAACCAGTGGACGTAGTGTATTTAGACTTCCAAAAGGCATTTGCCAAGGTGCCACACCAAAGATTATTGCTTAAGATAAAAAATCACGGGATTTGGGGGTAATATTCTGGCATGGATAGAGGATTGGCTATCTAACAGAAAGCAGAGAATTGGGATAAATGGTTCATTCTCGGACTGGCAATCAGTAACTAGTGGTGTTCCGCAGGGGTCAGTGCTGGGTCCCCAAATCTTTAAAATCTATATTAACGATTTGGAGGAGGGGACCGAGTGTAACATATCAAAGTTTGCAGATGATACTAAGATGGGAGGGAAAGTAGTGAGTGAGGAGGACATAAAAAACCTGAAAGGGGACATAGACAGGCTAAGTAAGTGGGCAGAGATTTGGCGGATGGAATACAATACTGGAAAGTGTGAGGTTATGCACTTTGAAAATCGTTAGAGCAAGTTATTATCTTAATGGCAAGAAACTGGAAAGTACTGAAGTACAAAGGGATCTGGGGGTCCTGGTGCACGAAACTCAAAAGGTTAGTATGCAGGTGCAGCAAGTGATTAAGAAGGCCTTTCATTGCTAGGGGGGATAGAAGGTATTGGTGAGACCGCACCTGGAATAGCTGCATACAGTTTTGGTGTCCATACTTGAAGAAAAGACATACTTGCTCTCGAGTCAGTACAAAGAAGGTTCACTTGGTTAATCCCGGGGATGAGGGGGTGGACATATGAGGAGAGGTTGAGTAGATTGGGACTCTACTCATTGGAGTTCAGAAGAATGAGAGGCGATCTTATTGAAACATATAAGATTGTGAAGGGGTTGGATCGGGTGGATGCGGGGAGGATGTTCCCGATGATGGGTGAAACTAGAACTAGGGGGCATAGTCTTAGAATAAGGGGCTGCTCTTTCAAAACTGAGATGAGGAGGAACTACTTCACTCAGAGGGTGGTAGGTCCATGGAATATGCTGCCCCAAAAAGCTGTAGAAGCTACATCATTACATAAATTTAAAACAGAAATAGACAGTTTCCTAGAAGTAAAGGGAATTAAGGGTTACGGGGAGCAGGCAGGAATTTGGACATGAGTCTAGGTTCGGATCGGACATGGCCCTGTGGGTAGCGGAGCGGGGCCCAGGGGCCGTGTAGCCTGATCCTGCTCCTATTTCGTGTGTCTAATTCTGTTAGATTCAGGAGATGGTTCAGTGATAGTAGATTGGCGGTTAGGATCAGATCAGCCATGATCTTATTGAATGGCGGAGCAGGCTCGAGGGGCCGATTGGCCTACTCCTGCTCCTATTTCTTATGTTCTTATGTTCTTATGTATACATCACTGTCCTGTGTGTACATCACCGTCCTGTGTGTACATCACTGTCCTGTGTATACATCACTGTCCTGTGTGTACATCACCGTCCTGTGTGTACATCACCGTCCTGTGTATACATCGCCGTCCTGTGTATACAGCACTGTCCTGTGTGTACATCACCATCCTGTGTATACATCACTGTCGTGTGTATACATCACTGTCCTGTGTATACATCACCATCCTGTGTATACATCACACTCCTGTGTATACATCACCGCCCTGTGTGTACATCACCGTCCTGTGTATACATCACCGTCCTGTGTGTACATCATCGTCCTGTGTGTACATCACCGTCATGTGTGTATATCACTATCCTGTGTATACATCCCCGTCCTGTGTGTACATCACCGTCCTTAGTGTACAGCACCGTCCTGTGTGTACATCACCGTCCTGTGTGTACATCACTATCCTGTGTATTCATCACCGTGCAGTGTGTACATCACTGTCCTGTGTGTACATCACTATCATAGAAACAGGAAGTAGAATCCAGGTATAAAAGGGGAGGGGCTAGTGCGGTGCACGGAGTGCTTTGTGCATTGAGTGCTGCTGGAGTTTTGCTAAGTGGGAGAAAAATCATTTAAGTGTATTTTGTGAATTTTAGTGTGTTAAGAAGTCAATTATTTGAAGTAAGTTTAATTTTTTAAGGGTTTTTTAAACTCTTGGGCAGTTTAAACAGGAAGTAGAATCCAGGTATAAAAGGGGAGGGGCTAGTGCGGTGCACGGAGTGCTTTGTGCATTGAGTGCTGCTGGAGTTTTGCTAAGTGGGAGAGTTCGGATAAGTGGGAGGTGAGGGTGTGTTTTTTTGCTCTGTTTTATTCCCCACTCCCAGGCTTAGACAGCACTGCGGAGGCGGAGCAGCGAGACGAGTCAACCAAACAGGCTCCACAGACAGTATTCAAGGAGGAGGTTGGTGATCAGCTGGTTGGTTGGTTTTCTTCCTTCTCTTCTCTTTCATACCTTTAAGTTGGTAAGTCCTATTGAATAGTGGTGTGATATTATCATATATATCCGGGCAGGGTCTTCATAACTAATAATAAGAAATTTAATTAATTATATAGAATGGAGCAGGTGATGTGTTACTGTTGCGAGATGTGGGAGCCGGTGAACCCCATTGAGGCTAACGGTGATTACATCTGCGACAAGTGTTTGCTGCTAGAGGAACTCAAGTTCCATGTTATGGAGCTTGAGACCGAGCTTCGGACACTGCGACACATCAGGGAGGGGGAGAAGTTCCTGGACTCTATGTTTCAGGAGATGGTCACACCTATGAAGTTAATTACTGCAGATGTAGTCCGTGGTCAGGGACAGGACGGTGTGACTACGAGTGAGGAAGGTACAGGGATCCAGGATGTAGTGTTGAAGGAGACGCAGCCCTTGTTCTTGTCCAGCAGGATCGAGGTTCTTACTCCCTGTGAGGGCGGGAGCGGGGACTGCAGGGAGGATGAGCAACCTGGCCACAGCACCGTGGTACAGGGGGCCATTCAAGTGGAGGGAGTAAAAAGAAATGTTGTAGTGGTAGGGGATAGTATCATTAGGGGGATAGATAGGGTTCTCTGCAGTCAAGAGCGGGAGTCCCGAAGGCTGTGTTGCCTGCCTGGTGCCAGGGTTAAGGACATCTCTTCTGGGCTGGAAAGAAACTTGCAGTGGGAGGGGGAGGATCCAGTTGTCGTGGTCCATGTTGGTACAAACGACGTAGATAGGACAAGGAAGACGGTTCTGTTAAAGGAGTATGAGCAGCTAGGGGTCAAATTAAAAAACAGAACCTCAAGGGTAATAATCTCTGGGTTATTACCTGAGCCACGAGCGAATTTGGCTAGGATAAATAAAATTAAAGAGTTAAATGCGTGGCTCAAAGACTGGTGCGGGAGAAATGGGTTTTGCTTCTTGGGACACTGGCACCAGTACTGGGACAGGAGGGAGCTGTTCTGTTGGGACGGACTCCACTTGGCCAGTGCTGGGACTAGAGTCCTGGCGAATCATATAACTAGGGCTGTAGAGAGGGCTTTAAACTAATTAGTGGGGGGGAGGTTTCTAGAGAGCAAATAATAGAAATGACAACAGAGAAGGTCATAGACTTAGGTAGCAGTGGGGGAATTAAAAAACAGAATGTGTCAGGAAGGGACAGAAGGTATGGAGTAAAAAGTAAAGTACTAAAAAGGGAAAAAACAGGAACTAAGTGTTACAAAACATATTTGAAAGTTCTTTATCTGAATGCACGTAGCATTCGTAACAAAATGAATGAGTTAACGGCACAAATAATGACATATGGGTATGATCTTGTGGCCATTACAGAAACATGGCTGCAGGGTGACCATGACTGGGAATTAAACATACCAGGTTATTTAACAATCAGGAAGGACAGGCAGGAAGGGAGAGGAGGTGGGGTGGCTATGTTAATAAAGGAAGGAATCACTATAATACAGAGAAATGATATTGGGTCAAAGGAGCAGGATAGTGAAACAGTTTGGGTGGAGGTAAGGAATAATAAGGGGAAAAAAACACTAGTGGGTGTAGTCTATAGGCCTCCGAACAGTTGCAACTCTGTTGGACGGAGTATTAATCAGGAAATAGTTGAGGCTTGTAATAAGGGAACAGCTATAATTATGGGGGATTTTAATTATCATATTAACTGGACAAATCAAATTGGGCAGAGCAGCCTTGAGGAAGAGTTCATTGAGTGTATTAGGGATGGGTTTCTTGAGCAGTATGTAACTGAACCGACCAGGGGGCAAGCAACCTTAGATTTGGTCCTGTGTAATGAGACAGGATTAATTAAAAATGTCCTAGTAAAGGATCCCCTTGGAATGAGTGACCATAACATGGTTGAGTTCCATATTCAATTAGAGGGTGAGAAGGTTGGATCTCAAACAAGCGTGCTGAGCTTGAATAAAGGAGACTATGAAGGTATGAGAGCGGAATTAATTAGAGTGGACTGGGAAAATAGATTAAAGGGTAAGACGGTACATGACCAGTGGTGTACATTTAAGGAGTTATTTTACAACTTCCAAAAAAAATATATTCCACTGAGGAAAAAAGGGTGTAAAAGAAAAGATAGCCATCCGTGGCTAAGTAAAGTAATTAAGGATAGTATCCGACTAAAAACAAGGGCATATAAGGTAGCCAAATCTAGTGGGAGGATGGAAGATTGGGAAGTCTTTAAAAGACAGCAAAAAATAACAAAAAGATTGATTAAGA
The DNA here is from genome assembly GCF_052327205.1 of Somniosus microcephalus. Taxonomy (NCBI): domain Eukaryota; kingdom Metazoa; phylum Chordata; class Chondrichthyes; order Squaliformes; family Somniosidae; genus Somniosus; species Somniosus microcephalus. The sequence continues at coordinate 10,724,282 of NC_140998.1, read as the reverse complement.
AAGGGAAGATAGATTATGAAAGTAAATTAGCAAAAAATATAAAAACAGACAGTAAAAGTTTCTATAGTTATATAAAAAGAAAAAGGGTGGCTAAAGTAAATGTTGGTCCCTTAGAGGATGAGACCGGGAAATTAATGGTGGGAAACATGGAGATGGCAAAAACACTGAACAATTATTTTGTATCAGTCTTTACAGTAGAGGACACTAAGACTATCCCAACACTGGACAAACAGGGAGCTCAAGGGGGGGAGGAACTAAATACGATTAAAATCACTAAGGAAGTGGTACTTGGTAAAATAATGGGACTCAAGGCGGATAAATCCCCTGGACCTGATGGCTTGCATCCCAGGGTCTTGAGGGAAGTAGCGGTAGGGATTGTGGATGCATTGGTAATAATTTTCCAAAACTCACTGGACTCAGCAAAGGTCCCGGCAGATTGGAAAACTGCTAATGTAACACCCTTATTTAAAAAGGGTAGTAGGCAGAAGGCTGGAAACTATAGACCTGTTAGCCTAACATCTGTGGTTGGTAAAATGTTAGAGTCCATTATTAAGGAGACAGTAACGGGACATTTGGATAAACATAATTTAATAGGGCAAACTCAGCATGGTTTCATGAAGGGGAAGTCATGTTTAACAAATTTGCTTGAGTTTTTTGAGGAAGTAACATACAGGGTGGATAAAGGGGAACCAGTGGACGTAGTGTATTTAGACTTCCAAAAGGCATTTGACAAGGTGCCACACAAAAGATTATTGCTCAAGATAAAAAATCACGGGATTGGGGGTAATATTCTGGCGTGGGTGGAGGATTGGCTCTCTAACAGAAAGCAGAGAGTTGGGATAAATGGTTCGTTCTCAGATTGGCAACCAGTAACGAGTGGTGTCCCGCAGGGGTCAGTGCTGGGTCCCCAACTCTTTACAATCTATATTAACGATTTGGAGGAGGGGACCGAGTGTAACATATCAAAGTTTGCAGATGATACAAAGATGGGAGGGAAAGTAGTGAGTGAGGAGGACATAAAAAACCTGCAAAGGGACATAGACAGGCTAAGTAAGTGGGCAGAGATTTGGCAGATGGAATACAATACTGGAAAGTGTGAGGTTATGCACTTTGGCAGGAAAAATCATAGAGCAAGTTATTATCTTAATGGCAAGAAACTGGAAAGTACTGTAGTACAAAGGGATCTGGGGGTCCTGGTGCACGAAACTCAAAAAGTTAGTATGCAGGTGCAGCAAGTGATTAAGAAGGCCAATGGAATGTTGGCTTTTATTGCTAGGGGGTTGGAATATAAAAACAGGGAGGTATTGCTGCAGTTGTACAAGGTATTGGTGAGGCCGCACCTGGAATACTGCATACAGTTTTGGTGTCCATACTTAAGAAAAGACATACTTGCTCTCGAGTCAGTACAAAGAAGGTTCACTCGGTTAATCCCGGGGATGAGGGGGTGGTCATATGAGGAGAGGTTGAGTAGATTGGGACTCTACTCATTGGAGTTCAGAAGAATGAGAGGCGATCTTATTGAAACATATAAGATTGTGAAGGGGCTTGATCGGGTGGATGCGGTGAGGTTGTTCCCAATGATGGGTGAAACTAGAACTAGGGGGCATAATCTTAAAATAAGGGGCTGCTCATTCAAAACTGAGATGAGGAGAAACTTCTTCACTCAGAGGGTGGTAGGTTTGTGGAATTTGCTGCCCCAGAAAGCTGTGGAAGCTACATCATTAAATAAATTTAAAACAGAAATAGATAGTTTCCTAGAAGTAAAGGGAATAAAGGGTTACGGGGAGCGGGCAGGAAATTGGACATGAGTCTGGGTTCGGAATGGTCATGGCCCTGTGGGTAGTGGAGCGGGCCCAGGGGCCGTGTAGCCTTGTTCTGCTCCTACTGTGTTCTAATTCTGTTAGATTTCAGGAGATGGTTTTATTCCTGTTCCTGACTGGGGTGGAGATCGCCTTTACAGAAGGTAAGTACTGTAGAAAATATAGGGACAGAGTGATCTCCTGGAAGAATTTCGATCGCCTAGATGGGTCGGAGAGGAATTTCCCAGATTTTTTTCTCCCAAATTGGCCATTGGGTCTTTATCTGGTTTTTCGCCTCTCCCGGGAGATCACATGGGTTCGGGTGGATGCAGAGTGATAGAAGATTTGAGGTTAGGATCAGATCAGCCATGATCTTATTGAATGGTGGAGCAGGCTCGAGGGGCCGATTGGCCTACTCCTGCTCCTATTTCTTATGTTCTTATGTTCTTAAACATAGAAGATAGGAGCAGGAGTAGGCCATTCGGCCCCTCGAGCCTGCTCCGCCATTCAATGCGATCATGGCTGATCATCCAAATTCAGTACCCGGTCCCTGCTTTCTCCCCATACCCCTTGATCCCTTTAGCCTTAAGAAATATATCCAACTCCTTCTTGAAAATATTTAATATATTGGCCTCTACTGCCTTCTGTGGTAGAGAATTCCACAGGTTCACCACTCTCTGGGTGAAGAAATTCCTCCTCATCTCAGTCCTAAATGGCCTACCCCTTATCCTTAGACTGTGACCCCTGGTTCTGGACTCCCTGACCATCGGGAACATCCTTCCTGCATCTAGTCTATCCAGTCCTGTCAGAATTTTATAAGTTTCAATGAGATCCCCTCTCATTCTTTTAAACTCCAGCGAGTACAAGCCCAATCGACCCAATCTCTCCTCATACGTCATTCCTGCCTTCCCAGGTATCAGCCTGGTGAATCTTCGTTGAACTCCTTCCATGGCAAGAACATCCTTCCTCAGATAAGGCGACCAAAACTGCACACAATACTCAAGCTGTGGTCTCACCAAGGCCCTGTATAACTGCAGCAAGACATCCTTGTTCGTGTACTCAAACCCTCTCGCTACGAAGGCCAACATACCATTTGCCTTCTTAACCGCCTGCTGCACCTGCATGCTTACCTTCAGTGACTGGTGCACAAGGACACCCAGGCCTCGTTGCACTTCCCCTTCTCCCAATCTATTGCCATTCAGATAATAATCTGCCTTCCTGTTTTTGCCACCAAAGTGGATAACCTCACATTTATCCACATTATATTGCATCTGTTATGCTTCTGCCCAATCACCCAAACTGTCTAAATCATCCTGGAGTTTCTCGGCATCCTCCTCACAGCACACACGCCCACCCAGCTTTGTGTCATCTGCAAATTTGGAGATATTACATCTAGTTCCCTTGTCTAGATCATTAATATATATTGTGAATAGCTGGGGCCCAAGGACCGATCCCTGCGGTACCCCACTAGTCACTGCCTGCCACTCGGAAAAAGACCCATTTATTCCAACTCTTTGCTTTCTGTCTGCCAACCAGTGCTCTATCCAAGTCAATACCTTGCCCCCAATCCCATGTGCCTTAACTTTACACGCTAATCTCTTATGCGGGACCTTATCGAAAGCCTTCTGAAAGTCCAAATACACCACATCCACTGGTTCTCCCTTATCTATTTTACCAGTTACATCCTCAAAAAATTCCAGTAGATTAGTCAAGCACGATTTACCTTTTCTAAATCTATGTTGACTTTGTCCGATCCTGTCACTGTTTTCCAAGTGCTCTGCTATTACATCTTTTATAATGGACTCTAGCATTTTCCCCACTACCGATGTCAGTCTTACCGGTCTGTAATTACCCATTTTCTCTCTACCACCTTTTTTGAATAGTGGGCTAACATTAGCTACCCTCCAATCCATGGGTACTGTTCCAGATTCTATCGAGTTCTGAAAGATGACCAGCAATGCATCTACTATTTCTAGGGCCACTTCCTTAAGTACCCTAGGATGTAGATTATCAGGCCCTGGGAATTTATCGGCCTTCAATCCCATCAATTTCCCTAACACCATTTCCCTACAAATACTGATTTCTTTCAGTTCCTCCCTTTCATCAGGCCCTATGTTCCCCGACATCTCTGGGAGGTTATTTGTGTCCTCCTTTGTGAAGACAGACCCAAAATATATATTTAATTGGATCTGCCATTTCTTTGTTCCCCATTATAAATTCCCCTGATTCTGACTGCAAGGGGCCTACGCTTGGCTTCACCAATCTTTTTCTCTTCACATCACATATCTATAAAAGCTTTTACAGTCAGTTTTTATGTTCCCTGCAAGCTTACTCTCATATTCTATTTTCCCTTTCTTAATTAATCCCTTTGTCTTCCTTTGTTGAATCCTAAACTGCTCCCAATCCTCAGGTTTACTGTTTTTTCTGGCCAATTTATATGTCCTCTCCTTGGATCGTGCTATCCCTAATTTCCCTTGTTAGCCACGGTTGAGTCACCTTTTTTGTTTTATTTTTATGCCAAACTGGGATGAACAAATTCTGTAGTTCATCCATGCGGTCTTTGAATGTTTGCCATTGCCTATCCACTGTCAACCCTTTGAGTGACATTCCCCAATCAATCCTACCCAGCTCGCGCCTCAGACCATCGTAGTTTCCTTTATTTAAATTTAGGACCCTAGTCTCTGAGTCGACTACTTCATTCTCCATCTTAATGAAGAATTCGATCATATTATAATCGTTCTGACCCCAGGGGCCTCGTAAAACAAGATTGCTAATTAATCCTTTCTCGTTACATAACACCCAGTCTAAGATGGCCTGATCTCTGGTTGGTCCCTCGACATATTCGTCCAGGAAACCATCTCGTTAACACTCCAGGAATTCCTCCTGTGCGTACATCAGTGTCCTGTGTGTACATCACTGTCCTGTGTGTACATCACTATCCTGTGTATAGATCACCATCCTGTGTGTACATCACCGCCCTGTGTATACATCACCATCCTGTGTGTACATCACCGTCCTGTGTGTACAGCACTGACCTGTTTATACATCACCATCCTGTGTGTACAGCACCGTCCTGTTTATACATCACTATCCTGCGTATACATCACCGTCCTGTGTGTACATCACTGTCCTGTGTGTACAGCACCGTACTGTGTGTACATCACCGTCCTTTGCATACAGTACCGTACTGTGTGTACATCACCGTCCTGTGTGTACAGTACCGTACTGTGTATACATCACCGTCCTGTGTGTACATCACCGTCCTGTGTGTACATCACCGTCCTGTGTGTACATCACCATCCTGTGTATACATCACCGTCCTGTGTGTACATCACCGTTCTGTGTATACATCACCGTCCTGTGTATACATCACTGTCCTGTGTGTACATCACCGTCCTGTGTGTACATCACCGCCCTGTGTATACATCACCATCCTGTTTATACATCACCGTCCTGTGTGTACAGCACCGTCCTGTATATACATCACCATCCTGTTTCTACATCACCGTTCTGTGTGTACAGCACCGTCCTGTTTGTACATCACCATCCTGTGTGTACATCACCACCCTGTGTGTACAGCACCGTCCTGTGTGTACAGTACCATACTGTGTGTACATCACCGTCCTGTGTGTACATCACCATCCTTTGTGTACATCACCATCCTGTGTGTACATCACTGTCCTGTGTATACATCACCATCCTGTGTGTACAGCACTGTCCTGTGTGTACATCACTGTCCTGTGTATACATCACCATCTTGTGTGTACATCACCGTCCCGTGTATACATCACTGTCCTGTGTGTACATCACCGTCTTGTGTGTACATCACTGTCCTGTGTGTACATCACTGTCCTGTGTATACATCACCGTCCTGTGTGTACATCACCATCCTCTGTGTACATCACCATCCTGTGTGTACATCACCGTCCTGTGTGTACATCACCGTCCTGTGTATACATCACTGTCCTGTGTGTACATCACTGTCCTGTGTGTACATCACCGTCCTGTATGTACATCACCGTCCTGTGTGTACATCACCGTCCTGTGTGTACATCATTGTCCTGTGTATACATCACCGTCTTGTGTGTACATCACCGTCCTGTGTATACATCACCGTCCTGTGTGTACATCACTGTCCTGTGTATACATCACCGTCCTTTGTGTACAGCACTGTCCTGTGTGTACATCACTGTCCTGTGTGTAAATCCCCGTCCTGTGTGTACATCACCATCCTGTGTGTACATCACTGTCCTCTGTATACATCACCATCCTGCGTGTACATCACCGTCCTGTGTGTACATCACTGTCCTGTGTATGTGGTAAACCACTGTTGTTGTTGTTGTTGTTGTTGTTGTTGTTACACACTGTTGTACCTATGCATGCCTCAACATGTCTCGGCTGGCTCCACCCACACAGGCCCAGGTATAAAGGTGATTGACCTGCAGCCCCCTGCCTTCTTGGAACCCAGTCAACCACGAGAGGCATGCTCTGTTCTTTGCTAATAAAAGCCTTTAGTTACTCTCTTAACTCTCAGTCTTTTATGAGTAATTGATAGCGCATCAATTTTATTAGCAAAAACAAAATGTCGACATTTGCTGAACAGCAGGCTGCTGCACCAAACGCTGAACAGCAGGCTGCTGCACCAAACGCTGAACAGCAGGCTGCTGCACCAAACACTGAGCAACAGGAGCTGCTGCGAGCCCTCAGACCAACGTGCCTGGACCTAGACCCCCAAGAAGCAGGTTCGGCTACCCAATTCGCGCATTGGCTGCGTTGCTTCGAGGCCTACCTGCAAGCCTCAACTGTGACCCTGGACGAAAACAAGTTGGAAATCCTGGCCTCAAAGGTGAGCCACCAAGTTTATACAATAATCCAGGACGCGACGACCTACGCGGCGGCTATCGATCTGCTAAAAGGGCAATACGCACACCCGGTAAATACGGTCTATGCCCGGCACCTCTTAAGATCCCGCAGACAGCAGCCCGGGGAATCGGTGGAGGCCTTCCTACGGGCACTACGGATACTCGGCCGAGACTGCGATTGCAAAGAAGTATCAGCCGCAGCACACACGGAGGGACTGATCCGAGATGCTTTTGTTACGGGTCTAAGGTCCGACTACTCCCGGCAGAGACTGTTGGAAAAGGGAGAAATGGACCTGAGAAAGGCAGTGTCCCTCGCGCTCTCGCTCGACGCGGCCCACAGGAATATGGACGCCTTCTCCCCTAACCGCTCCGCAACGTGGACGCCACAGCCTTGGGTCATGGGACCGCCACCTTCAACTGCTGCTGCGATGTCCAAGGCACAGAAATGTTATTTTTGTGGCCAGGCAAAATACCCCAGAGCACGCTGCCCGGCGAGAAACGCTACCTGCTCCGGCTGCGGGAAGAAAGGACACTATGTCAGCGCCTGCAAAGGTAAAACCGCTAACGCCAGCAGCGCCGCGTGCGAACCGTGGGGGCAGCCATCTTGTCCGCCATCTTGGGCTCCCCCAGCCGCGTGGGGATCGGGACCATGGGCGCTGCCATTTTGTCCGCCATCTCGGACGTCTCCAACTTCAACCATGGGGGACCCAGACTCAACCACCGCCTCGTCTGACGACCACATCGACTCGCTCGACCATACGCTGGCCTCCGTGACGCTGGACCAATCTCTCCCTCATCAACTGTCCAGGTCCATGATGGACATTAAGGTAAATGGCCGCGCCACTACCTGCCTTTTTGACAGCGGGAGCACGGAAAGCTTCATCCACCCCGACACGGTGCGCAGTTACTCTCTCCCGGTCCTGCCGACGCGACATCGGATCTCTTTGGCTTCCAAAGCCCAGCCAGCGGACGTCGGTGGCTACTGTGTAGTGACCCTTTCAGTAAGGGGCACAGAATACAAAAATTTTAAACTCCTGGTCCTGCCCCACTGTTGTACCTATGCATGCCTCAACATGTCTCGGCTGGCTCCACCCACACAGGCCCAGGTATAAAGGTGATTGACCTGCAGCCCCCTGCCTTCTTGGAACCCAGTCAACCACGAGAGGCATGCTCTGTTCTTTGCTAATAAAAGCCTTTAGTTACTCTCTTAACTCTCAGTCTTTTATGAGTAATTGATAGCGCATCAGTGTATACATCACCGTCTTGTGTGTACATTACCGTCCTGTGTATACATCACCTTCCTGTGTGTACATCACTGTCCTGTGTATACATCACCGTCCTGTGTGTACAGCACCGTCCTGTGTGTACATCACTGTCCTGTGTATACATCACCATCAGCTGTGTACATCACCATCCTGTGTGTACATCACCGTCCTGTGTGTACATCACTGTCCTGTGTGTACATCACTGTCCTGTGTATACATCACCGTCCTGTGTGTACAGCACCATCCTGTGTGTACATCACTGTCCTGTGTATACATCACTGTCCTGTGTGTACATCACCATTCTCTGTGTACATCACCGTCCTGTTTGTACATCACCGCCCTGTGTGTACATCACTGTCCTGTGTGTACATCACTGTTCTGTGTGTACATCACCGTCCTGTATGTACATCACTGTCCTGTGTGTACATCACCATCCTGTATGTACATCACCGTCCTGTGTGTACATCACCGCCCTGTGTGTACATCACTGTCCTGTGTGTACATCACTGTCCTGTGTGTACATCACCATCATCTGTGTACATCACCATCCTGTGTGTACCTCACCATCCTGTGTGTACATCAGTGTCCTGTGTGTACATCACTGTCCTGTGTGTACATCACCGTCCTGTATGTACATCACCGTCCTGTGTGTACATCACTGTCCTGTGTATACATATGTAAGAAGTCACACAACACCAAGTTATAGTCCAACAGTTTTATTTGAAATCACAAGCTTTCGGAGCGCTGCTCCTTCATCAGGTGAAGTGGAGAGATGCATAAAGACACAGCTTATATAGTCAGAGAATAATGCCAGATGATTACAGGTAATCTTTCTAACTGCCATTTATCACACCTCGGCAGAGAGATAATCACAGCAATCAAAGGTGTGAATGGTGTCCAAACAGGTCAGTCAGGAAAACATTACATCAAAGAACAATGAGGTGGGGTCACAAGGGGGCAAATGTTGCAGATGCTGGGGTCTGTATGAAAAACAAAAAACAGACAAAAAAACATTTTTTTTGCTGGAAATCACATCAGGTCCGGCCGCATCTGTGTAGAGAGGACAAGCCAACGACGACTCGAGTCTGGATGACCCTGCGTCAGGTGGGGTTACATGTAGCGTGACATTTACCCAAGATCCCGGTTGAGGCCGTCCTCATGAGTGCAGAACTTGGCTATCAGTGTCTGCTCTACGATTTTGCGTTGTCGTGTGTCTCGAAGGCTGCCTTGGAGAATGCTTACCCGAAGGTCGGAGGCCGAATGTCCTTGACTGCTGAAGTGTTCCCCGACAGGGAGGGAACACTCCTGCCTGGTGATTGTTGCACGGTGTCCGTTCATCCGTTGTCGCAGTGTCTGCATGGTCTCGCCGATGTACCATGCTCCAGGGCATCCTTTCCTGCAACGTATGAAGTAGACAACGTTGGCCGAGTCACATGAGTATGTACCATGTACCTGGTGGGTGGTGTCCTCACGTGTGATGATGGTATCTGTGTTGATGATCTGGCATGTCTTGCAGAGGTTGCCGTGGCAGGGTTGTGTGGTGTCGTGGTCGCTGTTCTCCTGAAAGCTGGGTAATTTGCTGCGAACGATGGTCTGTTTGAGGTTAGGCGGCTGTTTGAAGGCGAGTAGTGGAGACGTGGGGATGGCCTTAGCGAGGTGTTCGTCATCATCGATGACATGTTGAAGGCTGCGAAGAACATGGTGTAGTTTCTCCGCTCCGGGGAAGTACTGGACGACGAAGGGCACTCTGTTGGTTGTGTCCCGTGTTTGTCTTCTGAGGAGGTCTATGCGATTTTTTGCTGTGGCCCGTCGGAACTGTCGATTGGCGAGTCCCAAGATGTCAGCAGCAAACCCAATGAGACAGCCAATGATCCGGAACAGCAGACAGAGGGATCCGCAGTGCAGCAACCGAAGAAGAAAGAGTCAAATTGGGCCCCTCCGGAGGGTCGCTGCTCTAAGCTTGACATGTATGCTCAAGCTGTCAGGAGATGCATCAACGCCAGATTCATCAGCCACGCTCACAAGACAGTCCAGAATGTCACCCAAGCACAACGCAACGCCATCCACGCTCTCAAGACCAACCGCAACATCGTCATCAAACCAGCAGACCAAGGAGGAGCCATCGTCATACAGAACAGAACGGACTATTGCAAAGAAGCATACCGACAACTGGACAACCAGGAACACTACAGACAGTTACCCGCAGATCCGACCAAAGAACACACCCGCCAACTCAACAGACTGATCAAGACCTTCGATCCAGACCTTCAAAGTTTCCTACGTGCTCTCATCCCACGTACTCCCCGCGTGGGAAACTTCTACTGCCTCCCAAAGATACACAAAGCCAACACACCCGGACGTCCTATCGTATCAGGCAACGGAACCCTGTGTGAGAACCTCTCTGGATACGTCGAGGGCATCCTGAAACCCATCGTACAGGGAACCCCCAGCTTCTGTCGCGACACTACAGACTTCTTACAGAAACTCAGCACCCACGGATCAATTGAACCAGGAACACTCCTCGCCACGATGGACGTCTCGGCACTCTGTACCAGTATCCCCCACGATGACGGCATCGCTGCGACAGACTCAGTACTCAACATCAACAACAGCCAACCTCCAGACGCCATCCTACAACTCATCCGCTTCATCCTTGACCACAATGTCTTCACCTTCGACAACCAGTTCTTTACCTAAACACACGGAACAGCCATGGGGACCAAATTCGCACCCCAATACGCCAACATCTTCATGCACAAGTTTGAGCAAGACTTCTTCACTGCACAGGATCTCCAACCAACGCTATACACCAGATACATCGACGACATTTTCTTCCTATGGACCCACGGCGAAGAATCACTGAAAAGACTACACGATAACATCAACAAGTTCCATCCCACCATCAAACTCACCACGGACTACTCCTCAGAATTGGTTTCATTCTTGGACACACGAATCTCCATCAAAGACAGACACCTCAGCACTTCACTCTACCGCAAGCCCACGGACAACCTCAGGATGCTCCACTTCTCCAGCTTCCACCCTAACCACGTTAAAGAAACCATCCCCTATGGACAAGCCCTGTGAATACACAGGATCTGCTCAGACGAGGAGGAACGCGATGGACACCGACCAGAAAGACGCCCTCGTAAGAACAGGATATGACGCTCGACTCATCGATCGACAGTTCCGACGGGCCACAGCAAAAAATCGCATAGACCTCCTCAGAAGACAAACACGGGACACAACCAACAGAGTACCCTTCGTCGTCCAGTACTTCCCCGGAGCGGAGAAACTACGCCATGTTCTTCGCAGCCTTCAACATGTCATCGATGATGATGAACACCTCGCTAAGGCCATCCCCACGCCTCCACTACTCGCCTTCAAACAGCCGCCTAACCTCAAACAGACCATCGTTCGCAGCAAATTACCCAGCTTTCAGGAGAACAGCGACCACGACACCACACAACCCTGCCACAGCAACCTCTGCAAGACATGCCAGATCATCAACACAGATACCATCATCACACGTGAGGACACCACCCACCAGGTACATGGTACATACTCACGTGACTCGGCCAACGTTGTCTACCTCATACGTTGCAGGAAAGGATGCCCCGGAGCATGGTACATCGGTGAGACCATGCAGACACTGCGACAACGGATGAACGGATACCGCGCAACAATCGCCAGGCAGGAGTGTTCCCTCCCAGTCGGGGAACACTTCAGCAGTCAAGGACATTCAGCCTCCAATCTTCGGGTAAGCATTCTCCAAGGCGGTCTTCGAGACACACGACAACGCAAAATCGTAGAGCAGAAACTGATAGCCAAGTTCTGCACTCATGAGGACGGCCTGAACCGGGATCTTGGGTAAATGTCACGCTACATGTAACCCCACCTGACATAGGGTCATCCAGACTCGAGTCGTCGTTGGCTGGTTCTCTCTACACAGATGCGGCCGGACCTGATGTGATTTCCAGCAAAAAAAAATGTTTTTTGTTTTTCATACAGACCCCAGCATCTGCAGCATTTGACCCCTTGTAACCCCACCTCATCGTTCTTTGATGTAATGTTTTCCTGACTGACCTGTTTGGACACCATTCACACCTTTGATTGCTGTGATTATCTCTCTGCCGAGGTGTGATAAATGGCAGTTAGAAAGATTACCTGTAATCATCTGGCATTATTCTCTGACTATATAAGCTGTGTCTTTATGCATCTCTCCACTTCACCTGACGAGGAGCAGCGCTCCGAAAGCTTGTGATTTCAAATAAAGCTGTTGGACTATAACCTGGTGTTGTGTGACTTCTTACATTTGCCCACCCCAGTCCAACACCGGCATCTCCACACCATGGCTGTGTATACATCACCATCCTGTGTGTACATCACCATCCTCTGTGTACATCACCATCCTGTGTGTACATCACTGTCCTGTGTGTACATCACTGCCCTGTGTATACATCACCGTCTTGTGTGTACATCACCGTCCTGTGTATACATCACCGTCCTGTGTGTACATCACTGTCCTGTGTATACATCACCATCCTGTGTGTACATCACTGTCTTGTGTGTACATCACCGTCCTGTGTATACATCACCGTCTTGTGTGTACATCACCGTCCTGTGTATACATCACCGTACTGTGTGTACATCACCGTCCTGTGTGTACATCACCGTCCTGTGTGTACAGCACTGTCCTGTGTGTACATCACCGTCCTGTGTGTGCAGCACCGTCCTGTGTGTACAGCACCTTCTTGTATCTTGAAGTACATTTTGGATTGTGGTTTACAGTCAGTTAGTTGTTTTTGCTCAAATAATATTGAATGCATGTTTTGCCATGTCCTATGTCACCCTATAGCCATAGCAACATGGTAATGAGGGGTTCAGACTGCTAGAATCTATTGCTGAGACCTGTCACCAATCCACAGACTCGCTCCCTGCCCTGTTGTGTATAATTAGCCAGTCCGCAGCTCCCTTTAAACTCGCAACATTAGACCTAATGTTTTGACAGATGACGTAAAGTGTGTTTCATTGTTTTATAGAGTAAAAAATAAAACCTGTAGACGTGCTCAGCAGATGGTGACTTAACGCTTGAAAGTGTTGGCTTCCTCCAGTCGCTGAATGGGACTGATTCTTGGACACCAACTCGGTCCCAGTCTAGACCCCGGTCTGTGCTCGGTCCTGGTCTAGACCCTGATCTGTGCTCGGTCCTGGTCTAGACCCCGGTCTATGCTCCGTCCTGGTCTAGACCCCGGTCTGTGCTTGGTCCCGGTCTAGACCCCAGTCTCTGCTCAGTCCCGGACTATGTTTGGTCCCGGTCTAGACCCCGGTCTGTGCTCGGTCCCAGTCTAGACCCCGGTCTGTGCTCGGTCCTGGTCTAGACCCTGGCCTGTGCTCGGTCCTGGTCTAGACCCCGGTCTGTGCTTGGTCCCAGTCTAGACCCCGGTCTGTGCTCGGTCCCGGTCTAGACCCCGGTCTGTGCTCCGTCCTGGTCTAGACCCCGGTCTGTGCTTGGTCCCGGTCTAGACCCCAGTCTGTGCTCAGTCCCGGACTATGCTCGGTCCCGGTCTAGACCTCGGTCTGTGCTTGGTCCCAGACTAGACCCAGTCTGTGCTCGGTCCCGGTCTAGACCCCGGTCTGTGCTCGGTCCTGGTCTGTGCTCGGTCCCGGTCTAGACCCCGGTCTGTGCTTGGTCCCGGTCTAGACCCCGGTGTGTGCTCGGTCCCGGTCTAGACCCTGGTCTGTGCTCGGTCCCAGTCTAGACCCTGGTCTGTGCTCGGTCCCAGTCTAGACCCCGGTATGTGCTCGGTCCCGGTCTAGACCCCGGTCTGTGCTCAGTCACAGTCTAGACCCCGGTCTGTCCTCAGTCCCAGTCTAGACCCCGGTCTGTGCCAGTCCCAGTCTAGACCCGGTCTGTGCTCGGTCCCGGTCCAGACCCCGGTCTGTGCCCGGTCCTGGTCTGTGCTTGGTCCCGGTCTAGGGCCCAGTCTGTGCTCGGTCCCAGTCTAGACCGCGGTCTGTGCTCGGTCCCGGTCTAGACCCCATTCTGTGCTCGGTCCCGGTCTAGACCCCGGTCTGTGCTCGGTCTCGGTCTAGATCCCGGTCTGTGCTCGGTCCCAGTCTAGACCCCGCTCTGTGCTCGGTCCCGGTCTAGACCCCATTCTTTGCTCGGTCCCGGTCTAGACCCCGGTCTGTGCTCAGTCCCGGTCTAGACCCCAGACTGTGCTCGGTTCAGGTCTAGACCCCATTCTGTGCTTGGTCTCGGTCTAGACCCCAGTCTGTGCTCGGTTTGGGTCTAGAACCCATTCTGTGCTCGGTCCCAGTCTAGACCCCGGCCTGTGCTCGGTCCCGGTCTAGACCCCAGTCTGTGCTCAGTCCAGGTCTAGACCCCAGTCCGTGCTCGGTTCAGGTCTAGACCCCGGTCTGTGCTCGGTTCAGGTCTAGACCCCAGCCTGTGCTCGGTCCTGGTCTAGACCCCGGTCTGTGCTCGGTTCAGGTCTAGACCCCGGTCTATGCTCGGTTCAGGTCTAGACCCCGGTCTGTGCTCGGTTCAGGTCTAGACCCCGGTCTGTGCTCGGTCCCGGTCTAGACCCCAGTCTGTGCTCGGTTCAGGTCTAGACCCCAGTCTGTGTTTGGTTCAGGTCTGGACCCCGGTCTGTGCTCGGTTCAGGTCTAGACCCTGGTCTGTGCTCGGTCCCGGTCTAGACCCCAGTCTGTGCTCGGTCCCGGTCTAGACCCCAGTCTGTGCTCGGTCCCGATCGAGGCCCCAGTCTGTGCTCGGTCACGGTCTAGACCCCAGTCTGTGCTCGGTTCAGGTCTAGACCCCAGTCTGTGCTCAGTTCAGGTCTAGACCCCAGTCTGTGCTCGGTTCAGGTCTAGACCCCGGTCTGTGCTCGGTCCCGGTCTAGACCCCAGTCTGTGCTCCGTCCTGGTCTAGACCCCGGTCTGTGCTTGGTCCCGGTCTAGACCCCAGTCTGTGCTCAGTCCCGGACTATGCTCGGTCCCGGTCTAGGCCTCGGTCTGTGCTCGGTCCCAGGCTAGACCCGGTCTGTGCTCGGTCCCGGCCTAGACCCCGGTCTGTGCTCGGTCCCGGTCTGTGCTCGGTCCCGGTCTAGACCCCGGTCTGTGCTTGGTCCCGGTCTAGACCCTGGTCTGTGCTCGGTCCCGGTCTAGACCCTGGTCTGTGCTTGGTCCCGGTCTAGACCCCGGTATGTGCTCGGTCCCGGTCTAGACCCCGGTCTGTGCTCGGTCCCGGTCTAGACCCCGGTCTGTCCTCAGTCCCAGCCTAGACCCCGGTCTGTGCCAGTCCCAGTCTAGACCCGGTCTGTGCTCGGTCCCGGTCCAGACCCCGGTCTGTGCCCGGTCCTGGTCTGTGCTTGGTCCCGGTCTAGACCCCAGTCTGTGCTCGGTCCCAGTCTAGACCGCGGTCTGTGCTCGGTCTCGGTCTAGATCCCGGTCTGTGCTCGGTCCCAGTCTAGACCCCGCTCTGTGCTCGGTCCCGGTCTAGACCCCATTCTGTGCTCGGTCCCGGTCTAGACCCCGGTCTGTGCTCAGTCCCGGTATAGACCCCAGTCTGTGCTCGGTTCAGGTCTAGACCCCATTCTGTGCTCGGTCTCGGTCTAGACCCCAGTCTGTGCTCGGTTCGGGTCTAGACCCCAGTCTGTGCTCGGTTCAGGTCTAGACCCCGGTCTGTGCTCGGTCCCGGTCTAGACCCCAGTCTGTGCTCAGTCCAGGTCTAGACCCGAGTCCGTGCTCGGTTCAGGTCTAGACCCCGGTCTGTGCTCGGTTCAGGTCTAGACCCCAGTCTGTGCTCGGTTCAGGTCTAGACCCCAGTCTGTGTTTGGTTCAGGTCTGGACCCCGGTCTGTGCTCGGTTCAGGTCTAGACCCCGGTCTGTGCTCGGTCCCGGTCTAGACCCCAGTCTGTGCTCGGTCACGGTCTAGACCCCAGTCTGTGCTCGGTCCCGGTCTAGACCCCAGTCTGTGCTCGGTCCCGGTCTAGACCCCAGTCTGTGCTCGGTCACGGTCTAGACCCCAGTCTGTGCTCAGTTCAGGTCTAGAGCCCAGTCTGTGCTTGGTTCAAGTCTGGACCCCAGTCTGTGCTCGGTTCAGGTCTAGACCCCGGTCTGTGCTCGGTCCCGGTCTGGACCCCAGTCTGTGCTCGGTCCCGGTCTGGACCCCAGTCTGTGCTCGGTCCCGGTCTAGACCCCAGTCTGTGCTCGGTCACGGTCTAGACCCCAGTCTGTGCTCGGTCACGGTCTAGACCCCAGTCTGTGCTCGGTTCAGGTCTAGACCCCAGTCTGTGCTCGGTTCAGGTCTAGACCGCGGTCTGTGCTTGGTCCCAGTCTAGACCCCGCTCTGTGCTCGGTCCCGGTCTAGAACCCATTCTGTGCTCGGTCCCAGTCTAGACCCCAGCCTGTGCTCGGTCCCAGTCTAGACCCCGGTCTGTGCTCGGTCCCGGTCTAGACCCCAGTCTGTGCTCGGTCCTGGTCTAGACCCGGTCTGTGCTCGGTCCCGGTCTAGACCCCAGTCTGTGCTCGGTTCAGGTCTAGACCCCAGTCTGTGCTTGGTCCAGGTCTAGACCCCAGTCTGTGCACGGTTCAGGTCTAGACCCCAGTCTGTGCTCGGTTCAGGTCTAGACCCCAGTCTGTGCTCGGTCCTGGTCTGGACCCCGGTCTGTGCTCGGTTCAGGTCTAGACCCCGGTCTGTGCTCGGTCCCGGTCTAGGCCCCAGTCTGTGCTCGGTCATGGTCTAGACCCCAGTCTGTGTTTGGTTCAGGTCTGGACCCCGGTCTGTGCTCGGTTCAGGTCTAGACCCCAGTCTGTGTTTGGTTCAGGTCTGGACCCCAGTCTGTGCTCGGTCACGGTCTAGACCCCAGTCTGTGCTCGGTCCCGGTCTAGACCCCAGTCTGTGCTCGGTCCCGGTCTAGACCCCAGTCTGTGCTCGGTCACGGTCTAGACCCCAGTCTGTGCTCAGTTCAGGTCTAGAGCCCAGTCTGTGCTTGGTTCAAGTCTGGACCCCAGTCTGTGCTCGGTTCAGGTCTAGACCCCGGTCTGTGCTCGGTCCTGGTCTGGACCCCAGTCTGTGCTCGGTCCCGGTCTGGACCCCAGTCTGTGCTCGGTCCCGGTCTAGACCCCAGTCTGTGCTCGGTCACGGTCTAGACCCCAGTCTGTGCTCGGTCACGGTCTAGACCCCAGTCTGTGCTCGGTTCAGGTCTAGACCCCAGTCTGTGCTCGGTTCAGGTCTAGACCGCGGTCTGTGCTCGGTCCCAGTCTAGACCCCGCTCTGTGCTCGGTCCCGGTCTAGAACCCATTCTGTGCTCGGTCCCAGTCTAGACCCCGGCCTGTGCTCGGTCTCGGTCTGGACCCCAGCCTGTGCTCGGTCCCAGTCTAGACCCCGGTCTGTGCTCGGTCCCGGTCTAGACCCCAGTCTGTGCTCGGTCCTGGTCTAGACCCGGTCTGTGCTCGGTCCCGGTCTAGACCCCAGTCTGTGCTCGGTTCAGGTCTAGACCCCAGTCTGTGCTTGGTCCAGGTCTAGACCCCAGTCTGTGCTCGGTTCAGGTCTAGACCCCAGTCTGTGCTCGGTTCAGGTCTAGACCCCAGTCTGTGCTCGGTCCTGGTCTGGACCCCGGTCTGTGCTCGGTTCAGGTCTAGACCCCGGTCTGTGCTCGGTCCCGGTCTAGGCCCCAGTCTGTGCTCGGTCACGGTCTAGACCCCAGTCTGTGCTCAGTTCAGGTCTAGACCCCAGTCTGTGCTCAGTTCAGGTCTAGACCCCAGTCTGTGCTCGGTTCAGGTCTAGACCCCGGTCTGTGCTCGGTCACGGTCTAGACCCCAGTCTGTGCTCGGTTCTGGTCTAGACCCCAGTCTGTGCTCGGTTCAGATCTAGACCCCAGTCTGTGCTTGGTTCAGGTCTCGACCCCGGTCTGTGCTCAGTCCCAGTTGAGACCCCAGTCTGTGCTCGGTCCCGGTCTAGACCCCAGTCTGTGCTTGGTTCAGGTCTAGACCCCAGTCTGTGCTTGGTTCAGGGTGCTACCACGAGCCTCAGTGCCACTGGGTTAATAATGGACTCCCGCTGCTGGGAAGTGTGCGAGTAGTGTGAGGAGGGGATTGGTTTTAACTGTCATGCAATTCATGGTCAAAGAACCAGGGGGAGTTGAGGAGAAATTTGTTTACGCAGCGAGATTCAACAGTAACTTTCTAAAAGGAATTGGATAAATATCTGAAAAGGGGAAATTTGCAAGGCTATGGGGAAAGAGCAGGGGATGTGGGATTAATTGGATCGCTCTTTCAAAGAGCCGGCACAGGCCGGGTGGGCTGTAAAATTCTGTGATTTATTGCCCGTCCCTAGCGAAAAGAAAGACTCGCATTTCTATAGCGCCTTTCACAACCTCAGGACATGCCAGAGCGCTTTACAATGAAGTACTTTTGAAGTGTAGTCACTGTTGAAATGTAGGAAACGCGGCAGTCGGTTTGCATACAGCAAGATCCCACAAACAGCAATGTGATGGTGACCAGGTAATATGTTTTTCATGATATTGGTTGAGGGACACAGGGGCAGAACTCCCCTGTTCTTCTTTGAAATAATGCCGTGGGATCTTTTATGTGGAACTGGCTTGAGGGGCCTACTCCTGCTCCTCAGATGGGTTTATGACTCATCTGAAAGACGGCACCTCCGACAGTGCAGTGCTCCGTCAGTACTGCCCCTCCAACAGTGCAACGATCCCTCAGTACAACCCCTCCGACAGTGCAGCGCTTCCTCAGTACTGCTCCTCTGACAGTGCAGTGCTCCCACGGTACTGCCCCTCCGACAGTGCAGCGCTCCCTCAGTACTGCCCCTCTGACAGTGCAGCACTCCCACAGTACTGGCCCTCCGACAGATGCGGCGCTCCCTCAATACTGGCCCTCCGACAGTGCGGCGCTCCCTCAGTACTGCCCTTCTGACAGTGCAGCACTCCCTCAGTTTTGCTCCTCCAACAGTGCAGTGCTCCCTCAGTACTGCCTCTCCAACAGTGCGACGCTCCCTCAGTAGTGACCCTCCGACAGTGCAGTGCTCCCTCAGTAGTTGTGATGAAATATGCCATTCATCAGGCACTCTGTATTCTCTGTGTTTGATTGTGCCTGTGAATGTGACAAGCAGGGGAGTTTAGTTTCAGTTTCATTTCCTTACCTGTATTGTATTGTGTGTAGGGCTCTGCCCATACCTGGCCCCTACTTAAGCAGGGCCCAGCGTGTCTCACAGGCAGTACAGCAGATCTCTGGATGAGAGACACTTCTCCACTGTGTATTACTTTCTGAGTTAATAAAAGCCTTGCTTTGCTCCGTTAACGTTGAGTCTCAGATTCATTGAGGCACATCAATTTTATTAACTCAATTTTCAACGCAATGGATCAACTCTTGAAACCCGAACGTTTGGATTTGGACCCGCATGCTTCGGACGCATCGGCACGATTCGGACACTGGTTTAAGTGTATGGAATTCTTCCTGGACAATTCCGCAGCCATCACAGACGCTACGGACGCTGAAAGTATGAAACTCGGAATCCTGCGGAATTGGGTAAGCCACCGGGTTTACCCCCTCATCCAAGATGCCGACACGTACCCGGTCGCCTGCGACATCCTAAAGGCGCATTACCAGCAGCCTACGAACGAGGTGTACGCTAGGCATCAGCTCGCTACTCGCACACAGCGACCTGGGGAATCGCTGGATGAGTTCCTAGTCACCCTGAAAACGCTTGGCAAAGACTGCAAGTGCCAAGATGTAAAAGCCGCAGTGTACACTGACGAGCTTGTTTGTGATGCCTTTATCACAGGCCTCAGCTCCACTTACATCCGGCAGAGACTACTGGAAAAAACGGGATTGGACCTGAAACAGGCTGTGGACACATCCCTGGATGTGGCCCAGAGAAACTCGGACGCCTACTCTTCAGCCCGCGCCGCCCACGCCGCCACGTGTGCACCAAGGGCGCCGCCATCTTGGAAGGCATCTTCCCCGCCCGGCAGCCCGACACCGTCGGGGCCCCGCTCTCCCCCCAGAAGCCCTACGACAGCCGCGACGCGTCGGGGCCCCAACTGCTACTTCTGCGGGCAGCCGAAGCACACCAGAAACCTGTGCCCGGCGAAAGGCACCACCTGCTTTAAGTGCGGTAAGAAGGGGCACTTCAGGAAGGTGTGCAGAGGGAACCCCGCTGGAAAACCCGCCACCGCCGCGTGTGCGTCGTGGGAGCGGCCATCTTGGACGCCATCTTGCCCGACCTCGTGGGGTCCGTCATCTTGTGAGCAGACAGCGTGGACGCCATCTTGTCTCGATCAGGGCCCTACAGTGGCATCGGTCACAGTGGACCAGACCAGACCGCACCCGCTATCCAAATCAATGGTGGACATCGAGGTAAACAGGTGCGGGGTTAAATGTTTAATTGACAGTGGAAGCACGGAGAGTTTTATCCACCCTGAACTAGCACAACAACTCTCTCTAACGGTGGTCCCTGCTCGGGGCACCATCTCTATGGCTGATAAAACCCAGACATCGACCATTATGGGTTACTGCGCGGTACAATTGTCCGTTAACGGAACTGTATACGATAATTTTAAATTACTAATCATGAAGAGTCTATGTGCGAGCGTGATCTTGGGCCTGGATTTCCAGTGCCACCACCAAAGCATCGCGCTCAATTACGGTGGGTCCCAGCCGCCCCTCACAGTGTGCGGTCTGACTACCCTGAAGGTAAAGCCGCCTTCGCTATTCGCGAACCTTACTCCCAACTGCCGGCCAATAGCGACCAAAAGCAGGAGGTACAGCTAGGAGGACAGGTGGTTTATCGCGACCGAGGTGGACAGGCTACTGAGGGAGCGCGTTATTGAACGCAGCAACAGCCCGTGGCGCGCCCAAGTGGTGGTGGTGAGGGGTAGCGAGAAGAAACGGATGGTGATCGACTATAGCCAAACGATCAACATGTACACCCAACTAGACGCCTAACCGCTACCCCGCATATCAGAAATGGTGAACCAAATTGCCCAATACCATCGACCTCAAGTCAGCGCACCACCAGCTCCCTATCAGACCAGAGGACCGCCTGTACACCGCCTTCGAGGCGAATGGATGCCTCTACCAATTCCTCAGAGTCCCCTTTGGGGTGACAAATGGGGTCTCGGTCTTCCAGAGGGAGATGGACCGCATGGTCGATGACCACCACTTGCAGGCAACCTTCCCCTACCTCGACAACGTCACCATCTGCGGTCACAACTAGCTCAACCTCACTTACAACGAGGACAAGTGCGTTTTCAACACCACGCGCCTCTGCATACTAGGCAGCGTGGTGGAGAATGGGGAAATCGGACCAGACCCCGACCGATTGCGCTCCCTATGGGAGCTGCCCCTGCCCAACACTCCCAAAGCCCTGAAAAGGTGCCTGGGGTTATTTTCTTATTATGCCCAATGGGTCCCCAACTACTCCGACAAAGCCCACCCCCTCTTGAAAGCATCCTCTTTTCCACTCTCTGCTGAGGCCCACGCCGCCTTCAAAAGCATTAAGCGGGATATTGAACGGGCCACGCTACAGGCAGTGGACGAGAACACGCCCTTTCAAGTGGAAAGTGATGCGTCTGACTTTGCCTTGGCGGCCACCCTCAACCAGGCGGGGCGGCCCGTAGCTTTCTTCTCGAGGACCCTCCAAGGGCCCGAGATCAGACACTCCTCCGTGGAAAAGGAGGCCCAAGCCATCGTGGCGGCAGTGCGCCACTGGCGCCACTACCTAGCCGGCAAATGCTTCACCCTACTTACCGACCAGCGGTCGGTAGCGTTTATGTTTAATAATAAACAGAAGGGGAAGATTAAAAATGATAAGATTCTCAGGTGGCGGATCGAGCTCTCCACCTTCGAGTATGACATAATTTACCGGCCAGGGGCCCTTAATGAATCCCCCGACGCCCTCTCACGAGGGATGTGTGCCAGCGCCACCGGGGATCGGCTACAGACCCTCCACAACGACCTCTGCCACCCAGGGGTCACACGGCTGTTCCACTTCATAAAGTCCCGCAACTTACCCTACTCGATTGAGGAAGTTCGGTCTCTGACCAGGAACTGCCGCACTTGCGCTGAGTGCAAGCCTCGGTTCTACCGCCCAGATAGAGCCCACTTAATCAAAGCTACACGGCCCTTTGAGCGGCTCAGCTTAGATTTCAAGGGCCCCCTCCCGTCAGTCGACCGCAATGTTTACTTTCTGAACATTGTGGACGAGTAGGTCTGATTGGACAACGTTCCTGAGAGGACTGGAGGTAGATAAACAATGGCAAACATTTAAAGATAGAATGACAAAATTGCAAAAATTGTTTATACCAATCTGGCATAAAAGGAAATCTAAAAAGGTGACTCAACCGTGGATAACAGGGGAAATTAGAGACAGCATAAAATCCAAAGATAGGGCGTATAAAATAGCCAAAAAAAGCGCCAGAGCGGAAGATTGGGAACAGTTTAAGATAGAGCAAAGGAGGGCAAAGGGCATGATCAAGAGGGGCAAAATAGCTTACGAAAACAAGCTGGCGGAAAATATAAAAACTAACTCCAAAAGCTTTTATAAATATATCAAAAGGAAAAGACTGGTGAAAACCAAAGTTGGTCCATTGCAGTCAGATACGGGGGAATATATAATGGGAAATAAGGAAATGGCAGATCAACTAAATGCATACTTTGGGTCAGTCTTTACGAAGGAAGACACAAAAAACCTCCCTGGGATATCGGGAAAAATAGGGACATTGGCAAAGGAGGAACTGACGCAAATCAATATCTCTAAGGATATGGTGTTAAGGAAGCTAAAGGGATTGAAGGTGGACAAATCCCCAGGGCCTGATAACATGCATCCTAGGGTACTGAAGGAGGTGGCCCTAGAGATAGCGGATGCACTAAGGATGATTTTTCAGAATTCATTAGACTCGGGAACAGTGCCGATGGATTGGAGGGTAGCTAACGTTACCCCACTATTCAAAAAGGGGGGTAGGGAAAAAGCAGGTAATTACAGACCTGTAAGCCTTACATCAGTTGTGGGCAAAATGCTGGAGTCCATCATTAAGGATGAAATAGCGGAGCACTTAGCAAATGGGGACAGGATAGGACAGAGTCAACATGGATTTACAAAGGGTAAATCGTGCTTGACTAATCTATTGGAATTTTTTGAGGGAGTAACTGGTAGAATAGATGGGGGAGAGCCAGTAGATGTGGTGTACCTGGACTTCCAAAAGGCCTTCGATAAGGTCCCACATAAAAGATTAGCATGGAAAATTGAGGCTCATGGGATAAAGGGGAAAGTTTTGGCGTGGATAGGGAACTGGCTGTCAGATAGAAAACAGAGAGTTGGAATAAACGGCTCATTTTCTGAATGGCAGGCAGTAACAAGTGGGGTACCACAGGGATCTGTCCTGGGCCCCCAGCTGTTCACAATTTACATTAATGACCTGGATCAGGGAGTCGGATGCAGCATTTCCAAATTTGCAGACGACACTAAACTAGGAGGTGGGGTGGGCTCAGAGGAAGAGACCAGGAAGCTCCAGAGCGATTTGGACAGACTGGGCGATTGGGCGGATAAATGGCAGATGCACTATAATGTGGACAAGTGCGAAGTTATCCACCTTGGGTGCAGGAACGGGAGGGCAAATTATTATTTAAATGGCAATAGATTGGGAGAGGGGGAAGTACAGAGAGACCTGGGTGTTCTTGTACACCAGTCACTGAAGGCGAGCATGCAGGTGCAACAGGCGGTCAAGAAGGCAAACGGTATGCTGGCCTTCATAGCAAAAGGGTTAGAATACAGGAACAGGGATACCTTGCTGCAGCTGTACAGGGCACTGGTGAGACCACACCTCGAGTACTGTGTACAGTTTTGGTCGCCTCATCTGAGGAAGGATGTTCTTGCCATGGAGGGGGTGCAGCGGCGATTCACCAGGCTGATACCAGGAATGGCGGGAATGACCTATGAGGAGAGACTATGTAGTTTAGGGATGTACACACTGGAGTTTAGAAGATTGAGAGGGGACCTCATAGAAGTGTATAAAATTCTGACAGGTCTAGACAGACTGGATGCAGAAGGAATGTTTCCCTTGGCGGGTGAGAACAGAACTAGAGGACATAATTTAAGGATAAGGGCTAAACCATTTAGGACAGAGATGAGGGGGAATTTCTTCACTCAGAGAGTGGTGAACCTGTGGAACTCATTGCCACAGAGGGCAGTGTACGCCAGCTCATTAAATATATTTAAGAGGGAATTAGATATATTTCTACGGGCAAAAGGGGTTAAGGGTTACGGAGAGAAGGCGGGGACGGGATACTGAATTAAAGGATCAGCCATGATCTCATTAAATGGCGGAGCAGGCACGAAGGGCCGAATGGCCTACTCCTGCTCCTATCTTCTATGTATCTATGTATCTATGAATACTCCCGTTTCCCATTCGCCTTCCCCTGCCCAGACATGACCAGCGCCACGGTCATTAAATGCCTCAACAGCCTGTTCTGCCTGTTCGGTATGCCGAGCTACATCCATACGGATAGGGGGGTGTGGTGTATGTAACCTGTTCCACCTTAAGAGATGTACTACTTTCTCTGGCTGCTGTATACGTAATACCGGTGGTGACCACACCGGTATATAAGCACTGTGTAGTAATATTGTATTCAGTATAGTCCCGACCTCCAACCAGTAAAGACCTGTTGAATTTACTCTTGTGGTCTGTGTAGTAATTATCACTATAACACACAGGCTTAACAGTGGCGACGAGTCCGATTCTTACCCTGCGGCAGTTATTTCCACGGCGGCTTCGTCCACAGACAGGACGTCGAAGAGAGGTTTCCACCCTCATCACCCTACTGGAAGACACGTCGAGCGGCAGGCATCGAGAAACCGGAGTGCAGAAGACATCCTGACCTCGAAGCCTCCATCAGCGACTGTCAGCTTTCTTCTTTCTACCTCGGTGGTGGGTAAGCCGGGCAGCGACGCGACAGAAAGTCAACCGCGTTGGCTGTACAGACGGGGCTGGGAAGACGGAGGAATAAGGGCGGTGAGATCGATCGCGACTGGAGATAAGGGCCGGGCCGCTTTCGAGCGAGAGGCGCAGCGCGGGGACATCGATCGCGACCGGAGATAAGGGCCGCATTCGGGCTAAAAGGCGCAGCGTCTGGGGAAACTGAAGGCGCAAGAGCCGCGGTGAAGCGGAGACAGCGTCGGGGGACGGTTGAAGACCGCCAAGCGCGGGAAAACCGCCATTTTGTGGGCGGAGGATGACGACAAGAGCGGGAAGCCGCCATCTTGGATAACATAAAAATACAATAAATTGCAACGATGCCTAAACATGGGAACATTAATACCTTTGATAGTGACATCGAAGATTGGGCCATGTATGTAGAACGCATACAAAATTATTGTAAGGCAAATAAAATTCCTGATGCAGATAAAGCACTAACATTATTAAATTTAATGGGTGCGAAGACATACGGGCAATTGAAACACCTGTTATCACCAGATGAACCGGCGGATAAGACGTTCGATGAGATTGTTACTGTCCTGAAAAATCATCTAAACCCCACGCCGCTGATGCTAGCGGAACGATTTAAATTTTACGACAGAAGGCAGCTGCAGAATGAAAGCAATGCTGAATATTTGATGGAATTACGTAAGCTAGCAAAATATTGTCAGTTTGGAACGGGACTGACAGAGGCACTACGAGATAAATTTGTGTGTGGTTTATTTAAACAGGATACACAAAAGCGACTGCTCGAGGAGAATGAGCTGACGCTTGAGAAGGCGGTCACTATGGCAGCAGCACACGAAGCCGCAGCGAGAGGCACGGCAGTAATGCAGCTACGGTCACCGGAACTCGGTACAAACAAATTGGGTTTGAGTTCTGTCAAATGTTATCGTTGTGGAAAGACAACGCACGATCAGAACCAGTGTTGGTTTAAAAACCAAGAATGCAGAACGTGTGGCAGGCTTGGCCACATAGCTAAAGTATGCCGGTCAGGAAAGAAGACCAGCAACAAAAAGTCACCGCAAGGAAAATACGCAAAGGTACACAAGGTGACAAAGAACAGTTTGACTGAACAGAAGTCAGATTCAGACGCTAGCAGTAATGAACTGGATAGCTTAAGAGTACACAACGTTGGTAAGGATGCAGATCTCCAGACAATTTGGGTCACTCTTCAGATAGCAGGAGTCCAAGTAAAAATGGAATTGGACACTAGATCGGCATTGACGGTCATGAATAAGAAAGATTACAGAAGGTTATTCCAACATATTCCCCTACAGGATACGGAGATTATATTGAAAACATACACGGGGCAAAGAGTGTACCCCATCGGAAAAATAGAGGTAGAAGTGGTCCACAAGGGCGAAGAAAGCCAAGTAATGGACTTATATGTGCTACCTGAAGGAGGTCCACCACTACTAGGACGGGAGTGGATTAGGAAAATGAATATGGACTGGCACTCCTTGAAGGCACTAACGGTAGATTCCGGGGAAACAGATGTCAAACCTAAACGATTGTCCAGAATATTGGATGATGCTAAAGAGGTGTTCCAGCAGGGACTGGGAACACTGAGAGGAATTACGGCAAACATCAAGATTGATGAACATGCACAACCAAATTTTTTTAAAGCCAGACCGGTACCCTATGCAATACGACCTACTGTTGAAGCGGAACTGGAAGCACTAGAACGTTCAGGTGTACTGTCTAAGGTAGATTGGAGTGAGTGGGCTACGCCCATTGTTCCCGTTATGAAACGTCCTGCGAGCAACAAGCCAGGAGATCCAGGGAAGGTTCGCATCTGTGGAGATTTCAAAATCACCGTTAATCCAGTGCTTCACACGGTGCAGTATCCGCTTCCACGGATTGAGGATATTTTCGCTTCATTGTCTGGCGGGAAACACTTCACCAAGATAGACCTGGCGCAGGCGTACTTGCAGATGGAGGTTGAGGAAGAGTCACGCCAATACCTCACAATCAACACGCATCGAGGGTTGTACCGGTACAATAGGCTGGTTTTTGGAGTGGCTTCGGCTCCAGCAATTTGGCAGAGGGCCATGGAGCAGGTATTACAGGGAATTCCAGGCACACAATGTTACCTGGACGATATTCTGATCACAGGTGATGGTGATGAACAACATCTCGCAAACTTGGAACTGGTGCTCAACAGACTGAAGGAGTATGGACTTAGAGTAAATCGGCAGAAATGTGAGTTCTTCCAGAAGCGGATCTCGTACTGTGGCCATGTCATTGACCGGGAGGGGCTTCATAAGTCTCCTGACAAGATTGAGGCAGTTGTAAAGGCTCCCGCTCTGGAGAATGTCTCTCAGTTGAGGTCGTTTCTAGGATTAATTAACTATTACCATAAATTTCTGCCAAATCTATCCACGGTACTGCACCCATTAAACGCTCTTTTACAGAAAGGTGTACCATGGGAATGGGGCGAAAACTGTAAGAAGGCATTTCGCAAAAGCAAAGAATTGATCACCTCAGAGGAAGTGTTGGCTCACTTCAACCCGACACTGCCTATTCGGTTGGCTTGTGATGCTTCTCCATATGGTATTGGGGCAGTACTCTCACACAAGTTGCCAAATGGCACGGAAAGGCCAGTCGCGTTTGCATCCAGATCATTGACCTCCGCTGAGCGCAACTATGCGCAGATCGATAGGGAGGCTCTTAACCTTTTATGGGGAGTGAAGAAGTTTAATCATTACCTGCAGGGCCAAAAATTCACACTTCTGACAGACCATCAACCGTTGGTATCCATTTTTAACCCTAAGAAGGGTGTTTCGGTGATGACAGCACAACGTCTCCAGAGATGATCTCTTTTCCTAGGGGCACATCAATATCAAATAGAATTCAAAGGTACGAAACAGCATGGCAATGCTGATGGGCTGTCGCGCCTGCCACTACCTGAAGAAGAAGACACGACGAAAGTTGACCCTGTTGAGTTATTTCATTCGACCATCATCGAGTGTTTACCAGTCACCAATGCAAGTATTGAAAGAGAAACCAGGAATGACCCGACACTGTCCAGAGTCTACGAGGTGACAGTGAAAGGATGGCCAACACGGGGTGATCCTCTGTTACCGGCATTTTCGGCAAGGCGAGACCAGCTGTCTGTCTGCCATGGTACCTTGATGTACGGGACAAGAGTGATTATTCCTCCCAAGTTAAGGGAAAGAGTTTTAAACGAACTGCATGAAGGTCATCTGGGGGGAGTTAAAATGAAAAGTCTTGCTAGGGCTTATGTATGGTGGCCGGGTATTGACCAACAGGTTGAGGAGTTAACGAAAAGCTGCGCTGGGTGCCAAAAAGTGCAAAATGCACCTCCGATAGCACCGCTACACCCATGGGAATGGCCTTCAGCCCCATGGCAACGCGTACACATTGACTTTGCTGGTCCATTCATGGACTCCATGTTCCTAATCACGGTGGACGCACATTCCAAATGGCCAGAAGCCATCAAGATGAATACCACTACTTCAGAAAAGACAATTGCGGTGTTAAGAACAATATTCGCAAGGAACGGATTGCCAGAACAGATCTGTTTGGACAACGGACCACAGTTTGTATCGGAAGAATTCCGACAATTCTTAAAGAAGAATGGAGTAAAACATTATGGCCTAGAAATTGAGTTGGCGCCGCGCCAGGGCTTTAGCGCCGGAAATTTAGCGCTGGCGCTAAGTCCCCCTGCGCACGCCAAAAATTCAGTAGCGCCGCGCCCAGACGGCTGCCGGCGCTACTGGAGGGTGTCAGCGCCTCGCAATGGGCGCTGACTGCCGCATTGCGGCGCTAATCCGCCGCTGCGGCACCCGATGCGGTGCGGCAGGCTGGGGAAGTGCAGGCCTCCTCCTTCCGTTAAGGAGGAGCTGCCTGCACCCGACCGCTGGCCGTTGATCTGTGGAGAAAAATGAGCCCGGCACCTCGGAGAAGTGCCGGGCTCGCGGCCCACACGCATCTGTGCCGCGGGGGGGTGTTGGAGGAGTCCGGGGAGGGAGGTGCGGGCAGGCGGCCGCCAGGAAAGCGGCCGGCTGCCGCGCGACCTTAATGCGCCGGCGCTAAGACCCGTAGCGAACTTTTGAAAAATCGTTGGTTGCGGCTGCCACGGGCGAGGCAGCCGCAACTCAATTTCGGCGTTCGGGCGCGTTGCCACGGCAACCGGGACGCTGCGCACACCGATGACGTCATCGGTGCCGGCGCAGCGCAACCGGCTAACGCCGATGGCAGCGCCCAAGTGAATTTCTCAATCGGCTGTACTTGCGGCGCTAGGCCCTCTAGCGCCTCAAAATGGGCGCTAACCCCACTCAATTTCTAGGCCTATACCTCTGCCCCATATCATCCGGCGACAAACGGGTTGGCTGAAAGATTTGTCCAGACATTCAAAAAGGCAATTAAGGCCATGAACGATGATCAGATTCCGCTGCAACACAAGGTCGACAAGTTCCTGATGTCATATCGAAACGCCGATCATGCAGTGACTAACCAAAGTCCTGCCATGATGTTTTATAACAGGAGGTTGCGGTCCAAGTTGGACTTGTTAAAACCAAATGTGCGGAGGGAAGTGGAAAACAAACAGTTTCGGCATATTAACAACAAGACCACTCGAACTTTCGACGTAGGACAACCAGTG